>NW_004955402.1:42891236-42912260 GCF_000276665.1 Chinchilla lanigera
AATAAATACAGAAAAATTCCTAGAAATGGAATCGCTAGGTCAAACAGTAAATGCATTTTCCCACTTAGATAGCTATCGTTAAATTGTCCTTTAAAGAGTAATACTCAATTAAATTCTTCCTAACACCATATGAGATGCCAGATTTGAAACACTCTTGCCAACACAATACATCAGAATTTACTTGCCAATCACATTTGGGACCTGGAGCGTCAACTTGTGATTAGTGAGGATAAAAATATAATACTCCAAAAGTTCTCCTTTCTTCAGTTCCTCAAAGAGTTAAACAGATTTATCACACAATCCAAAAATTCCAGTGCTGGATATAGACCCAAAGCACTAGGCATATGCTCAAATGAATTGAAGGCAGGGACTCAAACAGGCTCTTGTATACAAGGTACAGCATTACTCACAAAAGCTCAAAAGGTGGAAATTACTCCATCAACAGATGAATGGAGAAACAAATTTGGAATATTATTCAGCCTTAAAAAGAAACGACATTCTGACACATGACACAATATGGGTAAACTTAGAAAGCATTGTGCTAACTGAATAAACCAGACCCAAAAGGACAAATATTGTATGACTTCATTTAAATGAGATACCTAGAGTAGTCAAATTCACAGAGGTATAAAAAGCAGCAGTTACTAGGGACTGGACTGAGGATGACAAGCAGTTATTGTCTCTTTATGATGATAAAAATTTCTGGGAGTGAGTAGAGGTGATAGTTATGCAGCACTGTGAACTAATGCCACTGAATTATACACTTTAAAATGGCTAAAAGAGTAAATTTCATGTTATGTATATTTTACCACAATAAAAAAAAGAACAAGTCCTGATAGAAGCATCCTTCCTTACCACTAGAATAAATTATGACCATGTGACTGTGTTTATATGTAATATTAACTCTCTAAGACCTAGGTATCACAGGGTAGGCAACACACTTTCTCACCCAAAACAATACAAAATATTTTGGGAAACAAACTGTAGAGCCTGCATCTCCGGAAATCCCCTCCCAAGTGGCTAACCACAAAGGGAGGAAACATAACAGATTGAAACCAAAAGTTTAAAGCCAAAGTTTAGAGTCCATATTATTGCATTTTGTATAGATTAACACAGTGCAATGTGCATTTGGGTAGCATTTAAGCTTTCTTTATTTAGTCTGTGCTGCCCATTGGAAGCAAACAACTTTGAAACTTTTAATTAATTTGTTTGTATTTTGTCTTTTTAAGACAGGTCTCACTATGCAGTTCAGGCTACCACTGAACTCACTTGTGTACCCTAAGCTGGCCTGGAACCCGCAACAATCTTCCTGCCTCCTGCCTCCTGCCTCCTCCCAAGTGCTGGGATTACAGGCATGCACCACCACACCTGACTGAAACTTTTAATTAAATAGAAGCCATTTAAAGCTTATTAGTAACTTATCAGAATTAGGCAGTATCCACTGAAGAGCTCAGAAAACATTTAGGGCCAAAACTGAGTTATTATTTGTCAAATTGATGCTATAAATGTCCACTGAGCTAGAAAGCTGTCATGCAACCAATACTACTCCTGTGAAAAAAATATTTATTTTATTCCTTTCATCGGATCTGTCTTTAAATGCAGGAAAATCTAAATGTATAAGCAAACCATCCACAAGATGGATAGTAATATGGTACCCAGAAAAACAAAGGCATAATTAATACTGTGCAAATTACTGATAGTTATAAAATTATTTAGAAAAGTCACACACATATACCAACTCTTGGACTGGGATATGTTTCTCAGTGATAAGAGTGTTTGCCTAGCATGAGTGAAACCCTAGAATTGATCCCAACATTATTGAAAAAAAGTACATTTTACTAAACACATAGTTATCATAGGATAAAACCATGTGCAAAGATTTGGGTGTTCACTCGATGATAGAAAGTTAAGGATAGGCACAAAGGGAAATGTTTTTCATGAAAAGAAGGTAATCGCCTTCTAAGTCATTATTATATATCATAGAGACATGCTAAATTCAAAATTTACAATTTATAGATATCAGTGAGCCATGGCAGGTTGCTCTTGGCCCTGCCCTTGAGAGCCAGAAAGGTCCGGAGTCAGCGGAGGAGCAGCTGATGAACAAGGACTCGGAGAACACGAGAGTAACGATGCCGACGACTCCAAGGTCCAGCTGACTGGGGACGCAAGAGCCATTCAGGAGCGGGAAACCAAGAGGACCTTGTGCAACACCCGAGGAGACGCCCTGGAGGCCATTCTTCCCCTAACTAAACAGGCTATGGTGTAAGAGCGAGTGGAGCTCCAGAGACGTCTGCACCAAGACTTCATGGATTACATGGGTGCCCAATATTCAGATTCTGTAGAACTACCTTCATGGAGAAGGTGCATGTCTAGATTACCTGCGTGGGATGCTTTGCACCTGATAGTGTTGAGACTGACTAGCAGGCGGAGAACTTCATCGACATGTTCCTGCTGCCTGTGTTGATGCCTGGGGAGAGGACACTAAGTGTTTGTGCGGTCCCAGTGCACTGGGAGGCTGGAGAGAACGCCCCTCTGCTTTCTTAGACAAGAGGCATTGATAAAGCATACTTCCCTGGATCCCAGGTCAGTAGAGGGACAAACTATTCTTGAGGATGGGTTTGTTGCTCAGTCAGCCCAGATAGTGAAAGGGGGCTGCAGAGGATGACTTTTGCCCCAGATGGCTCACTTGAGATGTTGGTGGGAGTTGCCTCCTCAGTGTTTTGCAGCTGTGGCAAGGGGGAGGCCAAGGGGAGGGGCAGAGAGACCAAGAGGGGACAGCTGCCTCTGTTCCAGCACTGGGAGAGGTAGACCCTGGGTCTGGTTCTCAGAGCCCCGGTGGCGGGGGCTCGTCGACTGCATTCCTCTGCTGCCGCTGTCAGGGGCTGGGCCGCCTCGGGAGGGACTGCCCTAGGAGGCCCCTTGGGCCATGCCCTGACTGTGGGGGTGGCCACTGGAGGTCAGACTGCCCTGTGGAGTGGGGACCCTGGGGCTTGGACCCCTCCTACCAGCTGGTCCCACAGGAATGAAGGGGCCCAGGGCATACTCTGCCTTCTCCCTCTGGCCGGACTGTTGTCTCCAAGGTGGAGCCCCGTGAAATCATGACTATAGAGGAAACAGTGGATGGCCCATTCCTGGACACTGGTGCTGGTCTCTCGGTCCTTCTTTTCAGTCCTGGCCTTCCTTCCAGCCATCACACCTCAGTGAGGGGAGTCACTGATGAGGAGGTAATCTGCTATTTTTCACAGCCCTTGGGCTGTAACTATTTGTTGGATCTTTCTTGCATATCTTTGTTTTCCTGAGAAACCACTTTGAGGATGCCAACATGTATTACAGCAACCATTCATGAGTTCCTACCAATCTGTCCATAACTCTGTAATGTTTGTATTGTTCCTATGCTATTTCATAAATGGATGTATGTTTGTTACTATGTGTTTTCAACAACAACCATTGAGAATAGTCAATGATTATTTGATTGATCACTCATGTATAGCTCTATTTTTTTCCCTAGAGACCACTTTGGAGAAACCAGGGTATAGTACAACAACCATTGATAATTTCCTGCTATTTCTGTCTGTAACTCACTATTATTTGTCTATTTGTTTTCCTGAGAAACTATCTTGAAGATACCAATAAGTAAAATAACAACCATTGATAATGTTCTACCACTTTGGCTGTAATTCAGTGAGTCCCCCTATTGCTATGTTGTCCTTCTTTTACTCTTTAAACTAAAAATAAATAAATAAATAAATAAATAAATAAATAAGTACTTTTTTCCTATTGAATTCCATTATAAAATCAGGTCTGTGTTCTGTAGATATCAGTGAGCTCAGGAAAAGGTCAAGTTAAGGAAGATACAAGTAGCAGGTGCTAAAATTAAAATTTCAGCTGAGTTCCCTGAAATAAACATCACACTCTAAATCATAACAAGTCATCTAGGGCCATTTTCCCCCTTGTCAGTATTCAGTCCCAAAAGCCTGTTCCCTTCTCTACTCTACCTTGTTTTACTGACAGTTTCTGGTGGTCAATGTCTGAGATTGTCATCATTTCCACTACACAACTTCAGACTTTCTCCCTGACTCTGTACTCCTTTGACTTGTGTTATTAATCTTAAAAACCCAGGTCCTACACACAAACTACACTGTGCTCCCTTTGGAGTGGATCTTGAATTATCCAATTGTCAAATAATGGCTATGAAATGAGGGCAAAGGCCAGTTTTGGTTTTCCAGTGTCCCCACCCAGTGCCAGCTCTGCCTTCATCTCCTCGTGGCTGATTCTCCTGCTGAGGCCCTCCCTGGGCTGTTACCATAAAGGAATAAGAGAAAAATGTCTTCACTTGTGAAGGCTATGCGCGTCACCTTTCAAAGCTTTAGGGAGATAAATTTAGACATAAAACAGGAAGTAATCTCTATATAACCGAGTGCACTCTAAAAGAAGTTGTTGCCCCAAGATATTTTGAAACTGAACTGTGGAGGAGCAGTTTTCAAACATTAGTGTGGGTCCCCACCTTGCAAGACTTGTGAAGACACATATTGTTGAGCCCATCCCCATGTGTTCTGATACAGGCAGGCCGGGGCAGGGCCTGAGATTCCGCATTTCCAAAAAAGTTCTTCTGATAATGTTGACATTGTTAATCATTACCTACCTGAATGTGCACACCTGCAAAGGTTACTGCCTCCATTAATGAGAAATTATTACGTTTGCTACATTTCAAAATAATAATAAATTATACCATATTACAAAATAAATCATCATGGAGTCCTTTAACTCTCGATGTCTACCACTTCAAATCCTAGAAACTTATTTTCCAGTAACTTATTTGTTACTGGCTCATTCTTACGCTTTTTGGTAAAAGTCTCTGGAAAACTTTTTTTGAACTGCATATGTCATTAAAATATAAATCCTAAAGGTCAAAACTATGCTGTGTCACTTTTTCTTATTTATAGAGTGTATCTCCATAACTGGATCACTATAAAACTTGAGTTCTGTTTCGTATTTTGTGTCCCTTGTTCATTATGTTGGAATGGACAGCCAGGATCCACAATTCCAAGTCTACTTGCCCATATCCTCTTGGTTCTTGATGGACATATATGAAATATATGAAATATTCAGAAAAAATACAGTGTTTTTAAATTTTTAAAATTTGTACAGTAAGACACATTTGCCATTAATCTCCATGAAAATACTTTCTCTTCCTTCACACACACATATCATAGTTCTTGCCACTTTTTGAAGCAATTCTGGAAGTCCTCTTTCATGAGTATCTGTACTCATACTGTTATACCTGGCTTGATGTCCTGAATTGATTCAAGACATTTACCTTTCATGGTCATTTTTACCTTGGGGGAGAGCCTGACTCACATGGTGCCAGATCTGGTGGATGAGAACACACTGTAATGTTTTCATGAACCTGCCTTTTTGTTGGATGGCAGGCAGCATCAGCATTCACCATAGTTTTTGCTCATGCCTTGCAAAGACACTTCATAAAAGAGCACTTCTGGAAGTGCTTCAGAAAACAGCAAGAATAGGACAAGTGTGTTTGAAGCAAGGGGGAGGATTTGAGGGATCCATGGCAATGTATCTACTACAATAAATGGCAATGTATTTACTGCAACAAATTCATTTAAATTTAAACATACATAGTATCATTCAATCAGTCCTTGCTTATGGAAGAAGGGCATATTATGCAGGGACACTGCAGGAAAATGTGCCCTCTTTATCCTTGGGTAGGTCATTAGCTGTAATGATTGGTACATTGTTTCAACTTGAGTTTAGAAGCTTAACTAAGCCACTCAGCAATTCTACATCCTAGGGCATACAGGACATGTCCTGAGGAGGTTGTTTATACTCTAGGATATTGTAATGGTTGATTCATTGTACCAACTTGAGAAGTTTAGAAGTTTAACTAAGTAATTTAGCAGGGGACCAGAGTCCTCACTTTATAAACATCCTGAGCTTGTGCAAGAGGAGGGCATGGAGATGGTGGGAGTGCTACACCTACGTGAGGGTGGGTAGTCTGCCTACAATATAAGGGAGGGAAAGAGGTTTGCTCTTTCTTCCCCCCTTCTTGTTCTTGCTGCTTTTGCTGTCTTCTGCTGCCTTGAAGTGTTGCCCCTGTGCCATACCACCCTGCCTTGGATCCAGCTGATTATGGACTGAAATATCCACAAACTGTGAGCTAAATAAATCTCTCCTTCCTTAACTTTTGAGTGTCAGGTATTTTGTCCCAGCAACAAAAGTAACCAAGACATTAGCCAAAAGCCTTATGATAGATGCTATGGTTTGCATATGGTTTGTCTTCTCCAAAACTCTTGCTGAAATCTGATTGCCACTGTAGTAGTGTTGGGAGGTGACACCTTTAAAAAGTGATGGAGTTTTTAAGAGGAACTGATGCTTTCTCATAGGAGTTGAGTTTTTATAAAACCAGACTGCCCCTTGTATTTTCTTCCTTTTGCAAATACCTGCTTGGCTTTAGGCTTTCCATCATGAGTTTAAGCAGCACAAGGCCCTTGCCAGAAGCTGTTGCTATGCACTTAACTTCCTAACCTCCAGGACCATAAGCCAAAATAAACTTCTTTTCTCTACAAATTACCCAGTCTCAGTGTTACAGCTTGTGTCTAGACGTCCCCCTACAGCTTCATGCAGTCATGGAGGGTGGGGCTCTTCAGAGGTGGCTGGATCTAGAGTGTGTAGGGCTGGGATCAAGAGTGTGTGATTACTAAATCAGTCCACTAATTGGTTTGGCATAGTTCTGGCTAGGATTAAGGCTGTGACTGCTACACCCATCCTAGGGCAGATCACCTGCATAAAACACCGAAAAGAAAGAAGACTAATATGCTCTCACCTGCCTGCTTGCCATAGACTGTTTCTCCCCTGTGATGCCCCTCTGCCATGCCACCCTGCCTTAGAGCCAGCTGACAATGAACTGAAACCTCTACAAACTGTGAGCCAAATAAATATTCCTTCCTTTAACTGGGGGGGTATTTTGTCACAGCAATGAGAAAAGTAACTAAGACTCTCAGATATTCTGTCACAGCAACACAAAAGAGACTAAGACAATGGGCTTCTACCTTGTAGAATATGATACATAATGAGGAACCACTAGTTTACCTCAAGGCCCAGAACTGGGGTGGCCTCATCTTCTCTCTCCATATTTCCTCTCTTCCAGGGCCACAATGACCCCACATTGCCTGTCAGAGTGTTTAAATCCCCATTCCACCTCTTGTCTAGTTGACCCTGGCTCCAAGGATCTAAAGCTGGAGTAGGGTTTTCCTAAACAAGATAGCAGGAATGTAATGCAACCTAGTAAGTAGACTGAGCAGACATCCATGCAGAACAGAAATACAAATATCTGGAAGATAAGGAGATAGTGTGTATCTGCCACCTCAGCACCCCTGTAAAGGCAAATGGGCTCATTTTTCTCACACAGGCTCTGTGGTCCCTCTTTTAGTCCATTTTGTTCAGTTATAGAAGAATACCAAAAACTGGACAAGTATAAACAATAAAAATGTATGTATTTGGTTTACAGTTCTGGAGGCCAGAAAGTCCATTTGGTGAGGGTCTTCTTACTACATCACAATATGGCAGAAAGTCTCCCATGGTAAGACAGTGCATGCAAGAGAGAAGGGAAGGGATGCAAACTCATCTTTCATCAAGAATCTACTCCAGAGACAACTAAGCCAGTCTCATAGTAAATAACATCCATCCATTCATGAGGGCACAGCCCTGATGATCTATCTAATCAGCTCTTAAAGTTGCATCTTGGGCACCTGCTTGTAATCCCAGCCTTCTGGGATGCTGAGGCAGGAGGATCACAAGTTTCATCCCAGTCTGGACAAATTAATAAGGCCTTGTCTTAAATTAAAAAAAAAATAAAAGTGGGTAAGAATGTAGCTCAGTGTGAAGGTTCAGGGTTCAATCCCCAGTAGTGCAAAAAATTTTAAAAATAATAAATTTTTAAAAGCTCATATTTCTCAATTCTGTTGAATTGAGGATTAAGTTTCCAACACATGAACTGTGGGGTAGATACCATAGCAATTCCCTATCGGGATACTCTCAACGGCTTTGGCTCTGGTGCACTGGCTGAACTCAGTCCTTCCTGGGTGAAGAGAGGAATTCAAATGAGGATGAAGGATGGGGTTGGAAAGATGGGAACACTGCCCACATTAGATGCTGGAAGGATCTGAATGCCCAGAAGAATATAAAGTCCTTCCCTGTCAAGAGTACTAACACAATATTTACTCTTTTTCTCCTGGGCCCTCTCCTGTGCTCTCCTATTTTTAACATTCTGAATCCATGAAGAGAAAGAGGAAGAATCCTGTGGACTTAGGGAATTCTCCCCTTTGACCTGCACCAGAAGTTCATCCCAGACCCCTTGATCTCATCATTCACACGTCAGTACTTTTTCTCGAAAGGTGGAGTGAAAGGCAGAGCTCCTGGGGGCAGAGCTCCTGGGGGCTCTCCAGAACAATGCATCTCAACTTTGACTACCTATTAGAATCAACCAAGAATTCAAAAAAATCTCAATGACCAGGCAACCCCCTCAGGCCAGTGAAGGATTTGGGGTATAAAACCCAGACATCAGTGTATTTTAAATTCTCAAGGCTGACTGCTGCTGCCCTGGTGAATAGTACCCTTTCTTAGGCTTTGTTGTATACTGGTCTTACCTATACAGCTTTAAACCCCTCCCCCAGGCCAATTAAAACCAGACTCTGGGGATTGTGACCCATGTATCAGTATTTTTAGGATACTTCAGATAATTCTTTATATATGTGTCTGTGTGTATGTGTGTGTGTACTGAACTATATGTAACATAAAATTTATAATTTTAAATATTTTTACATGTGCAAATCAGCAATGCTAAGGACACTCATGATGCTGTGCAGCCACCACCACTATCCATTCTCAGAACTTTTCTTCATCCCAAACAGAAGTTCTGCACCCATTAAATAATAACTCTCCATTCCCTACTTCCCTAGCCCCTGGAAATCACTATTCTATTTACTGTCTCTGTCAATGTTAACTTTTCTAGGTACCTCACCTAAGTGAAGTCATATAATATTTGTTTTTGTGTATGGCTTATTTCACATAGCACAAGCATTCTAGGTTTATCCCTGCTGTACCGTGTATCAAAATGTCATTACTTGTTAATGTTCAGTACTATTCCAAATGTGTATACAAACACATTTTGTTTATCCATTCATTTGTGGATTGACATTTGAGTTGCTTCCAATTTCTGGCTTTTGTGAATATGCTACTATAAACGTATGTGTGCACAGATCTGTATGAATCTTTGCTTTCAATTCTTTGGGGGCATATACCTAAGGTTGCAGTCAGGGTTTGCAAGGGAAACAATTTAATACAGGACATATAATTAATAGGATTATTTTATAATAGTCACCCAAAAAATCAAGTACACAAAGGTAGCAGGAAATCTGTCCACACAATAAAGACCCAAAGAATCCAGCCAAGGGCCTGGATACCACAGCAATGTCCTGCATGAGTCCAGCTGACGACCTAGAGCCCATAACAATGCCCCCCAATAAGTCCAACTGGAGGCCTAGAGCCCATGGCAATGTCTCACGCATGTCTGTTTCATGGATCGGCACTGGGAAGGCCCAAAGGTCAGTGAGGGAAGCTAGAAAGTCTGTGCCAGCGGAATGAAGGATCTGTGCCAGCAGGCTGAGGGATCTGCACTACTGCCAGGAAGCGATGCTCAAAGAAAGTACCAAAGCTCCCCAAAAAGTACCACAGCCATCCTCAGCGACAGTGAGGTCGCGAGCTCATCCAACAGTTAACAGTTGAGTTCATAACAGGAAAGACAGCATGACAAGCTCCTCCAGGAGAACCAACAGCCCCACTTCTTCCTCTCCAGTTCTTTTTATGTTGTTGGCAACAATCCTCAGGTGGGTACTCCTCACCCAGCACCACACTGATTCAGTTCAGCTGGGTATTACAAGTTGCCCACCAGTGGTCAATCCACCACACCTAGCCATGAAATTGTTGGATTTTATGCATATTTACCTTTTTTCCCAGTATTGGGCAGTAAACCTAGAGCCTCATACATGCTAAGCAAGTGTACTACCACCATGCTATGACTGCAGGTCTTTCTGGAAATTCTGAGAGAAGGTCTCACTAGGTTGTCTAGTCTAGCATGATCCACCTGCTTTAGCTTCCAGAGTAGCTGGGGTTGTTTAACACCTGGCCATGTTTAACTTCATGAAGAACTGCTGTATGCTCATGTGACTTATATGAAGCCAAGTGTGGGAAACATTAATATAGCCAACATTCCTCCTAAAACCAAAGAGAGTACTGCTTGGTAATTGGTCCCCATTAATGAATTCATTATTGAATTAATTTCTTCATAAATTGCATTGTAGCCCAACGCATATGTTGTCACAAATTCAAAATCATGTTACATGGTTAATGTATTTATTATCCTATCAAAAACCACAATAAAGTGTCTCATTTCCTTTAGAAATAACACTTCAATTGTATTTCCTACCTGCAGTTGTGTCTCTTACGGTAATTTAAGTTTCAGAGCTTGGGGCTGGGGATTTAGCTCAGCGGCAAAAGCACCTGCCTGGCAAGCGCAAGGTCGTGAGTTCGGTTCCCGGTACCAGAGAAAAACCATTAAGTTTCAGAGCTCTTGAATGTTTTCCTTTGAAGATAATAAATTTGATTTGATTCAGGTTTTTTCCCATCATAATGCCATTTCTATGATAATGCCTAGTATTATTCCTGTCACCATACTCATGCTCAGAGAGGTTTTCTTAAGTACAAAAGATATTAATATCCTTGGAATTGTGTTTCATGCGTGAATGTCTTCCACTCATAACAGCACTGACAAACCATCCTTTCTCATCAGACCAAAAAAACTCTTCTTGAAAATTAACTTCGAGTACTTTTTTTTAAAAAAAGATTTTATTATTTTAACTTTTTTTTCCTAGCATAGACCTGTAGTTTGTAATACATGATAGCTTTCATTGTGGGGAAATGGTACATGTACATAACATAACTCAATTCTTATTTCCCTTTCATTTTCACTCACTTTAAAAAAAAAATCTGCTACCATCAGAGTCATTTATTTCTTTTATAAGTACTTATAAAGTTAATTATCATAAACACAGATTAACAGTCAGACTAACAGGTCAAAAAAACATAAGAGACACATAAGACAATTATACTGAATCAAAGTACATTTTTAGACACACTGACCATGCTGGATTGCAATAAATTTTGTTTCTGTCTTTATTTTTCCTATTGTCTTTTATTTTGTACTTTATTTTTATATTGGGTTTCTCATATAAGAAACTGCATGATATTTAACCTTGTGTGTCTAATTTACTTAACATTATGGTCTCAAGGTACACCCATCTTCCTACCTATGCCACTAGTTTATCCTTCTTTATGGCAAAGTAGTACTCCTTTATGTAGAAATACCATATTTTCTTTATTCAACTGTTGATGGATATATAGCTGCTTTCAAGAGTTAGCTATTATGAATTGTGCTGCTATAAACATAGGTATGCATGTATCGATGTAGTACATGTCTTTAACCCTTTTGGGAAGATACCCAGAGGGAAACAGCTGGGTCAAATGGAACCTCTAGCTTTAGGGGTTTTTTTTTTGAAGAATCTCCATACTGATTTCCAGCTTTTCTCCATTTAGTAGGATACTGGCCATTGGTTTGTTATAAACAGCATTTATCAGATTAAGATAAAGATATATTTTTTTCAGAGTTTTTATCATGATGGCTGTTGGACTTTGTCAAATGCTTTTTCTGCATCTATTCAGATGAGTGTTTTTTGTCCTTGCTTCTGTTAATATAGTATTATATTGATTTATCTGCATATGTTGAACCACCCCTGCGTTCCTGTAATGAATTCTACTTAGTCACGATGTATAATCTTTTTAATTATTTGCTGTATTCTGCTTGCCAATATCTTTTTGAGGATTTTTGCTTCTATTTTCATTAAAGTGATTGGCCAGCAGTTCCCTTTTTTATTGGGTCCTTTTCTGGTTTGGGGATCAGGGTAATGCTTGCTTCCAGGAATGACTTTTGGGAGTACTGCTTCCTTTTCAATTTCATTAAAGAGTTTGAGAAGTATTAGCATTTTCTCTTCTCTAAAGTTCTTGTAGAATCTGACAATGAAACTGACATGATCTGGGCTTTTCTTAGTTGGTGGTTTTTATTTTGTTTTGTTTTTTCTTTACTCTTTCGATTTCATTGACTGATATTGGATTATTCAGGACTGTTATATCTTTTTGATTCAGCGTTGGTAGTTCATATGTATCTTTGGTAGTTCATATGTCCACATTTTCTGAAGTTTCCATTTTATTAGAGTACAGGTCCTCAAAGTAGTTGCCAATGATCTTCTAGATTTTGGTAGAATCCACTGTGACTTTGCCTATTTCAAATTGCATGGATTTGGGTCTTTTCTTTCCTTATTGCAGTAAGATTGGCTAAGGGTTTGTCTATTTTGTTTATCCTTTCAAAGATCCAACTTTTCAATTCATTGATTCTTTGTAATTTTTTTAGTCTTAATTTCTGGTCTGATCTTTGTAATTTTCTTCCTTACCTTCGGATTTGGGTTATGATTTTCTAGGACCCTGAGATGCATAAGGTTATTCAGTTCAGCTCTCTTTCTGAGGTGAGAATTCACTGTTATATTCCTTCTTAGCACTGCTTTCATAGGTTTCCCATAGGTTCCCATATGTCATACTGGCATTACCATTTGATTGCAGGAACTGTCTAATTTCATCCTTAATTTCATCTATGACCCATTGATTGAGGGTCCTGTTTAATTTCCATGTTTGTATAGTTTCTGTGGTGTCTTTTGCCATTGATTTCTAGTTCCATGATACTATGACCTGATAATATATATGAGATAATTTATATTCTTTTGCACTCACTTAAGCATGCTTTAAGGGTGATTATGTGGTCTACTTTGGAGAAAGTACCATCTGCTGCTGAGAAGAATGTATGTTCTGTTGTTGGATGGAACACTGTAGATATTTATTAGGTCCTTTTGTTTGAAAGTTTGAGTGAACTCTGATATTTCTATGTTGGTTTTTTTTTTTTTTTTGGCTAGTTGATCTGTACATTTGTGACAGTTATTGAGGGCTACATTCCAATTGTATTGGTGTTAATCTAATTTTTGATGCCCATTAATGTTTATTTTATGAAGTTGAGTGTGCCAGTATTTGATGCCTATGTTTACAGTTATTATCTCTTTCTGTTGAATTGTTCCCTTAACCAATATGTAGGGATCTTCTGATCAGTTTTGGCTTGAAATTCATTTTGTCTGAAATTAGGATAGCAATTCCTGCTTTTATTGTCCTTCATCCTTTGATTTTTAATCTGTAAATTTCTTTTTTAATTAAATGCTTCTTGTAAACTGCCTATCATTGAGATTTGTTTCTTGATCCATCCTGACAATTTGTGCCTTTTGATTGGGGATTTGAGACCATTCACATTGACAGTTATCACTGGGAGGTATTGATTCCTGTTATTGCATTATTTTCCTATTGTTGATTCCCTTTTGCTTAGCTGCTCATTGTGCCATATGTATTCATTCATTCTGAGCTATTGTCATTGTTGTCTTCACTGTTCTAAGACAGCTTCAAGAAGTTTTGTTTTGAAACAGGGTCTTGCTATATAGTTGCAGGCTGGCCTTGAGCTCACTATGTAGTCCACGCTGCCCTTGAATTTATGGTAATCCTCCTGCTCTGCAGCCTAAGTGCTGGGATTACAGGCATAATAGAAGGGTTTTTTTGTAATGGTGGTTTTGTGGTTATAAATTTGAGGTGCTTCTTTTCATGGAAACACGTTATTGCTCTATCAGTCTTGAAGAAAAATTTTGCAGGATACTTAAATTGGGGTTGGAATTTTATCTTTTAGGGGTTGATACACTTCACTCCAAGCCATTTAGCCTTTAAGGTTTGTGTTGAGAAGTCTGCTGTAGTTCTAACGTGATTTATTGCCCTTTTCTAACAGCTTTCAAGATTTTGTCCCTGTGATAAAGTTCTGGTACTCTGAGTACATATAATATGCCATTGAGGGATCTCTTGTTTTCATGGCCATTTTGGAGTTCTGCATGCCTCAATTATGTGTTTGTTTATTTCTTTAACTACATTTGGGGAGTTTTCTGCCAGTATGTCTGTGAATAGGGTTTTTTATGCCCTTTGTGTTATCTTCTGATTTTTCACTTATTCCAATTACTCTTAGTCTTCTCTCCATCATCTAACAGCTGTTGGATACATTTCTCATTTTCAAGTTCCTTTTAAGATGTTTTTGGGAAGTTGGTCTTGAAAGGCATATTGTTTTCCAGATCTGAAATGCTGTTCTCATATTGGTCAATTATGCTGCCATACTTTCAATATAATTTTTAATCTCCTGGATTTCTGATTGAAATTTTTTTTTGAGACAGGGTCTCCCTGTGTAGTCCAGCCTGGACTCAAACTCATGGCAAACTTCATACCTCAGCCTCCCAAGGATGTGCCACCACACCCACCTGTTTGAAACCTTTTTGTCGACTTTAATTCCTTACTAAACTGTTCATTCATGTATTGTATCATTTTATTTAGCTCATCTAGCTTTTTATTAGTGTGTTCTGAAAGCTCCTGGATCACTTTGGTTATTACTTCCAGTAATATCTGTTTAGTTATATCTTCTGTGGTGCCACTGAGTATCTCTCTGATTTATTAACTCCTTCTGTTATCCTTTGGAGTAATTCAGGTGTGTGGCTTATGTTATTCTCCCCTTTGTGACCCCTGGACTGGCTTCAAGGGAGCTTTGGGAGGTATTTTATCACCTTGTCTTCTCATGTTTCCACTGCTTTGTCTGTTTTCTGTTTTGTTTTGTGCTGAGGTTTATGGACACTTATAGCATAAAAACTTCATTGGTAGTATAGAAATCTCTGTAGTTACTTGTACATGATGTACTTTGGGTGTGGGTTACTGTAGACCTTTGCCTCAGCCCCAAGATCCATCTTGGTTAATTTGAGAGGGGAGTATGCAGGGTAATGAGTCCAACACCAAGTTCTCTTGGAATGCACTCTAGTATTGTTAACGTCACAAAGGTAATCTGAGTGTTCACTTACAGAGAAATAGCAACAATTATAGGGGCCTGGTAATATCAAGAAAATCAGCTCTATTAGTATCATCTAAGATTAACTGGATATTAACGTACCAATTATGTACCACCTTTAACCCTAGAGAACAAATTCACAAGTACGGTGTAAACGTTAAGACAATCTAGGTACTGACTTAAACTAATATGACTTAAACTAAATGTGACAGCTATGTCACTAATGATAGAAAAGAATTCAACAGTAGTTTTATAGTTAACTGTCAAAAGCTTAATAAAGCTTTATGGTTCTACTATTAAAGATACAGAGTTTGGGAAAAGGGGAATGCAAAAGGAAAAATTTGAAACCTTAATCTGTATGATATGAGAAGGAGGAGAGAGAAGTGGTACAAAGGATCCAATTGAGGATTTTTATAGAATTAAGTAAAGGTAAGAAGAAAAAGTTGATGAGAAATACAAGATTTTTAAAAGAAGGAGAAAAAATTATAGGGGGAGTAAAAATAAGAACAAAAAAATTAAAGGGAGAAAAATTAAAAGAGGAAAAATAAAGAAAGAAGAGAGATAAGAAGTTAGGAAGAAAGACAAAGTAAAATTTCCCAAACTCTAACAAACTGGTGAAGAAGAGGAAAGAAGAAAAAAGAAATAAAACTAAAACCAACCCACACCAAAAAACAAAACAACAAAATAAATTTCTCTGTGATTTTCAATGTGTGGTGTTCATCTGGGATCTAACATATTGGGGCCATATCCAAGTCAAGATGTGTCCCTGCTCATACTAGTAGATAAAGAAGGCAGTCAACCCCAGCAAGCAGTAGGATTAGGATTAGGGCACTATTGTTGTGACTCAAATCCAGAATAATTCAGGTTGAGCCTACTCTCTTGCCATGGGGTGAGGGCCTGTGTCCTTTAGCTCAAATGTCTCAGGGCGATCTCTTTCCAACCTGACCTGAGCTCCCTCACCATGGCTATCTCCTATGAGTATCTCTCACCCAGTCACTGTGGGACTGTAACACCAGAAGAGCCCTGAAGTGATGCTGTCCCACAGCTGTTCTGAGTCCTGGGTTCATACAATTAGCCCTTTTCCAGAATGACATCTGATGAAGCTCTCTCCAATATATGGTAAACCCTTGGACTGAAGTCACTCACTAACTGTGAATAACTCACGTTGGAGCAGAAGCCCCACTCTCCCTGCAAATCATAGCAACTGCTGTTCTGTTCTACCACTGCATTTTCCCCTGAAGTCCTCTTAAATCCCTAGCTTGCACTTTTTCTCTCTGGATACAGTCTCCCTTTCCTATAAGCCAGGAGCCAGGAGCCAGAGAGAAAGTGCAGATTGTTTCTTTCATTCTCTGTGTTGTGTTCTGTCTCTTCAATTTCTCTGTAGGTTTTAATTTTCCTGTCAGATCTTTCTTGGTTCCCAAGGACCTGTTTTTCTCTTTTATTTCCCAAGTCTACACTCCAAGTTTTGGAGAGGCTGAGTGGTTCTTGCTTACCACACTATCATTTTCCCAACTTTTTCCAAAAAAAAATTTTAGACAAAAACAATGGCACAAATATTACACACCAACATGGAACTTAAGAAATGCAAGCTTTCAAATTAAACAGTCAAAAATATGTATAGTAATACCTTGGCTCATGAACACTTCTATTTGCAAACAATTCAGTTCACAAACAAACCATTCTGCAAAATTTTGCTTCCATTCACAAACTCCACATCAGGGGACAAACATAACCACAGCTATCTTCCCCACACAACACAAATGCATAAAACATATTAACTTTGTAAACCAAGATACCACTGCATCTGCATTATCATTTCCAAACTGTAATAGCTTCTATCAAATTCCACGTGCCACAGGTAAAAGATCCAAGGATTCTTTGCTAAATGATAATACACACTTCCTTCCCATAGGATAACTACTCTGAGAAATCAAACTCAAAACGATCCTCTGGCCTCAGCCAGAGTGTGCTGAGATTATAGGACTGCATGAGCATGCCCAGGAAATGCAGTTTTTACCATGGTTGATATCAAGTATTTAGATCTGAATGATTCATCCTTAAAGTAAGGTGTGGAATGTTAGTGTGACTTACCTCCAAAAGTGAAAAGAGAAAATTCCCCTTATCCTTTAGGAGATGTCAACAAGAATGGGCTACAGGGGATGTAGCAAATCCTATGTCTGAGAATGGACCATCTAGCCCCACCACAGGAACTGAGTCAGAGAGGTCACTGACAGTTCCAGGCATGAAATAAGGGACAGGAGACGGTGAATGCCACTTTAAATTACAAAACCCCTGCTTGCTTTCCCTCCACCGTATACAGATCCAAGGACCTGCAGGTATTCTCTTCACTGGATCTTTTAAAACCTATCCAGCTCTGAAATATTACATACCACTCTGGCATCTTTAATCTACAGTCACTGTGTAAAAGAAAAAAAACCCTATGAGTCAGTTTCCACATCAGTGAGTGTTTTGAAGATTACATCAATAGAGTTCCATAGAATGAAACCATGAGCTTCCTGCAAGTTGCATGAATTCACAAAGATCTGTATCACTTTCAACTAATTAGGAAAAACTCCCAAGGATATTATTTACAGACATGCATGAACTTTTAAGGGACATTTAAAAGACAGATCTCTACTCTCAATTTTTCTCCCATCTTTATATAAACATAATTATTGACATAGAAAAAGAAGTTGAATTATATGATTATCTGGTTCCCAAAATTAATGTAGCAATTTTGAGAGAACTAACATAGTCACATGCTGCATAACAAAGTCTAGATCAATGACAGATCACATATACGACCATGGTCTCATAAAAGCCAGCTCAGTTTAATATACTCTGATGTTCACACAATGAGAAACTCACTCAAGAATGCACTTCTCAGAATGTGCCCCCATCTTTAAGCAATGCATTACTGTACTTTCTCTAGACACTACACTAGCATACTGTACCATTTGTTATTGATGTAGAAATTAAATCTCAGAGTGCATAAGTAATCAACCTAAGGTTATATTATTATTATTAAGTGGCAGCATCAAGAGTCAAATTTATGGCTCAATTTATTTTTTTTACTTTTTTATGGCTGTTATGGTTTGTGTCTGGATGTCCCCCCAAAGCCTCATGCAGTCATGGGGTGGGCTTCTAAAGTTTAAGACTGATTCACGGTCCAGCGTTGTAATTATGGATGTGGGTGCTACATGTGCCCTGGGGCGGGTAGTTTGCATACAATGTTAGGGAGGGAAAGAGGCTGCTTGCCATTGCTGCTCTTGCTGCTTTTGCTGCTTTCCACCACCATGAACTATTGCCCTCTGCCGTGTTCTACTCTGCCTTGGAGCTAGCCAAGTATGGACTGAAACCTCCACAAACTGTGAGCTAAATAAACCTTTCCTTCCTTAACTTTGGGTGTCAGGTGTTTTGTCTCAGCAATGAGAGAAAAACAACCAAGACAACGGCTAAATTTAAAGGTCACGCTGGGCATAGTGGTGCACACCTGTAATCCCAGCACTCCAGAGGCTGAGACAGGAGGGTCATTGTGAGTTCAAGGACAGCCTCAGCTACAAAGTGAGCTCAAGGCCAGCCTGAAATGCAGAGCGAGACCCTGTCTCAAAAAGACAATAAATAAATAAATAAGTAAGTAAGTAAGTAAATAAATAAATAAATAAATTTGAAGGTCACATTCTTTCATTCTTTTAAAATTTGGGCTACACTAGCTAGGCTTCACTAGCCACATTGAAATTGTATGTAAATTTACTTTATTCTATTTTTTGTGGTACTGAGCTATATCTCCAGCCCAGGTCATATTCTTTCTACTCGATTATTATGTCTAAGAAGAGAACTGAAAATTTTATAGTAGTATTAACATTAGATTGAGAAGCAAGAAAAAAAGTCATAAAATGTATTGTCAGTCCAGAATACAGGATGAAGGAGGATGGTGGGTAGGGTGCCTAGATAGGTTATAAAACGGCTTAAAACTATAATGTTAAGTGAAATAAATCAGTTACACAAGCTTAAATATTGAATGGTTTCTCCTATGAGAAAACAACAATATAAATAAAGAACAAGATAAAAGCTAGATAACAGGAAATAAAAGAGATACAGTTCTCAAATGGAAAGGGGATCAAGAGATGGAGGAAAAGGGGAAGGTGACAAAAAAGAATTAAGATGTGTTATGTAATGTACCACTCCTCACAAGGAAGGTAGTCATGTACTGCAAACATAGATGTACTAATAAAAAAAAATTTTAAAGTTTAGGTAGAAAACAAGGCTGGGAGCAGGATGAAATGAGGAAGGCACTCACTTGGGAAGCAGCAGAGTGGGAAGTGGAGGGTCAACACAGGGCCCTGCTGAACTGTACAGAGTGAGGAAGCACAGAATCAAATTGGGAGAAATAGTTTCAGGACAAATAAAACAGGTACCCACTTAACCCACACTCCCATGTAAGAAGCTGCATAAGCAACACTTTGCACAAGGTAGACTTAGGAAAAAAGAAGTCTGTTGAATTTAAAAGGTAGGATTCCAATAAAGATCGAATTTCCCTAAGTGGCACATATAAGTAATAGATTGAGAAAATATTTATCCAACGACTGGGGATACAACAGGAGCTGGGCGTGGTGGTGCATGCCTGTAAACCCAGCACTCGGGAGGCTGAGGCAGGGGGACTGTTGCAAGTCCGAGGCCAACCTGGGCTACAAAGTGAGTTCCAGACCAGCCTGAACTGCTAGACCCTGTCTCAAAAAGACAAAGAAAAAAAAAAAAAAACAGGAAAGCACCAGAAGTGACTGGGGAAGGTTGAGCAAGTCAAGCACAGTATGAAACAAGCGCTTATTCAGTACTATGTGCCACCCGGTGAGTTAGGTGCTTTATGTGCATCAAATCTTTTAATTCTGGCAAGAACTGATTATAGTTCACTCTCATTTTAACAGATGACGCACAGAAATTAATCTAGGGTCATAAAAACTTGAATCCGACAGATCTTTCTGAATCCAAAGATCATCCGCTTAGCCATTACACTCTATTCTGAATTCTAAACTTACAGAGTGCGAAAGTTTAATGATTGCGGGTTGTGCTAGAATGTGGTGGAGCCCGCATGGCGCACCTACCTTACCTATGGGTGTGAGAATCCAGGGATCCAAAGCAGTATTACTGTAGAAAATCCTACTGCCTGGTGTGACGAAAAAACTAATGGCATCAGAAACTGGACTAGGAAGGCTTAGATCGCCTCACCTGATGCCTACCCGCCACTCACAGTTGGCTTCTGTCAACTAAACTGTAGTTTTCAAAGGGAGAGAGCTCAAGTGTAGTCTTTCACTTCCGTTATTCTGCTTTGATTATGAAGTTTGTGGGTGGCAGTCTGGTCCGCAGGAAAGCAGACAATTCCTGCTAAAACATACATTTCCAAGATCTGATTATTCAAAATACACAACTCAATTTTGGTTGATTTTTGCTTTGTTCTGTGGTGCTGGACACTGAACTCCAGCGCACGCTGGGCAGGAGCTCTACACCTCAATATCCCCCTCCCGGCAGATGAGTTTTTAAAATAATACAGTAATTGTTTAAAAGTCCAGGCAGAAATTTCTGCCAACTCCTACAGAAATATATGAGTGCCCGGCACTACTACCTCCCTTCGGCTACACCACGCACGTCTAACCCTAAAAGGAGGAAGCATCCGCTGAGGCCATACAATGCGGGGAGCTGTCGGCGTCGCCCGGCACACGCAAGTCTCCGTCTGCTGGGAGGCGCCCCCGGAGCAAGAGCGAGGGTGCACCCTCTCCCGCGTGAGGTAAGCCTTCTCCCACGGCCCTGGGAAGCCCTGACGCCGCAGGTTTCCTCGCCCTGGAAGAGCCAGCGGGGCGTAGTTCCTCCACTGCTTCCTCCAGCCGCAGAACCCACCCGGCCCTTCCTGCTGCGCCGCGCTTCACCACGCGCCGGCGGAC
>NW_004955402.1:42912705-42956069 GCF_000276665.1 Chinchilla lanigera
GGCGCCTCCGGCTCAGGTGAGCCCCGAGGGGGCGCGGGGCGGACCGCGGGACGCGGAGCGGGGGACGCCGCCGGGCTGCGGCGAGGGGCCGCGGCAGGGAGAGCTTTGATCCCCGTTCGGAGAGCTCGCACCCCGAGTCCTGGGAATGCGAGAGGTGCGAGGCAGGACCCCCGGCTTGGGGAGGGAGAGGCGGAGCACACCTTTTCTCCTACCTTCCCGGCCCCCGTGCTGAAGCGAGAAGTACGATGAGAGAAGGAAAGCTGTCTGTACGGCAGTCGTTCCAAGCGCTTAAGACGCGAAAGAAAGAAAAAGCCGGGGGTCCAGGCCCGGGGTGGGAGCCGTGCTGGTAAATGGGGGCGAGCGCGAGGGAATGGGTGCAGGGGCGGACAGGCTGCATCTAAACGCATCGCCTTTCCCTCCAAGCCACTTGACCATGCTGTCTTCGTGACTTCACCGTGGACGTTCAACTCTAAACACTTGTCGCGATAAGGAAAGGAAGCACTGACAGGGGAAGGGACGCAGCCACGCTAGTAGCAGTGCTTGACGTTTTTTGGTTTCAGGACTGTTTTAACAGTCTTCAGAGTTATTGAGAACCACGGAGAGCTTGTGGGGGCCTTATAGATACTACATACTGGTATTTACCGCATTTGAAGTTAAAACCGAGAAGCTTCTAAAATATTAACTTATTTTAAAATAATAATTCTTTACATGGTAACTGAAGTAACATTTTTGCAGAAAAAACTTGTCCAAAATAAATTTTAAAACAATTGGAAAAGTAGCGTTGGTTTACAGTTTGAAAATCTCTAATATCGTAAACGTAGAGCTGGATTGTTTTACGCTCTTCTCTACGTGCAGCCTCTTGCAGTATCACAGATCATGGGAGCGCTGGGAATTCCAGTGTACGCTCCTGAAGAGTGAACGATAAATAAGGTCTTAGTATTTCTATGAAAAACTGTTTTAACATGGTAGACACCCCCCTGAAAGGGTCCCAGGAACTGCACCAAGTTTCGAAAACCAGAGTGAAAAACTCATTGTCATGATTTTGGCCTAAATTTGAACCTCTTAGCAGTTTTTTAAACTTCTCAAATGACTAAACTTTATCTTGTAATTATTTGTACAAACGTTCATAAACTCCTTAAGAACAAGATGCATGTCTTCATGTCTGTTACACCTAGAATTTGTCTTAGACGATATATACTTGTTGAATTGAGTCATTCAGACTTGTTTTTATTGAGTACCTATGTTAGCTAGACGTTACAGAAGATAAAGTTAAATAAATGTTTCACTCCTATTCATAAGGGATTATTTGATAACAGGCTGGTATTTTGGGATATTCACAATAATGAAGTGGTATTTTGGGTGTGAATAATAATGGGTTTTTATCACTTACTAAGTACACAGTATATGCCAGACAGTGTACTGGTTATTACCTACTTTAACCGTCCAGCAACCCTGAGTTTCAGAGTTTGATGATGGTTTCAGATTATTGCCCAAGCATAATGAAGCAAGGAGGATAAACCAACAAACTCAAGCAGTGGGCATAAGTTGTTTTTTTTTTTTTTTTTTTTTTTCTGTTCTAGGAAAAAACACATTCAGCTTTTGGCTGTGCAGAGAATATCCAAAGTACTATTATTCTAGGTCCATAAGTTCCAGAGTTTCTAGAATTATAAATACTGCCTTCAGGGCAAATCTGTAGTAATATGTTGGGCAATAATGTTGTGAGGAAAAGCTCTGGGCCTTCTGGAAAGGGCCTCATAGTGGGGACTCCTTGGTGATGAAAGAAAAGAAGTCTGTAAGGCTCTACCAAAAAGAAGCATAGTTGCTGGGATCTAAAAGGAGTGGCTACCTGAGGCGGCCTGTTAAGTTTTCCTCCCCAAGCCTTCACAGTCAAGTTTCACTGAAAGCTGCAGAATGGCATTAGGGGAACTGAGGAAATTTTCTGAGGCCACTTTTCTGAGGAGTAATCCAGAGAGGATGGTAGGTGCCTAGCTAGAAATGAAAGGGTGTGCACGTGTGGAATCTGACAATTCAGGGTGGTTAGTCTGACCAGCAATGGGAGAGTTGCATCAGTCTCAGGATGATGAAAGTTAATTCTGAATAGGTTAATTGGTGTTAAAAGGGTTAGAGAGTTGAGAAAGGTTAAGCTCATGTCTGTGAAAAGCAGAATTAAGCTGCTGTAAAAAGGGTTAATATTGCAGACTTGGCTGGAGAATTAACAACCAAAGGACAGGTCACTAGTGATTCTTACTCTATTTTAAAGGGGAAAAATAGTTACTTTAAATGATGTAATACTGATGGGATAAGAGCACCAGGTGTAACGTCATAAATAGGTGTTTTTCTCTAGTGTCACGTGCAGGGATGGTAGAACAAGAATCTGATCCAGGTGGATTGTGAGTCTGGGGAGGATGCAGAGTATTTTCCTGAGTCACTGATTCCAGGCCTAACAGCTCAAAATGTTGCTGCCCCTGGTTTCCTTCCTCCTTTTCTCACTTTTTTCCTAAACTCTTTATAGCTTTCCTAAAACTAGATGAGAATTTAAGAATATAAATAAATAAACCACAGAAGAGTCCATTCAAAACTATCCACTAGGAACCAGGTATGATGGTACATGCTTATAATCCTAGCACTCAGGAGGCTGAGGCAGGAGGATCACCGGGAGTTTGAGGCCAGCCTAGACTATATAGCGAGACCCTGTCACAAAAAACAAAAACCAAACAAAAAAAACTATCCACCAAGGATTAGGAATAATTATGTTTTTAAATAGTTATCATTGACCCAGAATGAATGCTTGGAGATAAGTTCTCACAACTATTAAAAGGCCCTGTATACAAATCCAGTTTGATTCCATTCCATTCCTACAACATCAGTCATCCTTTGCCATCATTGGAGATAGGCGCGTGTTTTGAATGTGTTACCCAAGCTATGTAAAGTCTGTTGTGACTGGGACAGCTGAACTCCAAGGATGGCAGAGCTCCAAAATGCCTAAATTACGCTAAATAGAAAGCTAAGAAATTGGGCTGTGGACTATGGATCCAGAAAAAATAGTCATTGTATATATACCTGCTGTGTAGAAGGGGCTCTTTTAGCTATAGAAATCTACCCTCAAGCAGCTAATAATGAAAACATGTGCAAAGTTCCCACAGAAGTTTCCCTCATCTCTTTGTCCTCAGTCTCTGAATTTTGGGGTGCTCTAGAGCACAGTCTTCATATCTCTTTAGTTATGCTTTTACCTACTCTCTTCCCAATTTTGTTCTTCAGTTCATGGCTCTGTTATGGTTTATATTTAGATGCCCCCCCCAAAGTCTCGTGCACTCATAAGTGCGGCTTTTGGGAGGTGAGTGGGTCACAGTTGTGTGACACTGGGTTTGTCCACTGATGGGTTTGTAGCTGGATGTGATATTAGGAGGTGAAACTTGCCAGGTGTGGTGGTGCACACCTGTAATCCCAGCGCTCGGGAGGCTGAGGCAGGAGGACCGTTGTGAGTTCGAGGCCAGCCTGGGCTATAAAGTAAGTTCAAGGCCAGCCTGAACTACATAGCGAGACCCTGTCTCAAAAAGACAAAAAAAAAAAAAAAAAAAAAAAAAAAAAGGAGGTTAGGGGCTGGGGATTTAGCTCAGCGGCACAGCGCCTGCCTGGCGAGCGCAAAGTCGTGAGTTCGATTCCCGGTACCGGGAAAAAAAAACAAAAAAAAGGAGGTGAACCGATGAGAAGAGGTGGGTCACTGTGGGTGTGGCCTAGGATGGGGATAAAGATATATACTATACTTCCTCCTCCCTTGATGGCTCCCTGCTTCCTGCTGCCGTGCCATGAGCAATCCTCCTTCGCCGTGTCCCTCTGCTATGCTTCCCTGCCTTGGAGCCAGCCAACTGTGTACTGAAAGCTTTACAAACTGTGAGCTAAAATGCAGTAAATCTTTCCTCCTTTAAAATGTTCCTGGGGCTGGGGATGTAACTCAGTGGCATAAGCACCTGCCTGGCCAGTGCAAGGTGCTGGGTTTGATTCCCAGTACAAAAAAAAAAAAAAAATTCCCACTGGGGATACAGCTCAATGGCACAGCACCTGCCTAGTAAGTAGAAGGTCCTGAGTTTAGTTCCCCATACCAAAAAAAAAAAGTTCCCACCAGCTTGAGCCTTTGATGGTACAGGTATGACTGCCTCATTGGGCAGTTTGTACCGCAGGTGGTACAAATGAATCTAATCACTTTTGCCCATCTTTTTACAAATAAAATTAATAAAAAGCCAACCAATGGGACAGTCACACATGTAGCACTGGTGGTTCAAGCCACCTGGTAGCAAGACATATGAATTACTACCCTGGTCATGATCCTGTTAACTTGTGGGTATTGGGTATTTTGTCCCGGCAACAAGAAAATAACTAAGCCAGTTGACTGCTACCGCCTTTTTGCCATCTCCTCAGTACCTAATAGACATACTAAACATGAAATGTCCAAACTCAATCTATCTCCTCCCACAAACCTCTTTCTCTTGCAGTTTTTTGCACTGTGGTAAATGGCAACTACATTCCTGTAGTTGCTTAGGCCCGAATCTTCAGTCATTCCTGATACTATGTTTACATACATTTTTTGTTATCACGTCCTGACTACTATAGTTTCACTGTGTATCTAGGGTTAGGTTAGGGTTAGGGTTAGGATTCTGTCAAACTGGGCCAAGCCACCATTGTCTCTTACCTATATTATTCTAATAGCTGCTTAACTACTTCTTCCTACTACCTTGCTTCTATCCCAAGTCTGTGGTCAATATAGCAATAAGAATGATTTTTTTGAAATACTAAGTTAGAGCTTATCCTTTCTATGTTAAATTCCTCTCATTTCTATTTCAGTAAAAATACTGTTTGGCTACCAGTTAACCCTTGGACCTGATATCCTGCTGGGGGCTGCTGTTACTTCCTTCCCTCTCTCTAGTCACATTTACTGTCTTGCTTTCCCCTGAACATCGTAGGATCTCTGTACCTGCTGCTTACTGAGGCTAAGATGATCTCCAGAGATAGCCACATGCTTTACTCTTCCATCTTTTCAAGTGTTTCCTTAAGAGACAGGCTGTCAGTGAGGATTTCACTGATTACCATCCTTAAATTACCTCCTACACCTGCTTGAGCATCCCTGTCTGCAGGCTTTGCTTTAGTTTTCTCCAGAGCAGTTATGGTCACTGGATGGGTGGATACATAACACAAGAATATCTGTGCCTGTGTGTGTGTGCACGAGATCCGTCCTTCTGCTCTCAAATGAAAAATTCAGGCGGATAGGGAATTTTGTTTGCTTCTGTCTCCTCCAATACCTGGAAAAAGTGATGTATTTTAGGTGATTAATAAATAAATTGAATTAGTGAAAATTCCAGAGAGTGTATATACCAAGAGGAAAAACAGAAAAAGCTGGAAGTAGTTCTAAATGGTTTGTACCCCAAAACCTGTATAATATGTTCTGTTTGACTGTATATTTCTAAAAGTAAAAACAAAAATATATTTTTTTAAAAACAAAGACCATTTGTCTCAGTAATAAGGCAATTTTTAGAAATAAATCAAAAGTTCCAAATTAGGGCTTCTAGAAACCACTTCAAAGCACACACTTACAGGAATATAACTAAGAAAAGATAAAAGTTGGGTATGTATATGTATCACCATACCTGAAAGACAGTGCCCGTGCGGAAAATCAGTAAAATGAAAGAATATAGATAATCTTGTTTTTCTCTATGCCTCTTGTATTGGAAAAGAAATGAGTCTATTTCAATTTGATCTTTGTTCTTTGGGGGAAAGAAAAGTTAAATTATTTTTAATGTTCTCTGTATCAATGTAATCAATTAAAGTATCACTTGGTTGCATTTGATGAGATGGCTTAATTTCACATGTCAGACATTGATGAACTTGTAAATCATAAGGTATATTTAGTATACAGCATCCTTATTTTTATAAATCGCATATTCTATATTTAAAAAACAGTAATGCTTACATTATTTCTCATATATGTTCTTTGACTTGGACATTTTAAATCTTTTATGCTAACTTTGAAACATTGATTATTCTATCTAGTGTCATTTTTTGAGTAATTGACTTCTCTCCATTCATAGTAATAGTAGCTCAATTTACATATGTGCATTTGCTATAATTTGGGCACTAAGGGATAATGGCATGTTCCTTTCAGACAGCACAATTTAACCCCTTAGGGCCTTCATTTTGATTTATCTTATGCTTTTATCTTCTTCAAAGAGAAGGAAAGGAAACAGTCTCTTCTTAGTCACCATTTTCAAGTTATAGGCAGAAATTTTGATGACTTTAAGGCTAAATTTTCTCTTACATTCTTCTGATTTAATAATAATGGGAACTGAATGGAAGAAGGAAATAAAGAGAAGAGCAAATGATGAAGAAGGGAAAGGCATTAACATTCATAATGTAAATAGTTTCTCACTACTGTCCAACTTGTACTTTATTCCTTATGGTACCTCCTGTGGCCTAGTTATATTGACTTGAAGCTGAGCATGATGTCACATGTCTGAAATCTCAGCTACCCAGCAGGCTGAGGCAGGAGGATCACAAATTTGAGGCCAGCCTCAGCAGCTTAGTAAGAACCTGTCTGTTCTATGCATGTACAGATATGCCAAGATGAAACCCATTATTCTACTAAGCAATATGAGCTAATAAAAGAAAGAAACGACTGGGGATAAAGCTCAGTGGCAGGGAATCCCTGGTTTTGATCCCCACTACTACATACACACCCACATGCACACTAAAGTTGTTGACCTAAATTAAATCTGTTGTTTTCAGTTGTCTGGACCTGGAGCAATGTTCTCTTAAGGTATTGGAGCCTGAAGGAAGCCCAAGCCTGTGTTTACTGAAACTAATGGGTGAAAAAGGTTGTACAGTCACAGAATTGAGCGACTTCTTGCAGGCTATGGAGCACACTGAGGTTCTTCAGCTTCTCAGCCCCCCAGGTAGGTTTTTCCCTTAGGAATATTACCTTGAAGTTCATGAAGTAAATCTTAGAAACATCGCATTTGTCCAGGTAAATTGGGTCAAACGTCTTTGAAACATAAATGTATAGAACTTCATTTTTTCCCATCTTGAGACCAATGAAGGCATAAAAAGCAAATAAAAATGCATAAATGTTGATTGGATTATAATTTTAAAAGCCACTTATGTACTGAAATCTTTAGAGGTAAAATTGCTACAACATATATTGAAGTAGTACAGCCAATACAATGAAAAAATACACACATGGATGAGATGATATAGAACAGAAATGTATTAAATTTTTACCAGCATAATGTTGTTGAAATGTTAATTAATTCAACCATATGAATTTTTCCTGATAAAACAATATTGACAAAGGAATTGAAATTATCTCGTGTATATTATCTCTTCCTAGTGCAATGAAACTAGAAATCATTGGTAAAAGACACCACAGAAACTGTGCAGAGGGAAATTAAATAATACCCTCTTGAGTAATCAGGGAGTCATAGGAAATTAAAGAAGAAATTAGTTCCTACAGTGAAATGATAATGACAGTATGATGTACTGGAACCTATGGGACTCAATGAAAGCAGTTCTAAGAGGGAGGTTTATAGCAGTGAATTCCCACATCAGAAAAAATAGAACATGCACAAATAACCTAATAATGCACCTCAGGGTTCTAGAAAAACAGGAACAATCTAAACCCAAATCAAGTACAAGAAAGCAAATTATAAAGATCAGAGGACAAATTAATGCAACTAAAACAAACAACAACAACAAAACGCAATATACAAAGAATCAATGAATACAAGACTTGGTTCTTTAAAAGCTTAAACAAAATAGACAAAACATTAACTAACCTTATCAAAACAAGGAAAGAAAAGACCCAAATTCATGCAATTAGAAATGAAAAAACCAAAATCACAGTGGATTCTGCCGAAATCCAGAAGCTCATCACTAAATACTTTGAGAACCTGGAAATGGAAAATTCAAGAAGTGAATAGAATGCTAGATACATACGAATTACCAAAGCTGAATCAAGAAGATATAAAAATCCTGAGTAATCCACTATCAGTAAGTGAAATTGAAAAAGTAATTTTAAAAAACTGCCAACTAAGAAAAGCCCACGTGCCAGTGGATTCACTGCCAAATTCTACAAGACCTTTAGAGAAGATGTAATACTGATACTCCTCAAACTTTAAAAATCAGAAAGAAGCAGTACTCCCAAAAGTCATTCCTGGAAGCCAGAATTACCCTCATATTGAAACAGAAAACAACCTAATGAGAAGAGAACTAAAGGTCAGTCTCTTTAATGAACATACATGCAAAAATCCTCAGTAAGATACTGGCAAGCAGAATGTAGCAAATCATCAAATAGATGATATACCATGACCAAATAGGGTTCATTCCAAGGACACAGGGTTGTTTCAGTGTATGCAAATTAATAAATGTAATGCACCACATTAACAGAACCAAGAGAAAAACCACATGATCATCTTAATAGATGCAGAAAAACCACTTGACAAAATTTAACATCCACCCGTAATTTAAAACCCTAAAGAAAATACATATAAAAGGTCTTTATTTCAACCTGATAAAAGCCATCTATAATAAACCAACAGTCAATATCATACTAATAGTCAAAAACTGAAAGCTTTCCCTCTAAAATCACAAACAGGATAAGGATGTCCATATCACCACTTTTGTTCAATACAGTTCTCGAAACATTAGCCAGAGAGTAATTAGGCAAGAGAAAGAAAGAAAAGAAGTATGGATAGGAAAGGAAGAAGTTAAATCATTTGCTAATGATATGATCCTCTACGTAGAAGACCCCCAAAACTCCAAGACTCCTAGAATTAATAATTAAATCCAGTAGCATAGCAGGACACAAAGCCAGCACTCAAAAATCAATAGCAGTGCTGGGAATTTAGCTCAGTGGCACAGCGCCTGCCTGGCAAGCGCAAGGTCGTGAGTTCAACTCCCGATACTGGAGAAAAAAGAAAAAGAAAAAATCAATAGCATTACTATAAACTAATCACGTAGCCAGAGAGAAATTAAGAAAATAATAATGTTCACAGTAACATCAGTAAAAATGAAATATTTAGAAATTAACCTAACCAAGGAAGTAGAAGACCTCTACAGTGAAAATTATACTACCCTGCAAAAGGAGTTTGAAAAGGACAGCAGAAAGTAGAGGGCTGGGGATATCTCAACATCTGCCCAGCAAACACAAGATCCTGAATTCAATTCCCAGTACCAAAAAAATCCTGTTCTGGATAGGCAGAACCAATATAATAACTATACTTTCAAAACTTACACAGATTTAATGCAGTTGCAACAAAAATACCAACAGCACACCTCACAGAACTAGAGAAAATTCTAAAATTCATGTGGAACAAGGAGAGACCTAGAATAGTAAAAGTAATTTTGGGCAACAAGGGTAAAGCAGTGAGTATCACAATACTGGAACTCAAGTTATAAAGCTACAGTGATAATAGCGTGATCTTAGCAAAAAAAAAAAAAAAAAAAAAAAAAACAGACTCAAAGACCAGTGGAACAAAATAGATGATACAGAAACAGCTCCGGGCACACATGGGTTAAACAACTTTGCTGAAAGAAAGATAGCCTCTTTAACAAATGGTGCTGGGAAAACTGACTTTACACATGCCATATTGTACCTAGATCCATATTTGTCACCATGCACTACACTAAAAGCAAAAAAGGATCAGAGATCTAAGACTTTTTTGCCTGGTTGCACAGGAAATATTACAGAGTCAACAACTGGGGTCACATCAAATTTTAAAAACATGCACATCAAGGGGAACCAACAGAGTAAAGAGATACCCTACAGAATGGGAAAAAAATTTTGCCAGCTACCCCTCAGAAGATTAGTATCAAGAATATATAAAGAACTGCTGGGCATGGTGGTGCATGCCTGTAATCCCAGCACTTGGGAGGCTGAGGCAGGAGGATCATTACAAGTTCGAGACCAGCCTGGGCTACAAAGTGAGCTCAAGGCCAGCCTGAGCTGCACATTGAGACCCTGTCTCAAAAAAACCACACACGCACACACACACACACACACAAAATATATATATATAAGAACTCAAAAATATCAGACTCCACACCCCCCCCAAATTTAAAGATCCAATCCAGAAATGAGCATCTGAAATGAATAGACATTTCTCAGATAAAAAAAGTACAAATGGGGGCTGGGGATTTAGCTCAGCGGCAAAAAGCGCCTGCCTGGCAAGCGCAAGGTCGTGAGTTCGGTTCCTGGTACCGGAGAAAAACCAAAAAAAAAAAAAAAAGTACAAATGGCCAATAAATATATGAAAAACTGCTCAACATCACTGACCATTTGAGAAATGCAAATTAAAGCAAAACTGAGGTTCTGTCTTACTCTAGAAAGAATGGCTGTTATTAAGAGATCAACCAATAACAAATGTTGGCTAAGCTTCATGGGGAAAAGGAACCCATCTCCATTGTTGATGGGAGTATAAATTGGTACAGCCAATATGGAAATCAACATGTAGATTCCTCAAAAAACTAAAACTAGAGGTTCCGTTTGACCCAGTTATTTCCCTGTAGATATCTTCCCAAAAGAGTTAAAGACATCATGCTACAGTGATACATGCATACCCATGTTTCTAGCAGCACAATTCATAATAACTAAATCTTCAAACACTGTGTAACATCAACAGATGAATGATAAAATGTATACAATGGAGTACTATGCCATAAAGAAGGTCAAACTTGAGGCATTTTTAGGTAAATGGTTGCACCCTGAGACTATAACCTTCAGTGAAATAAATCAGCCACACAAGCTTTATATATATATATATATATATAAAACATCTTTCACTTGTATGAGAAACCCAAAGTATAAATAAGGAACAGAATGGGGGAGAAATATTAGGAAGTAGGAGTAACTTGTTTTAACATTGAAGAGAAGCGAGATTAGGGGAGGGGGAAGGAAGGGAAAAAGGATTTAAAGAAAAAAAATGGAAATACAGCTTTGGTAAATGAGGGAAGAGGACAAAAAAGTATCAAGATGTACAATGTACATGTACTTATCCCCCATGATAAATGTGATCATTATGTACTACAAACATGTACTAATAAAAAGAATCAACGGTAAAGAAATTACTGAGTGAGTCTTCTCATTTCCAAAGTTAGGTGAGGAACAGGATGCAGTTGTTCCTTTCTATAGCTGCAGCTGTAGTCATGTCAGGGTGGGAAGGACGTCAAAACTGCCTGATGGCAGTAGCCCTGCAGGTCCAGAGATTCATTTGTACTGAAAGAAGAGACACCAGCCAAGCCTGGAAGGGCCATAGACTAAGGACTTGATGTTCCCTATTCTATATGATTTTGATGTATGCCATTTCATTATATAGCAAGTTGGTTATGATATATTTTTAAATTAACATGAAAAATTTTAGGCCCAGAAAGTAAATTGGTGAGTTGTCAAATGCATGTACCAGAAATCCCAATTCAAATTAGTGTTAAAGAGAATGTATAATTTCTGATTTAAAAGTCATGTTGGGCTTCATGAGAGGCAGGGAACAACCCTGTTTCTAGGAAGTTGGTTGGTTTTTAGTCTTTGTCTTCCTTTGTTGGCGTTGGCTTCCTTCCAGAACTGATGCTTCACAAAACCCAAGATGCTACTAACTTTTCCTGAGCTCTTTCATCTTTCTCCCAGCATTGTAGGAAAAATCAGAGGGTTCATTCTATTTAACTAGTTTCGTTTAAATGCCTGTCCCTAAATCTGTTCCTGTGGCCAAGGACGTGGAATGTGCTGATTTGCCTTGCTGATAGCCAAAAGTAGAATAGGTTGAGTATGCTTTCCAGGAACCACATGGCTTACCCAGTGAAATTAGAATTGTTGGATGGAAAAAGAGGTAACAGGTGCTCAAAATGTAACTAAACAAATCTACTCCAGATGGAAAGGGTCCTGGATTTTGAAAGAGGAATGTTGAACATCCCATGCCTTACCAGGCCAAATGTAGATAGTAAAATAAACCTCCCATAAATATTTTCTTCGTGAGTTATTAAAAAGTGTATTGAATACTTGGCTTTTGTTTGTTTGTGTCCTCATACCAAGAGGTATGGGCCAGGAGTAGCTGTGAATGAAGATACCCCCCTTACACAACTGTAGCATGTCACAAAACACTGAACTTCAGGTGGTATTTATTAATTTTTATATTCCTACTTTCTCACATAGTAAGTACCCAGTAATGGTGAAGGTGAAAATCCACCAGTCCAGGGCACTAACTTCACTACTAAGTTCTTATACTTTATCGAACACCAAAGCCTCTGAAACATAAGCCTCTTTAAGAGGTAAATATGATTTTTGTATCTCATTCTCTTTTTCAGAAAGTATACTTAATTACTTTGATCTTTGATTGCTAGCTCTAAAATGAGTGGAGTGTTATCACCTCACAGCATGGTAGGAGTTACATGAAGTAATGGTGTCTTGAATTGTTTTGAGACAGTCTTAAAATTTGTAGTGTGATCACTATAGTGCCTGAGATCTAGGTCCCAATTTTTAGTTTCACATATATGAAACAATGCTTGACTAAGACTGAATCATATATTCATTTTTGTATAAAAACTTGCCAAAGATTTTAAAGCAATATATTTTGTTTTTGATAAGCCAGAAATTAAGCAGATCACCCTAATAAACATCAGTACTCTTCTTTTGAAAACTCCTGCTCTGTTGTTCTCCAAATAATAAGATTAACCCTTTCCTGTCGGTGTTACCCTGTACAGATTGTTCCGATATGTGGCCCCAGGCTTTGTCAAGATGATACCATACAATATTTTTGTGCATTGGAAGGGAGAAGAGGAAAAATGAAAACAGCTTCTACATCACCACTAAAGCATGGTTTCTATAAAGTTTTATGTCATATTAGGCATCTAGTATCTGTAAGACTTGATTGTTACTTGAGCATCACAATAAGGAAATACAAGAATTATATATAAAGTTAATGTTTTAATAATGAGATTGAAAGTAAAAACCATTGCTGTTAGGAATGAAAGCTCTGACAGAATCAACTAATTTGTGATTTTGTTCAGTCATTCAGTAAACATTCTATATTCTAATACCTTTACTACCCCAGGCATTACGTATTGTGAATTCAAAGATAAAGGAAACACATTGCTGGGGATATAGCTCAGCAGCACAGTGCCTGCTTGGCAGACGCAAGGTCCTGAGTCCAATTCCCGGTACTAAAAAAAAAAGATAAGTGAAACAGTAGTTTCTGACCATTGAAATGTCATCGTTTAGCAGGGAATGTAAACATACCACATCCAGGACGATTGTATATATAAAGTAAATTTATTTGTGCTCCAGTTTTTCCTTTTTAATATACTGTGTCCTTGCATCTTAGTGAAAAGAACAAACAGAGATATTCTAATGTTAATGCCATTTCTCAGAAGGCCATGAGTTCTTATTCCACAGAAAATCTGGTGGTTTGCTCTGATTAGAGAGAGATGGACAGGGAGACAGAGACAGAGATCTGCTGGGAATTAGTAAGATGAGTTCTGTCAGAGAACTGGGAATGGGACTTTTAGGTCCAAATACAAGGAGAAGGGAAACTATAGACTTACTCTGACTAATGAAACAGCTTTTATATTTTGCCATCATAATCCCTTCCACTTGTTGTAGAACCAGAGAAAGTGCTAAAAAATAACTGTCATATGGAGCTTTCTTGTCTTTTAAGAAGCTAAGTCAATTCTCCCGATTGCATGCAGGGCCTTTACACTGATCTACATCCCCAACCTTTTTTTGTATTTTTTATTTTGAGACAGAACTCTCACTGATGATCCTCCTACCTCAGCCTCCCAGAGTGCTGGATTTGCAGAGGGCACCACCATACCCAGCCCAAGTTTCTGTTATATACGTGTTTGTTTTGGTAGCTCAGAAGTAGTTAGGACAATGAGTGTTCTCTTGTCTCTAAACAGTTCCTATGATTAGGAGCCAGCTTCATTGGTCACTGAACATGAAGTCTTAGATGAATATCAGGTTCTGGGACCTAATATACATGTTCTAAAGAAACCCATAAATCCAAAGTTTCCTTTTTCTGTATTCTTTTTCACTGGACTTTTCCAGAGGACATGGGTTGGCAAGCTTGTGCTCAGTCTCATGGCTCCTGAATTGTATGTTAGAGAAATTTTTCCTAGTTTTTATGTGTTATACCCATCCCCATTCTCTAGCACTGATAAATTGGTTTCCCTATTTTTGTTCTCCTTGGTTATCTCAGTGGGAACTGAAGGGTGGTTAAATGAATGTGCTAAAATTATCTTGAGCCACAGGTCTGCAATGATTTTCTTAGATTTTTATTATTTTATTTAAGCTTTAAAGACTCTGACCCCTAGTCAGGCACCATGGTGCACATCTGTAATCCAAGCACTTGGGAGGCTGAGGCAGGAGGATCATCATAAGTTTGAGACCACCCTGAACTACATAGTGAGTTCAAGGCCAGCCTAAACTACATAGCAAGACATTGTCTCAAAAAAAAAAAAAACCCTGATCCAAGGCCACCAATATTGGGATCTATATTCTTAGCAAATGTATATAAACTTAGAGGAAAAATTCAAGATGTTTTTGTTTCTTTGTTTTAAGTGAAAACATCTTGTGTGCAGGTTTAGGCACAGTTTTATATAGATCACATAATTGTTGCCTTAAAAAGTAATGCTTTTACTTGGAATTGGCCAAGCAGAGGCTAAAAATGGGCAGTATTTAAAGGTATTTAAATCCTTGTGGGTTTCATTAGGATGAAGCCCAAGTTTCTTTGCAGCCTTGGTTTTGTGATAGTGCCATGTTACTTCATTCTTCATACAAAAGTTGCCTCACTGAGGCTGCTCATCAGAGGAGTGTGATAAGATTGTGTGGTTTCAGTGGCATCTTTTCCATTTGCCCCACCTCTTTTATTTCATATTTCTTTCAATCTTAGGTAGCATACTCATTGTTATGCTTCCAATACTAATTTTTATTACTTTTTCTATCTCTTAAGATCAGTGAAAAGACTATTAAATATTATTCTTTTGTTTCCAAAATACCTTTACTTCGTATCTTCATTCTTTTGTGAACTGTGAACATTTACATTTTACTAGCAAATATTTATGTGGAAAATCAGCTTTTCCAGAAGTTATCATTCAGCCAAAGTCACAGTTAATGACCAAATTGGGATTAAAAGCCAAGTCTAGTCAGGAGCTGTTATGGTTTGTGTCTGTGTGTCCCCCCAAAGCCTCATGTGGCCATGGGACAGGCTTTTAGAGTTTGATTGATTATAGGTGTGAGAGCTACACCTGCCCTGGGGTGGATAGTTTACATATGTATGTAAGGGAGAGGAAGAGGCTGCTTGTGGCCATTCCTCCCTTTTAGTGCTTGTTGCTTTTGCTGTGTTCTGCCACCATGAGTTGTAGCCCTCTGCCATGTGCCACTCTGCCTTGTAATCTGCCAAGTATGGACTAAAACCTCCACAGACCGTAAGCGAAATAAACCTTTCCTTCCTTAATTTTGGGTGTCAGGTATTTTGTCCCAGCAACGAGAAAAAAATAACGAAGACAGGAGTGGTGGTACACTCTTACAGCTCTAGCTACTCACAAGGCTGAGGCAGGAAAATAAAACATTTGAAATAGCTTACACAAATTAGCCAGGTCCTATCTCAGAATGATGATGGTGATGATGATGATGATGATGGTGATAACAATAGGCTAGGATGTAGCTCCTTGGTAGAGGCCTTGTCTAGCATGCACAGGATACTGTGTTCAGTCCTCAACAGTGCAAGACAAAAAAAGATAGAAAATTTCTAGGTTGTTTGAGAAATTGAGTTATAGGTTATTAAGTCAGCTGCTTCTTTGATGCATATATTTCAGTGTTTTCCTTCTTGATAAGCTGAAAAGTACTCAAATATAATATTTATAAGGGACTTTCCGTGTTTCATGGAGATCAGAAAATTGACAATTTTTCCCAAAAAGAAAATAGCACGGGGCTGGGAATGTAGCTCAGCAGTTCAGTGCCTGCCCGCCCGGCAAGCGCAAGGCCCTGAGTTCAATTTTCAGTACCAAAAAATAAAACAAAACAAAAAAAGAAAATACCAGGATTTGAAAAAGAGAAAATGATGGTATGGGTGGAATAACAACAAGGAAAAATTAGAAACAGAAAGAGACAGATAAATGCAGCCTGAAAGAATGTGTGTTTGCATGTTCAGTGTTCAATCTTGGACAGTGTAGCAGGACACGGGATGTGATGTGGGACATTAGATACAGCCACAGTGGATGCAATATAAATTGACTTGTAAAAGACTACAGGGACATACATTGGCTGTATAATGGGAAGGAGAGTACTGGAAGGAAAGGAAGAGTGTTTATTCTAGGATACTGTAGGGCACATAGCTGCTTCTCAGTGAGAACTTAGAAAACTTAAGAATAACTTTGAGAGGCACATTGTAAATGGAAGCTAAAGAGAAAAAGTGACTTTTAAGTAGAAACACCTCAATATATTTAATAGATCTGTTTTTTTGAAAATGTGTTTGAATTAAATCAATATTTAAATGCATTGTGAGTGAGAATAACTTAAAGGGAACCTGTGATGAATCCTTTTGTCAAATCAAGAATCATCCTAATTTACCTTATCTTGTAATTCCAACAGTGTTTTAAATTTTGTTTTATTGCTTACTGTCAGGTATCTGTGTGTGTGTGTACATGCACACATGTGTTGACAGCACAATCCTTAGTCCCACCATACCTAATCACATTCTCCCAGGCTAACAGGAAATCAAGTAACTTCTCTTGATTTCTTTGCAGATGTTATCTGAAAATATGCTTGTTTGACAGGAAACTATGTTTTCATCATGTGAAATAAAACTTTCATTTGTGTGCATTGGTACATACTCCATAGCACTGTACCATATTTTTTCCTAATGTTTGTTCAGTACCTTCTGACTAGTGGGCAGTGCCTAAGAGTGGCCAAGGGTTTCCTGTCACTCAAGGATATGTGGAAGAAGAAAATATGGTTAAAATTGGAGGTGTTGTGACTTCTCACCGGGGGCAGTTTCCAAATCATTCAATGCGCAGTCTAGAGGAGCAAGTAAAAACATATATATTTGTTTATTGAAGACTGGTTGGCTAAAGTTGTTGATATAGGGTATATTTATAAAATAAGATAGAATGCACATTAAAGGTCATTAGTCTTTGTCCCTCACAAAGAAGCATACCTTTTGGAACATCTTGGCCATGTTATCTTCTCCCAATAAAGTCATTCATTCCATTGTGAGAGTCTATAGAGAGAAAGTCTTTAAATTTATGTAATTCTTGTTTCTTTTTATACTGGCAGAGAATATTTGCCATGATAAATTTGTGAATAGTGTTATGGTGCAAAATTGTTTTCTACCTAACATGTTTCCTTCAGTAAATAAATTTACTATGGAAGAAGTGGGATTAACGCAGAGGTAACTGTAAGAATGAGTGGGATAGCTACAGCATCGTTTTTAAAGTCAAGAAAAGCTAAGTTTGCATCCTGGTTCTGCCATGTTTACAGTGGGAAAAAAATAATCCTTTAGAGAAGAGCAGTTAAATAATTTACTCAAGCTATTTTGAGTGACCTTCTGCAAATTACTTTTCCTATTGTAATGTAGATTTGATTCATCCCTTGTATGGTTATTTTGAAGATTAGAGAGAAAAATGCCTCATGGATATAAGACTGTAAACTGTGACTGTACTAATTTATAGTGTGCACAGTCATCTAATAGCTACATGTTAAACATGGACTGTATCACCATATACCACCAGGTACTATCCTCTGTGTTGGTCCTAAGCAAACATGGCTCTTACTCGCACAGAGCTTCTATTTTAGTAGGTAAGTCAGGCAGTATGAAAGGGGATTTCAGATAGTGACTAGTACAGCGAAGGACACAGAGGAAGCTAAAAGTAAAAGAAAACCATGGGAGAGTAGCTAATTTTGAGATATTTCCCAGAGAAGCTAGTGATATTTTACTGAGAAACCTGAATGCTGAGAAAGGAAAAAGCTTGCCTTGAAACCCTGGGGATCTGGGTGGGGAGCCCAGCAGAGGACTGGCAAATAAAAAGGCAGAAGTTTGCTTAGCTTGTGAGAGAAAGGAGGACCCTTGTGGCTGGAACATGGTGGACAAGAGGGAAGACACAAAGGGATGAGGAAAGCTCAGCTGATGTGGGGCCTTGTGATCCATGGTAAAGAGCTGGATTTATTCCAGGTACAGAGGGCAAGTATTCAAGGGTTTTAATCACAGAAGAGATACAAATTAATTTTTGTTTTAAAAAGACATTTACACTAGTGGTTGGAAGCAAGGAAACAAGTGAACATGCCTTAAGAATGAATACACATTGTAGAGCAGATGGTAGCTTGGATTAAGATCTTGGCACTGAAGGTGGTGAGACGTGGAAAAGCTTAATGGACAGGATTTACAGATAAAATACACATGTAAAATGAGAAAGGAGGTAGAAGCATTCAGGGATAACTGCATAATAAATTATCCCAAAGCCAAGCTTAACACAAAATCCGTTTATTATCACATGAGTTCTGATCCTAATACACATGAGTTCTGATCACATGAGTTCTGATCCTGAATTCAGGTTAGGGTCTCTCATGAAATGTCAGTCAACCTGTTGGGCAAGGCTCCCATCACTGAAGGTTTAGCTAGAGCTGGAATACCCTCTTTTCAGATGCCTCACTAATGCAGCTGTTCTCAAGAGACCTCACTTCCTCCCTGACTGTTGACCAGAAGCCTAAGAGTCTCCTTACCACTTTGGCCTCTCCACAGAGCTGCCTGAGGATCCTTCCAAGATGGCAGTGTATGCTTTATGGGAGTGAGATAGAGGAAGAAGTATGGGTTGGGGTGGTTCTGTTGTTGATTCAGGATTGTCTTCCAAGCTCTTAACAATTTTCCAGGTTTCAGTGCTGGTATTCATTCCTTATATGAGTATTTGTGTCACAAATATCAAGTTAATATCTTACTGTTGTTGGGGCTGGGGATTTAGCTCAGTGGCACAGTGCCTGCCTGGCAAGCGCAAGGTCTTGGGTTCAATTCCCGGCACCCAAAGAAAAACAAACAAACAAAAAAAAAAAAATCTTACTGTTGGTTCTCTGTGCTTTCTGCTTCCAAAGTGGGTCTCAATACTAAACCTTAATACAGTCGTTTCATGGCATTTCAGTGACACTGTCTTTGTCTGTTTTCTACTGCTATCGTAGAATGCTTCAGACTGGGTAATTTATAGAGAACAAAAATTTATTTTTCATGGTCCTAGAGGCTTGGAGAGCCAAGTCTCAAGACATTGGTATGTGAAGAGGGCCTTGTTGCTGTATCCTCACATGGTACAAGGTGACAGGGCAAGCAGGGATGACTATTCTTCGTTCCACAAGAGAAAAGCAGAAGAGAATGACCCTGCTCCCATGGACACTTTTTATAATGGCATTAATGTATTTATTAGTGCAGAACCTCTGTGACTTAAACACTTTCCAATACTGCTGTATTGAGGATTTTACTTCCAACACATGAATTTTGGGCAACAGATTCAGACCATAATAGGCATTTAAATTTAATGCTTATACTATAAATAGTGTGCCCAATTTAATTGAAGTACCAACCAAATGAGTATTTATGACCTGATATATATATCAGGTCATATATATTATATATATATATATATATATATAAGCTATCCCTGAGATATGACCATTGCCTGGAGCCATCTGTTGTGAAGTGCACCCTGATTTCACCAGTGTTAGAATGTCGAGGCAAAGTGTCTCTAGGAATTGAAGAAATATGGCAAGTAATTTTCCCCCAGTCACTCAGGAGTAGATCAAAGCCTTGCAAGCTCATTAACTGATAGAGAAAGAGCTATAAATGGGTGATTTGTGACAAAGATAATTATGCAAATTATTTCCAAAATATTTATTTTTGTTTCAGATTTATAAATAAGAAAAACCTCACTCTTATGACTATATTTAACTTTTTTTAAAAGGAATAAAGATCACTATAAACCCAGAATCAAAGGCAGTGTTGGCTGGACAGTTTGTGAAACTATGTTGCCGGGCAACTGGACATCCTTTTGTACAATATCAGTGGTTCAAAATGAATAAAGAGGTAATTTTTAATGTCTTTTAATTTCTCTGATATAAGAAGAGAGAAAACTAGCAAATTAGTTAAAGTTATTTTCCTAAGTGTGATTTTAGGAATTGGGTTAAAGAGTCTATTAGATGTTGTTATTGCTGAAGTATTCAATAATCATTTTGGTAACTTAAGAGTTAGGAAGAAAATGAACAGGTTGGTAATAGAAAGTGAGAAGCCACTAAAGTTTCTAAGCAAAGGAAGTAACATGATAGGATTTTTTGGGGGGGATACCAGGAATCGAACTTAGGACCTTGTGCTTGCTAGGCAGGCACTGTGCCACTGAGCTATATCCACAGCCTAGGATTATATTTTTAACAAGCTTGGTACTTGAAGGAAGTGGAGAACAGCAAGAAGAACAGATGGACATCTAATGCTTGGCTTGACTAGAGCTGAGGGCTACACTCAGATACAGCAGTGAAGGTAGATTTGAGGCATACCTCAGTATGTGTATCAGAAATGGAGTTAGCCAAGCCGGCAAATTAGATGTGAAGCATGAGAAGGAAGGAGGAGAAATCCAGGGTGACCTCAAGGCTTTCCACTTGAGCATCTGTGACCTGCTTATACTGAGATGTTGAGAATGCTGGAGAGGAGTACAGTTCGGGAGAAAATCGGGAGTTTGGTTTTAGATATGTTAAGTTGACATGCGTATTACACATCCAGATGAATCACTTAAGCTCTTTGGATGTCTGGGGAGATAACATTGAGAGTTATATAATGAAGAAAAGTATGGGAATAACAAAGAGACCAGGAAGAATAAAACAAAGAATTTGAAGAAGAAAGGAGTGGCCAGCTTTCTTGGTGCAGCTGAGAGGCGTTCTGGGGTCAAGAGAGGATTGTTTGAGTTATTTAAGAAAGTATTAGAGTATAATTTTGACAGTGATAGAGTAAATGGGAAAAAAATAGATGCTGAAACAAGAAAATTGCAGCAGCAAGGTCAGAGAGGATGAAATTGTCAGGAAGGAAAAGCTTTTCTTTCATGCTCTTATGTTCAGTGCTAGAGGCCTGTGAACTAACTGAAATGAGATAGCTTAACAAGAGAAGAAGTGTATGAATACACTACCAAAAAAAGTAACTTGCTAAGTTGTTAGAGGCTCATGTATCTAATTTAGTAGAACAAAGAGGGAAGAAGCTTCTATGGGAATATCAGATAGATTTCTTCAGGGTAGACAAGGGGTTTATAGAAGAACTAGGAGAGTATAAGACAGTTTATGGTAATCTTTGTTTATGTAGGTGCTGGGTTCTTTCCTCTTTTTATGGCCATAAAACTCCCTAGAAAGGGGATTTATGGTAGGTTTTTCTGGTCTTCTTCCTGAGAGTAAAAGCCACTGCAACAGGGAATTTATGGCAGCCTCATTTCTTAGAAGTTCCTTCTTATAGTCAGTGAGGGAAGCCCAAGAAGTCTCTGCACCTGTTGAATTCCAGACACCTTCAGTTTAATACAGTTGTCACACCGGCTCTGGTCTTTCAACTGATTTCCACAGCTCTTCTGCCCAAGTAGCCTCTGTTAGAAGATAGATCTTCCATCTTATCTAGAGGGAAAAGGACAATTATAAATAGATGTTCAAGGCAAGAGCTCTACCATTGAGCCACATCCCCAGCCGCTAAAATTAGAGCTGCTAATTTATTTTATTTTTTGTGGTGCTGGGGATTGAACCCAGGGCCCTGTGCATGCAGATACAAGTAGATGTGGACAAGGATAGATTTGTGACTTGCTGCCAGGAAGAGGAGAGAATTCCCATCACACTAAGGAAAGAAGACTTAGCAGGATAACATGATGAAATGTTAAGCACTGCTGAGGGCACCCTGCTGTCCCAGGTGGCCCATCTTCAGTGAAGTTCCCTTCTTGTGCCCCTACTGAGAGCAGAGTTGAGTTCAGTTGCTGAGGGTTTGGAGATGGAGAGCTGCAAGCTTGTTGAAGTATTACACGTGCAAGGGGGTATAATAATGAGTCACTTGGGGAAGCCCCGTGGCAGGGAGTCCACATTGGGTGGAGCTGATAAATTGCTGGGAGTAGCAAAGAGGAAAGAAATCTAACTGTGGTGACAGAAGGCTAGTACACAAAGCTTGGGAGATGTTGGATGGCTATTCCCTCCCATCTCTTACATGTTTTCACTATCCCCTTTCCATCCAGACCTTGAAAGAAGCTGGGTATGGTTTGGTTAAGGACTCCATCCTTTTATAGAAATTTGCTGATGAGAAAATGGAGTTTTCAGGTAAAATGTGTGTTCATAGTTAATTTAGTTTAGAATTGAAAGTAACACCAGTCTAATTCTGTGTGCTGTTTGTACACCATTGAGGCATTTGTGGTGTGTTATATGCTACAGAACTCATAAAGGTAGCAGGCATAGATCCTTTTAACATCAAATGACTGAACTGTTTCAATGACAGAACAAATGGTTTTCTATTGTGAACTTCTAGAAAGTGTATGAGGGATGGCTTACCTTTCTGGTTAAGGGTTTATAAAAAACTAGATTTCTAATACTTCAATTCTGAGTAACTCAGATGTTACCATCTTTCTTAATATTTTAACAATATTTTTTTCTTAACAATATTTTAGAACTTGAACAAGGATAAAAGGCATGCTTTCAAAGCTCTATACTGATATCATATACTTTGTGCAGCAAGTTTTATGTTATTCATTTATGTTCTTTTGTTGATTCTTTCACAGATTCCATATGGAAATGCCTCAGAACTTGTTTTTAACACAGTGAGTGTAAAGGATGCAGGCTTTTATGTCTGTCGTGTTAATAATAATTCCACATTTGAATTCAGCCAGTGGTCACAGCTAGATGTTTGTGAAGTGGCAGAATTAACAGAAACCTTCCGAAGTAAGTTACAAAAGATATTTAATATTGATTGGTAGATCACCTTATTTTAAATGTTTACTTTAAAATAATTTCAGAGTAGCAAATCTGTACCAAACTTTCATGTATGTATTTTACCCAATATAGTATCTCTAGTTACTAAGATTTGATCCTGTGTGCTTTGTCTCTATCTGTGGTAGTGTGCACGTGCAAATCCCTAAGATGACATTGAACCTTCTCAGTCTGGTCCCTGCTGCTCAACCCCTCAAGCCTGCCAGCTTTCATGGCCTGTTACCCACTCTTCATGCACAAGCTTAGTTTCTCCCCATTACTTCTGTTTTCTTGAATATGCCTGCCTGCTAACTTTATCTCAGAATTTTGTAAACTTGTCCAAAAGAATGTAAAAGCATTCTTTTATCCACAGAACATTTCTTAATATTCCTAGGAATGCTACATTTTGATGAAAGATTATAAAGATTGAGGGGTAAACTTTTTACCCCTCAATTTTTTTAATTATAGGAAAATTTGTTTTTTATTTTTAACCTAAAGATTTTATTCTTTTAATTTAAGAAAATGGGGATGATATCTCTGAATCCAAGTTGCAGATCTGTGTTGAACCGAAGTCCCAGAAGCTAATGCCAGGAACCACGTTGGTTTTACAGTGTGTTGCTATTGGAACCCCTATTCCTCAGTATCAGTGGTTCAAAAATGAATCACCACTAACACATGAGACAAAAAAGGTATACATGGTAAGTAGTTGATTTGGGGGCTATATTTTTGGATTGATATGTAAAGTAAATGGTGTGATTAAAATGTAAAGTGAACACTAAACTTAAATTCTTCAGGGTGTTTTAGTATTTTCAGTATTTTTTATTTCAAGCCTCTTGTAATTTAAAATTGATTCTCATATTTTCAAAAATACTAGAATTCAATATTTAAAATGTTAAATAATAGATTGACTGTTCCAGATTGACTAATATTGGAACCATATCATTTGCTTGTTAATATGTAGCTTGATGAAAGGGGATATCTAAGAATGTCTAAAGTCTTGAAATGTTATGTTTTGAAAAATTTTTGAATACAAGATGAGTTTTCTCTAGGCTGATTTAAATTAAAATTGAAGAAGAAATATGTATGTGTTCTGATACTGATACAGGTACCTTATGTAGATTTGGAACATCAAGGAACCTATTGGTGTCATGTATATAATGATCAAGATAGTCAAGACAGTATCAAGGTAGAAATCATCGTAGGTAAGCACTATTACTCAGTATTCTTCAAAGTGCAGTATATATAAACTGACATATATAAGCAAAGGAAATTTTACTTTGTGGTCTCATACTGTTTGTATGTTCAGGAATTATATTATTTGCATAGAAATTTTAGAAAACACGTACTAAATTCATACCTTACCAGAAAGAGAAAGAAAAAGCCGTATTTAGGTCACTAAAATGAATGTTAAATGAATGTTATTTATTTATTTTAAATATTTATGGCAAAAATACAGTCTTTAAAGCTTTGGTTACAAAAAATTTAATTTGGTAAAAAAAGTTTTTAATGAAACATTTTTAAAAACAACCATCTTATATGTAAAGGAAAAAATGATTATTAACCAATAATCCCCATTATGAACTGTATGATTTGATTTAGAAGTTTGTTCTACTTATATTTAATGTTTATCATTATGTTGTTACTAGTAGGAGGTTTTGATGCATGTTGTTTGGTTTGCCAGCATATTTCTATGATGTTTATCTCACTGTTCACTTAATGGCTGCCCTTTCTAAGGTCATGAATTATAATATTCAATTTGTTTTCTCTGAAACAAGGAAGAACAGATGAGGCAGTGGAGTGCACTGAAGGTAGTATAATTCTTTGGTTCAAGACAAGCCTCTGCATGCTGATTACTCTGGGAAACGGTGGAGTGCTCTAGCTTACTGAGTGCAGTGATGGAAAAAATACTAGCTCTACTATTTCAGTTGAAGGATGTTTAGCCATAAGTCTTGAAGTTTTATAAATTGCCATAGACACTATTAAACTGACACACAACTCATATAAGTACTGTTCAGTTTGTAGCGCACATAAAAGCAAAGTTCATGAACAACATGCTTGGAATAATGAACATTAAAGATTCTTAAAGTTAATTTTTATCTTCATAAATTTATACAATAAATAGCTGTGGATATTTTTTAGATTATTCTTTTCCTCCTGAGATGCCCCTCAAATGCAAATATGGTTTCTCTAAGTTTCAGGACAGCTTTATTGTTTAACATGTTTTATCAAATATTAAGTATTCTGAAAATAATATTAATAAGGCTGTTTTGAAGCTGATAAGCTATAGACTTATCTACTATGTCACCCTTACCACAATGTGTAAACAAAACTGAAAATTTATTTCAATATAAACTTCTAACTTCTTTTAAATAACCAAAGCATTGCACTTAAATTATGATGATATAATGATAAATATTAAACTTACATCACTTTCTCATAGTGTGATGTCACATTGGTTTGCAAAATGAGTTTATAAATAGCAAAGTATTTTTTCAATTGCTGCCTCTTCAAACTCGTATAACCTTAGGCTCTACTTAGATTGAGTAAGAAAACACTGTTAAATCTTGTTTCCTGGTTTTCCTTTCCTTCATATCTCTGCATTGTCACTTGGAAATTCTAGAATTCCTGGTACATAGTTGTAAATGGAAATTGTTACATAAAAGAGCTCCAGTCCCACAATCTATTAACTCTACATGAGGAAAGCCATATGAAGAAATCTTGATCAACCATCTCTTCCTCTCTTACCCTCTTTTATTGTTTGTTATTTGGTTTTGAGGTTTTTTTGAGACAGGGTCTCCCTTTGGCTTTGAACTCACTATGTAGCCCAAGGTGGGCTTGAACTCATGGTGATCCTCCTCCCTCAGCAGCCCAATTGCTGGGATTATAGGCTTGTGCCACCACACCCAGCTCTCTTACTCCTTTTTGCCTAATTGCATGGTTTTTTTAAATACTTACTAATTTATTTAATAATAAATAATCATGTATAGACAAAACAGTTTTAATAAAAACAATTACATTTTCTTTTTTGTTTCTTTTATCTTCAAGAGAGTAAAAAACAAAAAAGATACAATTTGAAAACAAGATGATAGGAAATTAACAATGGTTGTTTATATTACATACTGTTATCTTCAAAATAGTTGCTCAGATTACCAGATATAGGCATGTAAGATTGATCAATTAAGGATTAACTATTCCTTTCAATAAACCAATAGAAATTAGTAGTACAGTTATCTTAGCTATCTTGTGTGTATTCCTTTTTTCCTTTCCCCCAACCCAGTTCTTTCCTTTTAAAAAAAGATAAATATAACAATGAAACCAAGTTTCAAAACAGGTTATTAGGACAGTTACAATAGTTGATAACATTGTGTATTGTTGTCTTCTTAGTAGTTTTTCAGAGTAGAAGATACAGTCATGATATCTTGTCTATACAATATTAGCACAAAGGGGCTGGGGATTTAGCTCAGCGGCAAAAGCGACCTGGCAAGCGCAAGGTCGTGAGTTCAGTTCCCGGTACCAGAGAAAAACCAAAAAAAAAAAAAACAATATTAGCACAAAACTTTCCTTTTAATGAACTAAGAGAAACTGGCTGTGTAACAATCTTAACTGTCTTGTATATACATATATTTTTCTTTTTTTCCTTAATCCTTTTTGCCTAACTGCATGGTTTTTAAAACTTCCTAACATAGAGACCTCTAAGAATAAATTAAGTGAGCACGACTGTTTGCCTTCAGATTGATGCCTATGATACTGCTTCTACACCTACACGATTCACTGTCTGATTTTTTTTTTTGAGTAGCAAAACCTTAAACAATAATTTTCAAATAAATATTGAGAAACAGAGAGATGAAAGTCTGGTGACAAAGTTAATCCAAAAGTTTCAAATAGAAAAACCAGATGCAACTTTTTTCTCAAAAAAACCTACTTAAATTGAATTTTTTTTACTCTTTTTTTTTTCTTCTGGTACCGGGAATTGAACTCAAGACCTTGCACTTGCCAGGCAGGTGCTTTGCCACTGAGCTAAATCCCCAGCCCCTGAATTTTTTTTAAATTGAAGGTAGATTGACACGTATTATGAACAGTATCTTATTTCTTCTTTAACCTACAGAACACAACGCCCTCTATTGAATATTTTGTGTTTCGTTAAAGTGTCTTGGTTTAGGACAGGATGAGCTTGAATAGGTGAAGTTCAGAGGGTTTCAGGGAAACTCTGAAGCTAGTCTGTATAACCGTAACGGTAAATACACATGTACAATTTAAAAATCATTAGTAGGTGAGAAGGTGGGCCAAGATGGAGTGCAGAATATGACAGAAGCATTTAAGTGTGTTACAAATATATGAAACAACCTCATGGAAGAGAGGTGGAAGAAAGTGCTGACCTAAGCAACTGGAAGTGAGTCTCGTCTGTAATACCAGAGGTGGGGGAAATTGTGCATAACCCTTGCATTGGTTGATGCCACTTAGACTCTCAGGTATTAATGAGAATATAAAGTTCCCCTGTAATGCTTTATGTGTAGTATAACTTTGGCAATATAGTGTCAGTGTTTATTTTCATTGTCACAAAATTTGTAAAGAAAAAATAGAAGCTGTCATGTCATTGATATTTACTTGGATTGCTTAACTGTCCTTTAGCCATGGTAAGAAAACCCACAGGGGGTCAGGGATGTAGCTCAGCGGTACAAGCACCTGCTTGGCAAGAGTAAGGTCCTGTTTGTGATTCCCGGCACCAAAAAAAAAGAAAACCCACAAAGAGTTCAGGTTAAATTTGAAACCACTCTACGTTTCTAAAGAACATCACATCTTGAGAAACCATGAATAACCATGAGGAAAACATGAGACAAATCCCAGTTAAGGGACATTCTACAAAATATCTGACCAGTTACTACTATAAACTGTCAGGGTCATGAAAAACAAGGAATATCTAAGCAACGGTTATAATCAAGATGAACCAAAGGAATCATAGTAAATGCATGTGGTATCCTAAATAGAGTCCTGCATTGAAAAAGGAATTTGAACAGTTCATTAGTCATGATAAATATATCATATAAACATAAGATAGTAGGGAAATTCCGTTTAGGATATACCGGAACCCTCTGCTCTATCCTGAAATAATTCTGTTAATCTTACGTTCTAAAATTAAAGTTTTTTTTTAAAAAAAGATTGACAGCCAGGTGTGGTGGCACATGGCTGTAATCCCAGGACTTTGGAGGCTGAGGCAGGAGGGTTGTTGTGAGTTTAAGGCCAGTCTGATGTGCATAGCGAGACCCTGCCTCAAAAAAGACAAAAAAAAAAATTAAAATTCAAAAGATTGAGATTATTAATTAGTTTCAACAGGTTAATAGTTGAAGCCACAGACAGGTCTATCTGTTGGCCATTTTTGTCCCTTAATTGATTGACTAGAGTAAACTTGGAGCATATAATGAATGAGTTTATCTTTTCATAATTTAGTAAGCGCAACAATAGCTTGGAAGTCTAAAACAGTGTTCTCAGTATTTGTATGGCTTCTTCATTTAATTTAAGAAGTTCTAAATTAATAACATGTGATTTAAGATCAGTTTTATTAGTCTTATTTTGTTTGTGCTAAGTTGAGAGATTATTTAATCTGTTTTTTCTCATTTTATTTTAGATGAACTAAATAATTTTGGCCATCCTGGTGAGTAATATAAACTCTTTTGGTATTATATTTTTAACTTGTTGAAAGCAATAAGTTAGACATTTTTTTTACTATACTCATCCTAGTAGCATTTTTTTGTTTATAATTTAACGTTGAAATTGTTATGAATTTCTGTTTCTTACAAGTGAAAAAAATATTCTTGGTTATAAAACCACAAAGGTGGAACATAATATGAGGCAATTTAAAATGCCAATGTTTTTATCATTGTATGTTACTCCTTATATTATACAAAGGAGGTTAAAGGGGAGAGTGCATGATCTTTAATTTGGAAGATGGAAGCATGCGTGAAAGAGTGACAGGTCATGTTTCTGAACTGGTCACACCTCAGCCCTTGTTGCTCAGACAGAATACATCTGAAGTAGTTGGGTAGGTTCCTTCACCTGAGGCAAAATGCGAAGACTTGGCACTGTGCACATTGGTTGGTCAGTGACCTTTAACAGATTTACTGTTGGCAGGCGTATGCAGAACTGTCCAGGCCAATTTTAATTACAACAGATTTCTTACGCACTAAGTTAAAAGGAAAGCCTTCAAGTGAGATAAGAGGGATATCAGTAGTGAGGGATATGTACAGACAGAAGACATCAATATGATGTTTGTGGGCGTTGTGAAAAACTGTGATAGAACCTGTGAATAAATTTGAAAATAAAATTTTATATAAGAATATAGAGGGTATCAGGGATATAGCTCAGAGGCACAAGCACCTGCCTTGGAAGCTCAAGGGCCTGAGTTCGAGTTCAGTACCAAAAAAAAAGAGAGAGATAAGAAGGGGCCAGGGATATAGCTCATGGTACAATGCCTGCAAGAAAAGAATATGTTAACAAGACACTTACGTAATATTTGTAGAAAGCCTTGCTATATCTCATTATTATTTTAGCGCCATAATTAGTTTGCTTAGGTTCTTTTTTTTTCTCTTGTCCTTTCCTTCTTTCTTTTCTTCCTTTTTCTTTTTTTTTTTTTTTTTTTCCAGTTCTGGGATTGAACCCAGAGCCTTATATATACTAGCATGTACCATGAACTACACCTCTAGCCCCAGTTTGCCTGGTTTCATGTTTGGTTAATAAACATCTGCTATTGCAAGTGCTGTTTGGTCTGTACTGATTATATATAAGTAAATTAAAGAAAACAAAAAGTCACCATTACCAACATGTCATTGTCCTTGCTGGAGTGTCCTGGAATTCATACAAAGCCTCAGTGCTTCAAGCGTCCAGTACTGCATACTGTTGAACCATCCTAGTAATTGTGTCTCTAGGTCTGAATGGAATCCCTTTTCCTAAATTAGTTACTTCTTGCCCTTCTTTAACAAACCTTTTAAAGTCACTTCACAAAAAAATTTGCATATATCCACCTCTAAGCTTCTAAAATTTCCTGGCCCCTTTTTCCTTACTCCTCAAGATTCAGAAATATCAGAAATTGAATTTGCAAAAAAGTGATATGTGGGGAATCTATGTGATCGATTCCCATAGCCTATTTATGTTACTAAACATGCAAACAGAATTACCCTCTCTGTAATACTGGGCATACCGTGGACTGCTGTTTCCTTGCATCTCTTCCTGGTGGTGCATGAGGGTAAGAAGGCTTTTGTATTATGTAGAGTAATGGTGAAGCATAGACAGGAGAATTCCAAGTTCAAGCCGAGCAACTTAGTGACTCCGTGAGACCCTGTCTCAGATAAAGGCTACCAATGTAGTTCACTGTGAAGGCCCTGGATTCAACCCCACATATCGCAAAGGGGAAAGATAAACAGAAAACATAGAATCTGGAATGAGACTCCTTAAGTTAGACTCCAGATTTGCTATTACTACCTTAAGAATTTTGGACAAGCCGGACATGATGGTGCACGCCTGTAATCCCAGCACTTGGGAGGCTGAGGCAGGAGGATGGTTGCGAGTTTGAGGTCAGCCAGGGCTACAAAGTGAGCTCCAGGCCAGCCTGAACTGCATAGCGACACCCTGTCTCAAAAAGATGAAAAAAGAGAATTTTGGACAAATGGCTTAACCACTCTCTGCCTCAGCTTCTTTATCTGGTAGGGTGGAGTGAGGTTTAATTAAATCTGATAGAAAGGATGTAGAGTAGTGCCATGTAGCGTGTCTGTAAGCATCAACAACAGCTGCTGCTACTTACTCTGAGTATCATCACTGTTTTTGGATTGTACTTGCTACTAGAATGTTAAAGATTATTACCCCATGTTGGTCAGTTACCAAAGTTATTACCTCACCTTGATTCCAATCCTCTGTCCTTGTATGTTTTTATTTTTAAAAATCTGAAAATCTTAAAATTGTAAGTTAATTATTGGCATCTGTATTATATATTTTTCCTTTTAAATTTTTTAATTGACATACATTTGTACCTATTCATGGAGTGTGGTGTTGTTATCTGATACATGTATACAATGTGTAAAGATCATATGGGGATAATTAGCATAGCCATCTCCTCAGTATTATGTCTTCCATGTTTGGGGAACCTTCAAACCCTCCCATTATTGTGAATTTTAGTTGTGGGAGTCTATAGTTGCCATGTTGTGCTAAGTAGCATTAGAACTGCTTTCTGCCTCTGTGTTTTAGTGCCCATTGTCTGCCTTCTCTGCACTCCTGCTTCCCTTTCCAGTCTCTAGTCCCTGCCCTTCTACTGTACTTTAATGATGCTGATGATATTTTTATTCATTGCTTTTCTTATATCTTTAGCTCTCAAAATATTTTTAATAACATCTTTTTTTTATCTTGGTATAGACAATAAAGAGCAAACAACTGACCAATCTTTGGGTGAGTAGAATTTAAAATGCATAATTACATACAATTATGGTATTTAACTCTATTTTATGATGACCATGAAGGGATTTCAGCTTTTTTAATTCGATTGCATTTATAAACCTTTGAATAACATTGGGACCAAATTTTATATTTGATATTTATAAAAGAAATTATAGAAGAAGAGGCTTAGAAATGATTACAGATTACCTGGGTGTGATGGCACATCCATGTAATCCCAGCTACTGGGGAGGCTGACGCAGGAGAATCTCAAGTTTAAGACGAGCCTGGGCAACTTAGCAAGACCCTGTCTCAAACATTTAGAAAGGGCTGGAGTGTGCTGTGTTGTGGGGCACTTTCTTGGCATGCAGCAAGGCCCTGTGTCCAGTCCCCAGTACCACTAAAAAAAAGATTACAAATTCCATTTCTGGGGCCAAGTTAACTTCTGTGGAGTGATTTTGGGTTCTGGCAACATGTAAATAAACACATAAACAAAAAGATGTGTATGTTGCATAGGTGCAAGAGAAGAAAAAGTGATTTACACTACCTCTTGGTAGAGTAGAGATTAGGAAAGCACCACAGAGATTGCAGTAAGCTTTAGAGTTTGCTTTCCCATCTTCAGTAGGAAGAGGAGGATTTAGGACAAGAAGGAAATAAATAGTTGCATTTAAAGAATGCCCTGGAGAAAAGATATGTGAGAAAACCAAGGAAACAGAAGATCTAAGAAATTCATACCATAAAATTTTACCAGATTAACATTTAAAGAGAGTAGAAGTAATTGACACCTTGATTCCAGCAGAAGTTGGTAAAATAATTTCACAAACTTATCCACTGGGTGTAGCTACTAAAGAAGTGATTTGATGACTTTGGTGAAATGTTAAAAGTCAGTTACTAAGTTATTGTGGTGGATTGACAACTGGTGGTCAATTTGTAACACCCAGCTGAACTGAACCAGCATGGTGCTGGGTGTGGGAGGTTCACCTGAGGATGGTTACTGGCAGCATAAGAAGCAAAATGAAGGAAGCTGTGGAGAGGCTGTTGGGAGCCTGCTGGAAGCTGTTGAAAGCTGTTGGGAAGTTGTAGGGAGCTGTTGGTTTTCCTGGGGGAGTTTGTCATGCTGGCTTTCCTGATAAACTCAGATATTCTCATTGGAGGAGGAGCTCAGGACCTCATTGTTACAGAGAATGGCTACAGTTCACTTTGGGGGAGCTCTGGCCCTCACTTTGAGCATCGCTTCCTGGCTCTGGAGAGGAAGATGGTGCACTGCTCAGTCTCCTGGAGAAGCTTGTCGCATTGGCTTTCCTAATGGGAACTTGGCTGTCCTGATCATTGGAGGAGCTCAGGACCTCACTGTTGCTGAGGGGAGCTGTGGTACTTTTCGAGAAAGCTCTGTTCTTTGAGCATTGCTTCCTGGCTCCAGTTCAGATCCCTCAGCATTTAGCACAGATCCTTTGTCTTTCTGGCATAGACTTTCTGGCTTCCACCACTGACCATTGAGCCTTCCCAGCACAGATCTATGAAACAGGCATACATGAGACAGTGTCATGGGCTCTGGGCCTCCAGTTGGACTCCTGGGAGGCATTGTTATGGGCTCTAGGTCTTCAGCTGAACTCATGCAGCATATTACCATGAGATCCAGGCCCTCAGCTGAATTCTTTGGTCTTTAGTATGTGGACAGACTTCCTGCACTGTCCTTTTGTATATGATTTTTTGGGTGACTATTATAAATAATCATATAAAATATGTGTCCTGCATTATATTGTTCCCCTTGCAAAACCCCAAACCACAACAGTTACACTGAGATTCAAATGTGGATTCCAATGTGTAAGTTAGTGGGTTAAGGGTGATTCAGAAGTAAGCAAGTGAAAACAAAGCATACAGATTTATTTGTTGGGAAAAAAGTGGTGATCTGTGATTAACTACCTGGGACATGCTTCAAAGTTCTGTGAAATGTGTGGAACATATGAGGCTATTTCCATTTGGAAGAAGGGATCTCCTGAGATTGTTAGAGGTTAACATGTTCCAGCAGAGAGAGGACAATTTATGGAACAAGTTCCTAGTGAAGATATTAAGGGTTTGGACCAAGAGGAAAAGGGGAAATTAGCTTAATCAGAATGTGAAAAACTTCTTTTCCCCTGAAATTAGAAGGAAGAAGAAATTGGTGAGATATATAGACAGATTTGTTAGGAAGTTGACATTTTCAATTACAGTAATGGTTTTCCTTTCTCAGCTATTTTGCTTAAAGGATTGAGGAAAAGTATAAGGCTGAATATCAAACTTGGCCTGTGGTAAAGGTTTTATGACTAAAGGAAATGAATACTGCCATCTACAAGTGAAAGAATATGGACAGTCAAACTGAAACTTTTAAAAATTAAGAATTTATAATGATACAGATCAGCTATGATTGTTCTGTAGCAAAGCACAGCTTTAAAACAGAGAAGGCAGGCTGAGAACTGATTCTTCTGTTCCTGTCTTAGTGCCAGACACTGTGGTAGTCAGAGGTTTACAGGGCATATTCAGACTGAGCAAAACAGTTGGAATTTGGAGAAAATAATCAAGGGCTGAAGACTGCATAGGCAAAGAGAGCCTTAAAAAGGTTGATAAATGGGAGAAAACGAGGAATCAGCAGATTAAAAGAGTTCACCAAGTTGGAAGAAAAAGCATAATATCAAAACTTGCAGAATAGGAGGTTGTTATGGTTACTGAGAGAAAATGTATTTCAGAGGTGGAGCAGCTTAGATGACAGCAAGGTCCAGAATTTGATCACGGATTGAGCAACAGTGAAGAGAAAGGCCACTGATGTGGAAGAACGCATGAGACTATGGATTATTGCCGTTTTTTTTTTAAAAAGGCCATATTTCGTTCATACTGGTAAATTTTCATATATTCCACCTCCAGTACCTTTCCTCTATATCTTAGTCATTTTCTCCTTGCTGAGACACAGTGTACAACACCCATACCTTAAAGGGGAGAGTTTCTATTTTGGCTCACATTTTTAATCTATGGTCGACTGGCTCCAGGACAGGATGGCATGGCAGCAGGGCATAGCAGAGGAATGAGCTCACATCATGGTGACCAGAAAACAGAGTGCAAGAGCAGCCTGGAGAGGTCGATACGCCCTTGCAGGTCACACCCCCAGTGACCTGCCTCTGCTGACCAAACCCATCTGCACAGGAAGTCCTCTGTATTGCCCCATTATTCAGTCTCCTTCGAGAAGCCCCGCTTATGAGTACATGAGGCTCTTGGGGGACATTTGGATATAAACCATGCCACTCTAGAGCCCCAGATCTCACCTGTTAAGAAAGATCTATTAAAATAGTGTGCTAAACAAAGCAATAGCTATTGTCTTCTCTGTTGTATGGTGAGAGTATGTCTGTACGTACACGAAATGACAAAGTCCAAATGTAACTGGGTTTATTGTTTAAGATGGTTTTGTCGTAACACTAAGTATATTAATGTTAGTGTAGTTACTTGTAATACTAATAAATAGTTTTACTTAATGAAATGTATAATTCAAATCTGAAATGAAATATGTAGTTCAACCTGAGATATATTTTTTTTTCAATTTTTGTAGATGATAATTTAAGACTGTATTTAATAAAACTTGCTCAGGATTATATAATTTAGTGCTTGAGCCAGGATTGATATTGAGATCTCTCTGGTTCCATAGCTTTGTTAGTTCTGCTATGTCAAGTGTCCTTTCTCAAACATGTCCTTATTGAAAGAATATCAAAATAAACTGCATATCTGGTCAACTTTCATCATGGAGTTCACCAGACATTTATCAGCTGCTTCATCTGTGCTACTCTATTAAGCGAGAGAACAAACCTTGATTCCTGAATGAGCGGCATTGCAAGCCAGTATTAAATGCATAGTACATGACATGATACATGCTGTAATAAAAATGGGTGTATGGCATAGTAGAAAAAGGTAAGAAATTTAGAGGTTATTCATAGAAAAATGGTGACCAGATTTGTCCAGGAGAATCAGAGAAGGCTAAAGAGGCAAAGCCCAAGTGAAGATTTTCAAGGATAAATTGGGAGATTGAGGTAGGTTTTTGGGGCAGAAGGGCTAAAGCATGGTGAGAACAAGCATGTACTTGATGGTGAGGTTGACGAACAAGCAGGTCACCGCTGCTGGAGGCAGAGTCTTATAGAAGGACTAGTGGGCATTGGACTATAGTTGTCTGTTGGTGAATAGCATTATTTCAAAATGTAAAAGCGCACCAGCTGAAACATAGCATCCATTTTTTTGTTATTTTGGTTTGTTTTTACAGTACTGGGGATTGAATTTAGGGCCTTCCTATTGAGCTTCACAGCCCCAGTGTCCGCTCCCCCAGTACTGCAGATTGAACTTGGAGCCTTTTCACTGAGCTACATCCCCATCTTTTGTTTTCAACTTTGTACTTTGAGACAGGCTCTGAGTTGTACAGGCAAGGCTCAAACTTGTGATCCTTTTGCCTCAAGCTCTTAGTACTGGTATTATAGAGGTTTCCATCTCTCCAGGCAGTTATTACCACTCGCGATTCTGTGGGTTGGCTGGATTCAGCAGATAGTTCTTCTGCTAGTCTCTTAAGTGGTTACTGTCATTTATTGATGGGGACTACAATGTCCAAGGTGGCTTTGCTTGCATACCTGGTATCTTAATAAGGTTTATTGAAAGACTTCCCTCCATGTTTCTTCTCCCTTCTTGACTGGTCTGCTTTCTCTACATCATGACTGGATCCTAAAAGTAGAAGCTGTCAGGACTTACGGGGTAGATGCAGAACTGGCAGTGCCATACCACATCGTACTCCCAGAAAGGCCAGAGTTAGGGTTGGAGCTGACTGTGCCATATAAGAGCAAGAGGTTCCTTAGGGACCATCTCTTATCACCACTGGTTTGTAGGCTTAGAGTGGAAATGGCTTTGTATGCCAAACCAAGGAACTTTGACCTTATTTTGTAGAACATGGGAAGTCATTTAAAAACTTAGAACTAAAAATTTAACAATAACAAGGAGTATATAATCAACCAGTCAGATTTGGTGCTAATACTCAAAAGTTGACAAATATCCAAAAAAAATTTTAATTTAACAAATACATAATAACACTTAATAGCTACCAGGCCCTTTTCTAAATGCTTGGGAATAATAACCCACTTTGGACAAATAACATAATAATGAGAATTGTTAGATATGGAATGAATGCTATAATTCTGTAATAGTTTTTGAAGAACAAACTGCACTAAGTTCTAGAAGATACTTAGGATCATGTAGTTAAAATATCTTTCTAAAGGCTTTTGTTGCTGGGCGTGATGGCACACACCTGTAGTCCCAGCCAGCACTTCGGAGGCTGAGGCAGGAGGATCACTGTGAGTTCAAGGCCAGCCTGAACTGCAGAGCGAGACCCTGTCTCAAAAAAAAGTTATTGTCCTTTTATATAATCTACAGGCTTTGTCTTTGTGTGTGTGTGTGTGTGTGTGTGCGCAGAGATTGAACTAAAGGCGTCGTGCATGTTAACACATGCTGCACCACTCAGCTACACACCTAGCTCCTTGCTTCCTTTTTCCAATAAATGGTTTATGGTCAAGAAACTGTGGGTGGCTTTTACAATAAATGTTTCTATAAAAAATTTCATTTATTACCTAAAATTGCTCATATAGATGCTGTTTGAAGTTCTCTTTGTTTTTCCTTCTCATCTTCTCATTCAGATTTTACTGTTTCTTTCTGTGTCCTGTCTCTAAAGTCTGACTCTTCTTTTCCATTTCTACACCATTTTCCTGGAATGAGTGTCAGCTCTTACTTCAGCTGCAGCTTCTGCTTCTGTGTTCTAAATCCACCCCAGTTCTCCTGGCATCCAGGAACTGCTTCACGCAGTAGTTTGGGCAAGGTAAGATTCTTAACATTAAATTCAAAAAATATCTTAAGGTATTTTAGGAGCTATTAAAAATTATTACTGGCAAGATTTTAGAAGAGTTATTATCATTATGCTTCATAATTAATACATTTTAAGAAATTTTCAGATTGTTCAGCCCTTGCATTCCATAAACTGTATTGTTCTTTTCCAGATACAGTCTGTGTCACCTAACAGTGAGGATATTTTCTGAGAAATGTGTCATTAGGTCAGTTACTCATTGTGGCCCCAGTGCAATCAAGAGACACAGTAAATAAAAAAGAGATGTATGAGCCTGCTGCCAGTATAACATGCATACTGTTATACAGTAAATGTTTTATATTAACTGGAAGGCATATACTTTTAACAATACCTTTAAAAATAACCATGGGAACTGTAAAGTAACATACAAGCCAGTAGCATAACTGTTTATCCATGTTATCAAGTATTATATCCTATTTGTAATTATATATGCTATATTTTTATATGGCTGGCAGCTCAGTAGGTTTGTCTTTGGCCCCATCCCAGACCTTCAGAGAAAGGTATAGCATTGAACCTCTTCACCACTAAGCTGTACTTAGCTGTAAGCTATTTAGGGCAGGCTTAAGCTAACTGATACTTTCTAAGGCATATGTACAGATCTTTTGCCCTGTTCCCCACTGCTTCTGTCAGAACCTACTATTTTAGATGGGTGTGGTGGTCACACCTATAATTCCAGCTAGTTGGGAGGCTGAGACGGGATCACAGTTTGAAGCCAGCCTGGGCAGTTTAGGAAGACCCTGCCTCAAAAAGTAAAAAAGACTATAGATGTAGCTCAGTATAAAGGCCCTGAACTGGATACGATGCTTAGTAACACCACACACACACAAAAAAAAAAACTATCTTTGAGCAGTCTCACACCATTAAGTTCAGAAAATGAGCTGTTAAAGGACATTCATTCAGAGAGTCTTCATGTGTCCCTCAAGCAGCCTCAAGGCAGTCCAGTAGGAAATATTTTTAAAAGAAGCTAAAAGAAGATAGTCCCAGCAGTTACTGCAGGACAACACAGTCCTTGAGGAGTTCCAGCGTTTCTCAGACCTTTCCCCTTGCTTGCCTTGATGTGTCTTGTTCCTGTCCCTCTTCTAGCTATTTTTTGTTTTGGTTTTTTCCTCTTCTGTTCTTTTCACAACAGGACCTAATTTGATGGGGACCTAATTATAAATATTTCTTGTTGAAATGGGCTCCAAAAGTTTAGTTGAATATTCTTTAATTTTTTTGTAATTCAGTGAAAGAGTGCTTCGATATTAGTCCCCATTATGCTTCATGTACAACTAACAAAGACCTGCCCGGTTCTGAAGCATTCATAAATTTAATCTCAGCTATTTGATATTTTAGCCTCATGTGTTCCTCAGTGTATCGGTCTGCCATATACAGTAATAGGACTGAAATGAAAATAATAATGAAATCTTAATTTGAAATTAGTGCAGTCTTAAAGCACACTTTGTATAATACTGTTTCCATAGGTTTTAATTTTTACATTCTCCTTTAACTTGATTCTCCTTTACATTCTCCCCCCTTCTTTACAGCAAAAGACAAAGTTGCTCTTTTGATAGGAAATATGAATTACTGGGAACACCCCAAGCTTAAAGCTCCCTTGGTGGATGTGTATGAATTGACCAACCTGTTAAGACAGCTGGATTTCAAAGTTGTTTCATTGCTGGATCTAACCGAATATGAGATGCGTAATGCTGTGGATGAATTTTTACTGCTTTTAGACAAAGGAGTGTATGGTAAGATATTTATAATCTGTCTTTTATAATTACTGTTTTTCTCATTGTACAAGTTAGATTAAGAGTTGAAAATCAGATAAAGGTAAAATGAACACTTTGTATTTAAGAGTTTTATTTTTCTGATAAAAGGATAAATTTGATCTTCATTCCACTAGCTTAATGTTTTGCTTTTACATTCCTTATGTCATCAAAACAATATTATTCTTACTGGAATTATTAGCTATCTTTCATGATTTTATTTTTTATTGACTACAAAAGATACTATAAAGTTTGACTACCAAATACCAAAGGATACATTCATATATGTAAACTACTGTATGGGGTTTTTTTAATATAAAAATTATAACAGAATGTACATTGTGCTTGGTTTTTTTTCCATTTTGTGTAATCTTTCTAGGTTTTTAGTGGAAACTAGAATTTAACAAGGAAATGGTGAAGGAGGTATACAAAAACTTTTTTAAAAAATTTTTGCAGTGTTAGAGATTGACCCTCATGCTGTGAGCATGCTAAGCAAGCATTCTACCACTGAACTATATGCCAGGCCTATTCATTTGTAAATTAAAACTATATAGGTATGACTCAAGGGGCACTACTACAAAAATTATAGCACTAAATTTTATGGTTTTTTCAATTCTCTCACTTAAGTGTGTTAAGAACAATGCATATCTAGTAAAGAATTTTAAAAGAGAATAGGCTGTCAATAGTAAGGCATTTCCTCACTAATTTATTTTAATATATATAACCTCAAAGTTGGGAGGGCAACGTGTTGAGCTCACTTGAACTATATCTCACACCATTGTGCTTACCATGACATTGTGCAATAACATTTGACTGCCAGACATGTATTAGGCATGTGATAAACAAAAAGTATCAATTTGGCTTTTACACATTTCAAATTACTGTACTTTAACAATTTCTGAATTTAACCTTTTCATTTATAATTAGATTGATATGAGGCAAGCTTGGCAGAATTGTTAGTGGTTCTCAAAGTAAAAGTTTTAATTGAACCGAAACCTTTTTTTCAAGATTTAACACACTGTTGTATAAGGGTGAGGAAAAAGTCTGAAAGTTTTTTTTTTTCTTTGGAGATAAGATCTCACTGTGTAGTACAGGCTAGCTTTGAACTCACTATGTAGCCCAGGCTGGCCTCTTAATTCATGGTGATCCTCTGCCTCAGCCTCTCGAGTGCTGGGATTTCAGGCATGCACCGCCACACCCAACTTTAAAGTCCTATATGATTTTTCACCTCTCAGTGAGGATTACTGTTGTGACACAGTTGGAATTAACAAGGCAACCACCTCATATTTGCAATTTCAATTATTATGCCAATGTAATAACACCAGGCTTGAGCATTATGGAGCCATGACTAATGGGGGCATCCATCCGTGTTTCCTTTTTTAAAACGTACTACATAAATATGCCCTCTGGATAATTGGTTTTGTGTTTTTATCCTAGAACCAGGTAGAGTTTTGTAGTATATTTACATTATAGAATTTATCTCAATTTTTAAGGTGTCTACATGGTTTGAATAGTGAAAGACTTTCAAGACTTCACTGGAAGCAGTGATGTGTAAGACAAAAACATTGATCACTTTAGATTTCTGGATTAGGAACATCTCTAAAGAATGAGAGAATTATATGAATAATTCTGTACTTGGTTATTTATTCATATATTTTACTGACCTCATCACCTTGGTTTTTTTTTTTTAAGCTTATTGGTAGTTTGGATATACATAATGATCATATTCATCATAGGGAATTTATACCTGTGTGTGCTATATCTTGATTCCTCTTTTTTTTTACAAAGCTCCATTTCCATTTTATCCTTTTATCATTTTTTTCTTTTCCTTCCTTTCTAGTTCCTCTTTCCTTTTGAACAGTTTCTTTGAATTTCACAATGTCTATTGTATATTTTGGGCCTTATTTATTCTTTCAGTTTCCCACCAGGTAGACAATGCAGTATTTTCACATGTGTCCAATTTATTTCACTTAAGAGTATGGTTTTAAGATACATCCATGTACCTAGAAATGTCTCAAGTTTATGCTTCTTTATGGCTAAGTAATACTCGGTTATATTAAAAAAAAAGCCACACATCTTTTTCATCCATTCCTCAGTTAATGGGCATTTGGGTTATTTCCAAGATTTAGGTATTACAAACTGTTATTATGAACATAGGTATGCATATATCGCTGGGGTATGATGCTTTTCATCCTTCTGGGAAGATACCCAGAAGGGGAATAGTGGATCAAATGGGACCTCTAATCCTAGATATTTGAGGAATCTTCACACTGATTTCCATAGTGGTTGTACCAGTCTATATTCCCAGCAGCAGTGGAGAAGTGTTCCTTCCTCCCCACAGCCCCACCAGTATTTATTGGTTTTCTTGGTGATGGCCATTCTTTCTGGAGATGAAAGAATCTCAGTTGTTTTAATTTCCATCTCTTGAAGGAACATTGATGTTGAACATTTTTCATATGATTATTTGCCATTTGTATTTCTTCCTTTGAGAAGTATGTATTCATCTCAGATGCTTATTTTTGGATTGAGTCTTTAAATTTGGAGGGTCTAATTTTTTCAATTCTTTGTATATTCTAGATATTCTTTGTCTGAAGGACAGCTGGCTAAAATTTTTTGCCACTTGGTGGGTTGTCTTTTCACTCTATTGGTGATTTCCTTTGCTGTGCAAAAGCTTTTCAATAGGAGGAGATCCCAATTATTGATTCTTTGTATTTCCTGTGCAATCAAGGTTTTGTTCATGAAATCTTTCCCTACACCCAGGTCTTCAAGAGTTCTGCCTATTCTGTCCTCCAACAGATTTAGTGTTTCTGTTTTAATATTTAGGTCCATTTTGGTGTTAGTTAACTGTACATGGTGATAGACATGAGTATAGTTTTAATTTTTGGCATGAGGAAAGCCAGTTTTTCCAGTACCACTTATTAAAATGGCTATCTTTCCACCAGAATGTGTTTGGACCCTTTGTCAAAGATAAGGTGGCTGAGTGTGCTTGGAGTTTTCTCTGCATCTTCTAATCTGTTCCATTGATCTGTGGACCTTTTCTTTCTAGTACCATGCTGTTTTTATCACAGTAGCTTTGTAGTGTAATTTCACATCAGGGATTATGATGCCTCCTGCCTTGCCTTCGTTGCCAAGAATTGTTTTTGCTGTTCTAGGTTTCCTCTGCTTCCAAGTGTACTTTAGAAATGTTTTCTCTAGTTCTGTGAGGTATGCTAATGGTATTTTGATTGGGATTGCATTAAATTTGTATAACAATTTTGGGAGTATGGCCATTTTCACTACGTTGGTTCTTCCTATCCATGAGCAAAGGATATCCTTCCATTCTCTTCGTTTTTTCTTTTATTTTAAAGAGAACAGTAAAAAAAAAAAAAAAAAAGAATAGTAGCAAAATACCAGCATCACAGACAAAAACAAAACAAAGCAAAAACATGAAAAATGATACAGGGTTTCAAAACAAAATGATAGGAATTGACAGTGGTTGTTATATTACATATTGTTATCTTTAGCGAAGTTGTTCAGATTACCAGATGTAAGAATGCAAGATTGATGAAACCATTAAAGAGAAAGAAAAACAATGATTTTTTAAAATGTTAGAGACAATACAGAGTTTCACTAGACAAGATGGTAGGAATTCACCAATGATTGTTACATTGTATATTGTTGTCTTTAGATCAATTGCTCACTTTCCATTTTCTGATGTCCTCTTCTATCTCCTTTTTCAGAGTACTGTAGTTTTTCAATGTATAGATCTTTTACTTCCTTTATTAAATTGATTACTAAGAATTTCTTTTTTTTTTTTTTTTTTGAATGCTATTGTAAAAGGCATGGTTTCCCTAATTTCTCTCTCAGTGAGTTTGTTGTTTGTGTACAAGAATGCTCTTGAGTTTTGGCTGTTGACTTTGTATCCAGTTCTGAATTTTGTTACTAAATCTACAAGTCATTTGGAGGAGTTTTTGCAGTCTTCTGTGTAGAGTATCATGTCATCTGCAAATAATGATAATTTAACTTCTTCCTTTTCTATCATTGTTCCTTTTATTTCTTTGTCTTGTCTAACTGGTCTGGCTAATGTTTCCAAAAGTATATTGAGTGGAATTAGTGATAGTAGACGTCCTTGTCTTATTCCTGATTTTAGAGGAAAAGCTTTCAGTTTTTGTCCATTTGGTGTGATGTTGGCTGTTGGTTGGTCATGGAAGACTCTTATCAGACTGAGATAAACACCATCTATTCTAATTTTCTGTACTGTTTTTATCATGAAAGGGTGTTGCGCTTTGCAAGATGCTTTTTCTGCATCTATTGAGATGATTTTGTGATTTTTGTCTTTGGGTCT
>NW_004955402.1:42956399-42972825 GCF_000276665.1 Chinchilla lanigera
TTTTTTTGGTCTTTTTGAGACGGTGTCACTATGCAGTTCAGGCTGGCCTTGAGCTCACTTTGTAGCCCAGGCTGGCCTGGCACTCACACTGATCCTCCTGCCTCAGCCGCCTGAGTGCTGGGATTACAGGTGTGCACCACCACGCCCAGCTCACCTTTTTGATATTATGAATAATTCTGCTGTAAGCATTTGTGTACATATTTTTATGGGGACATAAGTTTCCACTTCTCTAGGGTGCATATACCGGGTAGTGGAATTGCTGGATTATATGTTAATTCTGTGTTAACTTTTTGAGGAACCACTAAATTATTTCCAAAGTTCCTGTATCATTTATATTCCCCCCAGAAGTAAATGAGTCCCAGTTTCTCTACATCTTTACCAATACTTGTTTTTGTCTCTTTTTTTATTATAGCTCTCCTATTAAGTATGAAGTAGTGTCTTACTATGGTTTTGATTTGCATTACCCTACTGGCTAATGATATTAAGAATCTTGAACTGTATTTGCTTGCTCACCCATTAAATATTTACTAAGCCCCTTCCCTGCTTTCCATTTCATGCCTCTGATTACAAATGTGTTACTTTTATGAATTAGAATATACTTCACATAGCATCTTACTGTTTTAAAGTACAGAATTCAAATGAAGACTATTGCCAAAATAATTTAGAATGCAAACTATTGACTATGTAATTGAATATTTCTTTGGCAAGGGAGAGGTTGTTTGTTTGTTTTGAGACTCACTATGTAGTCCATGCTAGCCTTGAACTCATTATGTAGCCCAGGCTGGCCTCAGACTTGCAATGATCCTCCTGCCTCAGCCTCTGAAGTGCTGGGATTACAGGCGTATACCACCACACCTGGCTGTATTTCTTAAATATGCTTGCATCAACTTGAAAAAAAAATAAAAACCGTTTTTTTTTAAAGTTTCCTGTGGTATATTCAAATTACACTTTGAGTTAATACCTGTCTCTTCTCTTCCTTTTTTTCATTTCAGGTTTACTGTATTACGCAGGGCATGGTTATGAAAACTTTGGGAACAGCTTTATGGTCCCTGTTGATGCTCCAAACCCATATAGGTCTGAAAATTGTCTATGCGTACAAAATATACTGAAGTTGATGCAAGAAAAAGAAACCGGACTTAATGTATTCTTGCTGGATATGTGTCGGAAAAGGTAAAACTTTTTATCTCTGTTGAACAATTGTTGGTTTCATTCTTTTGTTCTCTCCCCCACCCCCGCTTTTTTTGTGGTCCCGGAAATCAAACTCGGGACCTTGCATTTGTCAGAAAGGTGTGGCGGTACTGAGCCATATCCCCAGCCCTGATCCTTGGAGTTAAATAGCAACTTTGCCAAGTCTTAGGCAAACCGTGAGATACCAGCAACCGTTTAAGTTTCACAGTTGCTGACTATATACATTGAAGTTGAAAGAAGAAATCTAGAGGAATACACTTTTCATATGTATTCCTAACTCCATTCTTGCTTACAGTAAAGCAAAAATGAAGAACTAGAAGGCGGGGGCTGGGGATTTAGCTCAGCAGCAAAGCGCCTGCCTGGCAAGCGCAAGGTCGTGAGTTCGGTTCCCGGCACCGGAGAAAAACTAAAAAAAAAAAAGAACTAGAAGGCATTGGTGCCTACTCATACTACAGGGTATCGATTCTCCAGAATGCCTGTGCGTGTCTGTAACACTCACTCCATTTCTCCTTGAGGAATTATTAAAACCATACCCATAAGATGTGTGGTTGGTCACTAGTCAGGCCTGGTCTTGTAAATATACAGCTAACGCAGATACTCGAGGGTTTGGGTTCCATTTGTGAATCGCTAAGGAACAGAACCAGTGATCATTCCTCCAGGCTTTACTGTTTTTTGCTTGCTCAGGATTTACAATCAAAATCCAGTGCTAACATTCAGATGCAACTCCTCTTACAAAAGGAAGGATATGACTGTCCACTTTCTCCATAGTGTAGGAACCCTGAGTAATTTTGATTAATATGTAGCTGACTAGATGAAAGATTTAAAATCTGTCATTTTAAATTATATATACAAAAATAATATTTTATTGTATTATATTCTTAGAGAATGCTGTTTAATGTTACATGTTTGCTCTACCCTTCTCTCCTCCCCACACCCTTAAATAGAAATGACTATGATGATACCATTCCAATCCTGGATGCACTGAAAGTCACTGCCAATATCGTGTTTGGATATGCCACGTAAGGACACTTGATGTTTGTGCTGAAACTCCTTATTCTTTTTTTTTTTTTTTGAAACTCTGTATTCTTTGATACCTTCTTTTTGATTGGATGTCAAAAACCTAGAAGCATCCATGGACATCTGGGCATAAAGTTGACTTTAATACTTCATGACTTGGCATCTTATCACTATGCACCAAAGCATTTCGTTCCTGCCGAAAGATTAACTCCTAGAGGAGAGAATGAGGCTCAGGCTCATTGGTGTGTGTGTACACCCCATGCAGCAAGCATTTGCTTCTTCACATTTTTCTTTCTTTTTAAATTTATTTTTAACTGCATATTGACTAATTAAGTTGTATATATTAATGGATGCTATGATATGTGTATACAGTGTGGGATGATTGAATCAAGCTAATTGCCCCAGATACCTACCATTTATTCTGCCTGCCTAACAAAAGCATTTTGAGCTGTGACCAGCATTTCCCTGTTTCCCCCACTTTGCAGCCCCCAGTAACCACCATTCTGCATTCTGCCTCTGCGTGTGTGGTTGTTTTAGCTTCCGTATTTAAGTAAGAACATGTGGTGTTCGTCTTTCTGTGCCCGGCTTATTTCATCTATTTGTTTTGGTGTTCTTAAGGTGTCAAGGAGCAGAAGCTTTTGAAATCCAGCATTCTGGATTGGCAAATGGAATCTTCATGAAATTTTTAAAAGATAGATTACTTGAAGACAAGAAAATTACTGTGTTACTAGATGAAGTTGCAGAAGGTAAAGTTAAAAAACAAAGTAGACTGCTCAGGAAAAAGAACAAGAGAAAAACCTATTCATGGTTCCCTGCATGTTGGTGATTTTATTTCAACTGTTGTGATTTGTGTTTGGAATTGTTTATTTTATAAAATAATTTGTAACATACTTAACACTTCTGTTGTTTAATTCCTCCCTTCCCTGTTGACTTAGCTGTACATCGTATGTGCAATATCGCTTGGACAACTGGGCCAACCCCAGTCCAACTGGTGTAGTAAAGTTTGATCCTCAGAGCTTTACCTTGTTTCTATGCCTAGGGCCCCAGTGCTGCCCAATCTGCTTGTTTGAAAAAGAAGAAAAAATGTTGTCCAATGAGCTGTCTCTCCCATTTTTAGAGAGAAAAAACTTTACAAAAATATCATCAAATGAATGTAACCTAGTTCTTTCTTTTCTTAATGAACTTAGTAGTTTTTAAAAATCTTTCTTTAAGGATGAGCTCCAGAGTTATAATGCCATGTCTTTCATGTCCTCTGTCCCCATCTCTCCCTGTGGTGCACTACTAACGCTCATGTCAGGTGCTGAGTATATGCCTATTAACATCAGTAGATTGTGGTGTGTTTTTTGAGACACCCTTGTATAAGCCATACAAAAAAGAGAATATAACACTTCTACAAACTAGCCCCGCTAAAAAATACAGTTTCATGAATGTTCCAGAGATGGCAGTTTGTAAATAGTGAACAGCTTAACAGCTATGAGTCACATTTTTCATGTTTTTATCAATGTAGATATTTTAGCAAGACCACATGACTCTACTTCTTAACGTAGCCTGCCAGGGCTTTGGACTTCCTCCCACCCTCCGGCTTCGGCCAGGAAAGTTCTGCTTTTATCTGTCTTACATACTGAGCTTCCCTTTGAGCTCTCCCTTGATACATCACACTTCTTCATTTTTGCCAAATGATTGTAAATGGTATCTCATGTGGTCTTGATTTGGTTTCTCCTCAACACTAGTGATATTGAACACTGCTTATATTTTCAGTGGCCATATATATATATCCTCTTAGGAGAAAAATGCATCTATGTGTTTTGTCCATTTTCCATCGTGTTATTTTTGCATTTCTTACTGGTTAAAGTAATGTCGCATATGTTCATCATACAGAACAAGCCAGGACCTGTAAGATATCATTGAGTACAAATGGCAGGGACAGGCGTCCTTCTCTCCTTTCTGATTTTGAAGGGAATCCTGCGAGTGTTCGCACATTTAGTATAATGAAAGTAGTTAATAGATGCTGTGTCAGGTTAAGGCGATTCTTTCCTGTCCCTGATTTTTTGAGAATTTTTACTATAAATGATTGTTGAACATAATTAAATGGTTTTTGTGCAACTATAAAGAAGATAATATGCTTTTCCTTTAATCTCTTAATATGATTAAATTTATAAAAAACCTAATATTATTTCAGCTTGAGATAATTTCATAGGGGTACGTTTTTAATACTACTAAACTTACTTTGCTAACGTTTTGTTTAGAATTTTTACATCTATGTTAATATGAGAAATGGTCCTATAATTTTACTTTCTCGTACCATTTGGCTTGATTTTGGTATCAGCATTATGCTGGTGTTGTAGAATGAGTTGGCTGTTACGATGGTTAATTTTATATCAGCCTGACCGGGCCTCACTGGGCCTCAGTGCCAAGATATTTAATCCAACATTACTCAAGATATTTCCAGGTATTTGATCCAATGTTATTCTGCATGAGATTAACATAAATTGGTGGACATTCAGTAGAGAAGATAACTGTATAATTGGGTAGGCCTCCTCCAGTTAGTTGAAGATCTACTAACAAAACTGACATCACCGAAGCAGAAAGGAATCAGCTAGCAGATTGCCTTTGGGGCTCAAACTGCAGCTCTGCAGTGTCATCCCCAGCCTGTCTACCTACCCTGCAGATTTTTTTCTTTTTGTCTGTTTTGTTCTGGTTTTTTTGAGACAAGGTCTTGCTGTGTAGTTCAGGCTGGCCTTCAACTCCCTGTGTATTCCCAGGCCAGCCTCGAATTTATAGCAGTCTTCCTGCCTCAGCCTTCTGAGTGCTGGGAATACAGGTATGCACCATCATGCATACCCTGCAGATTTTAGACTTGTCCACCACAGCCGCTGAGCCATTTCCTTAAAATAACCTCTACCTCCTGCTCACTCACAAACACACACAAATACATATCCACTTCACATCTCGTTGCTAACCATTTCTCTAGTGAATCCTAATTCAGTGATATTCCTTCTTGTTTCCTGGAAAATTTTTTATAAAATTTCCTGAATATTTTGGTAGTGTGCTTCGGAATTACTGGTATTTTTTGATACTGAGGCTTTTTTTTGGTCTTCTTGAGAATCTTGCTATGCAGTTCAGGCTGGCCTTGAGCTCACTTTATAGCCCAGGCTGGTCTTGAACTTGCAATGATCCACCTGCCTCAGCCTCCCTGGTGCTGGGATTACAGGTATGCACCACCACACCTGGCACCACAGATTTTTTTTAAATCCAATTTGATAATCTCTGTAAACTAGAAAATTTAGTTCATTTACATGTGTTTGTGTTTTAACCATCTTTTTTATTTGGCTCATTTTTCTTCTTTTTCATCTTTTTAAAAAAATTATTTCTATATTTTCTGTCCTCTAACAACTAATAATAATTTCAGCATATATTTGTAATCTTTAATTTCCCCACCCTATCCCTAACAGGTTGATGTAATTTAGACTTAGTTCTGAATTAGTTTTTTGGGTGGGGGTGGGGGTGTGTGTGTGTGTGTGTGTGTATTAAAGGGATGAGATCTTAGTTTTATACATTTTCCCCCAATGAGTGACCACCTTCTCAAAATTAGCTATTATTAATTGGTTTGTTTGCTGTGTTGTCCAGGCTACTTTCTTTTTTTTTTTTTTTTTGAGACAGGGTCTCGCTATGGGTAGTTTCAACACATTATTTCCTGTTCTAACAGTAAAGATATTTTAGGTAAACTGGGGCACAGTGCCGTTCACCTGTATTTCCAGATACTCAGGAGACTGAGCCAGGGGGATCATAAGTTCAAAGCCAGCCTGAGCAACTTGGCAAGGCCTTTCCCAAAAGCAAAAAATTTTTTTAAATGCTGGTAAAATAGCTCAGTGATACTGTGCTTGCCTACTATGCCTACTATGCAGGAGGTCCCATGGGTACTACACCAAAACAAAAAGATATCAAATTTGGCTGCGCTGTTACTTTAGCTTTTCTCATGCATATGCATTCATTTGTTTTTCTAACAGAATGTACTTCTCAGCAGAGTAAGGACATAAAATGATCCTGGCTGCTCTTTTATTTGTTTTTTTGTCTTTTGTTGTTGTTTTGAGACAGAGTCCCACTATGCAGTTCAGGCTGGTCTTGAACTCACTTTGTAGCCCAGGCTGGCCTGGAACTGGCCTGGATCTTCCTGCCTCAGCCTCCTGAGTGCTGGGATTACAGGCGCGCACCACCGTGCCCAGCATGGCTGCTCTTTTAGAAAAGAATGTACTTCCAGCCGTTTCAAACAAGTGCAGTATTTTATATTTGCTCACTGTTACAGCCTCAGTACCTTGTACTGTGTCTGGCACATAGAGTTGCTCAGTAAATGTTGAGTGACTGGGTGATATGAAAATAAAACCTGATTTCTAAGAAATTTTTTTACCTGAATATTTAAAATATAACAAAAAGATTGGTGGTATGAAAAATAATATTTACTTATTTTTTAGATATGGGCAAATGTCACCTTACCAAAGGTAAACAGGCTCTGGAGATTCGAAGCAGTTTGTCTGAAAAGCGAGCCCTCACTGATCCGATTCAAGGGACAGCGTCTTCCGCCGAGTCTCTGGTGCGCAACCTGCAGTGGGCCAAGGCGCATGGTATGGTGGAGTCTGTCTCTGTGAGCTCTTTCTGTCGTACAGTATTTGAAATCATGAAGTTTTCCTTCTGACTAAAACTTTCTTCCAAATTTCTTACTGAACAGTTTTTGGCCCAGTAGGCAAATCTGAAACTAAACAAACATTTTAATTATAAGCACTGCACACTGAATTGTAGACATTGCACTGACTTATCTGATGTGAAAGATATGAAATTATTTAGCCCACTGTTATCATTGATCCAACTTAAATGATCATGTTTAATTCTTCTGTCTTTAGAGTGAGTTAATTTTTTATTTGCCTGTGCATTCTTTAACTTCTGCGCTCGGACTATTAAAGTGTGCAGCTGTCCAGAATCAGACAGGCCTAGATTTTCACCCAGTCTCCACAGCCTGAGAAATACGTTGTCTGTAAGTTCTGGAGAAGCCTTACCCCGCTGCGCAGAGGTGGTGGGACTGCATGAGGCCCGCCTGGGGGAAGCATGGCTGGTAAACACCAGTCGCGCCTTCTCTGTGACGCTAGATGAGTGCACGGGGTGATGAAGAGACGGCGAGGTGAACATCATGTCTGTAGCTTAATCACCTTGTGGTAATTCTGTGTGACTTAGTGAAAAGATAAGTTTATTGACTGAAATATTTAGGGTTTTCTTTGAGTCCTAAGTATTCTATGACTTTCTTACCAGAGATAATTAGAAAAGAATTGTATTTATTGAACCATAAAGTATCTTCCTTTTCATAATAGTTTTTTATCCAAGATATATTTTTGTTAAATTAACAAATTAGAGCACTTTGAAATGTAAAGTGCTAGAAATATACTATTTTGACGTTCCAGATAATTACATAAGTAATTGAAATTGAATTTCTTATCCACAAAAAGAATAACAATAGTAACAAAATTACAGTGGTAAAAATCAACAGTAAGCAAAGCCTTTTATAAATTGAAAATAAAAGCTCATGTAGAAAGTATTTGTAACAAATCTAATAAGTAGATTTTTTAATATAATAAAGAATTCATACAAAATGAGAAAAAAACATTAGGCTCTCTCCCTCAGTGAATAAACAAGTTATGTAATTTTAATACATAATTTAGATAAATAATTAAGAACGAGAAATGTAGTTAGTAAAGAAAATTCTTAGTGTATTTTTAGTCCATCAAATAAACATTTTAAAAAGCAAAACTTCTTTTACATCTAAATTAAAAACAACTTGTCATATATTTTAAGAACTGTCAAATAGCTTTCTCCAACAATGCTATTTTAAATACATGACATATTAACTATGATAGACTAGTGATAAAACCCAGAAATATTATAGATACTCAGTAGAAGGGCCACTCTGGGCTATTGGCCTAGATGAATAATCAAAGTTAACAATGACTATAGTGATAATATGTTGATTAAAACTTTTTGTCGTGGTGCAAGAGTGTAGCTCCGTGGTAGCACATTTGCCCAGCATGCAGTAACCCCTGGATTCCACGTCCAGCACTGAAAAAAAATTCTGGTCATGAAAACTTAAGACATCAGTTAAAATATATCTGTGATTATATGTATACGTTGAATTACTGCTATGAAAATTATATGTGAAGATGGACAAGTGTAGTAAATGAAAAATTTGATTTGTTTGGTCAGCAGAATGAGCTTTTTTGTTTTATTGTATATGTGTTTTTTTAAAAGAATTATGTAATTTTAAGTAAAAGAAAAGACTCAATATTCTGCCCTATTTAGGATATTTGCTGTTTATCAGAAACTTAGCACTCTTTAAATAATGTTTTCTAAGTTGTTCTTACTGGGATTTTTTTCCAGAACTTCCAGAAAGCATGTGCCTTAAATTTCAATGTGGTGTTCAGATTCAATTAGGATTTGCAGCTGAGTTTTCCAACGTCATGATAATCTACACAAGTATAGTCCACAAACCGCCGGAGATATTAATGTGCGATGCCTATGTCACTGACTTCCCACTCGTAAGTCTCTCCATTCCCTTTTATTTAAATTACAGTGATGTATCCTTACTACTAAAGACTAAACCTTTGAGCTGAGGATGTAGCTCAGTGCTTGCATGTGTGAGGCCCTGGGTCCAGTCCCCACCACTACCAAAAAAAAACACCTCAAGACTACACTTTTAAAAACTTAAATCTGATGGTAAATGTGAAGAAAATACATTTATGTAAGTTTACATGTGTGTTTATTTGTGCGTCAGTAACACTATCACAGTGTTTAATATTGCCAGCATACTTTGTCAAATCTGAAAATACCTGTGTTCACTCCTGACGGGTGCCTTTAATTTCTCATAGCCCAAAAAGGTTATCAAATGTGAAAGAATAAAACATGCTGTCGTAAGTGAAGGGTAAGTTTCCAGTGTGTTATTGGAACAGCTTAAGACTTACTTGTCAAGTTACGATAGTAGATTGAAAGAATAGAATTCTAGTTCTGTTCTTTCCAAACATTTAGTTACAAAATTTATTTTTGTCTTGTTCTAAAGAAGCCAATAAATAGTGCCCCCCTTTCCTACATAGATATGAGAGACTGAGGAATAAGCGAAGAGAAACAGAAATCCGAAATGTTTTTATTACTGTGGAGGCTTTGTGGAGGACACTGCTTTGTGCGAGCAGAGGGTGTCGCAGCGCACTTGAGAATAGCACAGCGCCCCCACAGCAGCACCGCGCAGGGTAGGCTCCTCGCTGTGGTGCCGCGAAGAGCCAGCGGCTTCCTGTGGAGGAGCAGAGCAGTCCTCTCCCTCGCCCGTGGGTTGGTTCTAAAAGGACCAAAAAAGGGGAAGACTGACCTTAGCCTGATGGTTTATTCTTCCTAGTTACTCTAAACATACGAATCCCCCTGCACCTTCCCAAAGTGATGATAAAGAGGGAATCGAGGAGTCACGCACTAGTAGGGCTCTCCCTACCAGAAAGGAAACTTGAGTATGGTAAGATGTGTTTAGAGGAATAATTTGAAAGAAACTGTCCTTTCAGAGCCAACTCTGTGTGTGTGTGTGTGTGTGTGTGTGTGTGTGTCACTAGGTATTGAAACCAGGATGTCAGTACTACCCCTCTTTTTATTTTGAAACAGTCTTGCCCCTGCTGGCCTCAAACTTACAGTCTTTCTGCCTCAGCCTCCCAGGTGGGGTTACAAGAGTGTGCCATTGAGCCTGCCTAATCTTACCTTTTAAAGTGCAGAATGTTGAACTCTAATTATAACCATAGAACATTGTTTCCATCGTTTCTTTAGTGGATAAAGGTCTGCCTTCTCAAGCCAAATTCATGAGAGTTACACCCGTCCACATGTTTTATGCCATAAACTGTATTAAGAGTTTCGGTGATTGCATTATAACATGCACTGATTTCTTCCACAGGACCTAGATATTGATCCAAAAGATGCAAATAAAGGGTCTCCTGAGGAAACGGGCAGCTACTTAGTATCAAAGGAGCTGCCCAAGCACTGCCTCTACACAAGACTCAGTTCCCTGCAAAAATTAAAGGTGATTCTCTTTCCCGTGAATAGTTACTAATAAAAAACTACCTGAAACTGAAAATTCTCCAGTGTAGTCCATAAATATGCTGACTTTTTCGATATTGCAGTAGAGATAACCAATCTACAATGTGTCTTCTCAGTGACCATTTTCATATTACACAGTGATGCCTCAGTTCACAAACGCTTTTGATTGCAAACAGTTTGGTTCACAGACAGAAGTGTTTGGCAAAATCTTGTTTTTTGTTTGTGAACTCTGCATTGGGTGACGAACACAACTGCAGCCATCTTTGCTGCACAAACATAAGCACACACGACCATCTTTTCCAAAATTGTGTAACAAATTAAGCTCATAAACCGAGGCACCACTGTATTCTATCCCTAAATGGCCTGAGGACATTTTTGTGAAAATCCATGTGCTTACCCTCCATATGATTGAGAAGTTAGCAACGTACAGCATATTGTATTTCTAAATACCTTTGCATTTTGAAATAATCACTTCCTTGTTCTGTGACTTTCTGTAAAGCATACAAATTCAAATTGGAATATCTTTTCAATCCCTTTCATTTCTACTTGACTTGCAAATGAGAGGGTAGCTTTACATGGTTAAGCTTTCTAATAAAGTCATGTCCTTGCAAACATTGAGTTTAATTTACTCATAGCTGAAGATCATAGAAGATCTCAGGCAACACTTAAGGAATGGAACGGGCACTTGACAGCTGCGTGAAGACAGCAGGCGTATACGTGCTGCCACCTGTTCATGCCCAGCCTACTTACAGTCAGCACGTGAAGATTTTGCCTGTTACCTGATTCAGTCATATTTTTCTCTTACGATTCTGGATTATTCATAATTTTTTTTTTTTTTTTTTTCTTTTTGAGACAGGGTCTCTCTATGCAGTTCAGGCTGGCCTTGAGTTCACTTTGCAGCCCAGGGTGGTCTTGAACTCACAACAGTCCTCCTGCCTCAGCCTCCCTGGAGCTGGGATTACAGGCATGCACCACCACTCCCGCAAGTTATTCATAATATTTTAAACAGCTTACATTTTTGACAGGTGTAAAGCCAGATTGTTTTGTATCAGTGTATGTTTGTAAGATGTAATAATTACATTCATCTTGGAGAACTGATACATGTACATCATTTTTACATTAAAGGATAATCCCCATTTCCAATAATAGGAAAAGATAAGGTATCAGAAATCTGATAAAAAGTCTGTGTGATTCTGATTCTTTACCAGAGTAAGAAGTGATTCTACTAAACTCCTAAGTATTGAATGAAGGAAAAGGAAGCGAATTAACAGCTGGCCTTTCCTCATGTAGGGGAGATGGCGAAGGCTGCCTTCGAGGCGCTGAGTAGGTTTCTGTTATTGTGTGTGGGAATGAAATCCTAAGACTGATACGTTTTCACAGTTAATGAAAATGGTGAGCCTCCTTTCTTTTGCTTCTCAGGAACATCTGATCTTCACAGTGTGTTTATCGTATCAGTACTCGGGACTAGAGGACACTGTGGAGGAGAAACAAGAAGTGAACGTCGGGAAGCCTCTCATTGCTAAGCTAGACATGCACCGAGGCCTGGGCAGGAAGACTTGCTACCAGACGTGCCTGATGTCCGACGGGCCTTACCACAGCGCCACACGGACCTCTGGGGGAACGGGGCATTATCCTTCATCTCAGGACCCATTCCATGGTGTCTACCATTCCCATCTTGCTGATTCGGAGAGCGTTATGCCGTCAGACAGATGCCACTGCAGCCGGACTCCTAATGCATTCATTTCAAGTTACCACACCCACCATTACTCCTGTCGGTTTGGTAGGAGTAACGTGCCGGTGGAGACAACTGATGAAATGCCATTCAGTGTCTCTGATGGGCTCAGGATTTCTGAAAAGTGACCTTATTTTTGAAAGTTCACATAATTCCTAGATGCCTTACCTGAAATTGTACTTGTGTAAAGTGAGGCACTGTGAAATGGCAAATACATACGGAGAGAAAATTGGTGACAACTGTTTCATAAGCTCAAGACTTTGAGATGATGGAATAACATTATTTAACCATAGACTCCCTCTTGTTTTCTGTTTTTAGACATGTAAATTGAATGATTTGTTCTGTGAGAATGAAATATGGATGTATGTATATAACAGAGGTGTATATGTATGTATGTAACATAACAAAGATATTTTTATTTTGACTTTTCTAAAGTGAGAGGAGTGGGAATGGTGTTACTGTAGAGTAAGTCATTGGACTTTTAATACCAGAAGGAATCCTGTTGATCAGGCCTGACTTGGTTTTGTTGAGAAATACATTTTGAGGGGTCTGGGGATTTAGCTCAGCGGCACAGCACCTGCCTGGCAAGCGTGAGGTCATGAGTTCAATTCCCAGTACCGGCAAAAAAACGAAAAAAGAAAGAGAGAAATACAGTGTGAATCCTGTCATCTAAGTTAGAACTGGCACAGAACTGAGACAGATTCTGTTCTGGCAATTTTTCCTCTATGTACTGTCTTCCTAATGGGTTCTGAGACTTTTCTTCTTTTAAAGAAAGTTTTTTGTTGTGGTGGTGGTACAGGGAATCAAACTCACAACCTTGCACTTGCCAGGCAGGCACTGTGCCGCTGAGTTACATCCCCGGCCCCACGATACTATTTTAGAAAGGAAGGGAGAAAAGGAGGGAAAAAGGTAAGGGAGGAATGCATGTCTGTATATTATCTGAGGTATGGACAGGCTTTGACTTGTGATTATAAGACTTGGGTGCAAGTATCAGCAAAGAGGTTTATGTATAAATCTTACCCAGAACAGGCCTAAATTTTTTGTTTGTGAGTTCATGAAACCACATGAGAGGTGACAAAATATTTGTCTATGTTAAAGCTAGAGAGCAGAGGTTAACTGAGATGTAACTGGATAGTTTTGGTAGCTGCTCATTTGAATAAGGAAGGAAGTGCCTTCCTTCCTTATTTGAATGTTCCAGACATTGAAAGTGTCTTCCTGTGATAACTTGAAAGTGTCTTGTTAAATTTTACAGGTCTTGAGAGAAAAGATTCTTACCACTTGTGGTTCTCTCTAAAAGCAGACTTAGCCAGGCATGGTGGTGCACGCCTGTAATCCCAGCACTCGGGAGGCTGAGGCAGGAGGATCATTGCGAGTTCAAGACCAGCCTGGACTACAAAATGAGCTCAAGGCCAGCCTGAACTGCATAGTGAGACCCCATCCCAAAAAGACAAAAAAAAAGAAATAAAAGCACTTAAAAGACAAGTGGCAATAAAAGGGGAAATGATTGAATTAGTACTTTTAAATGGGCTTAGGAGATAATATCCTTATCATTTTTGGTCTTTCCTAAAAGCAGGTTAAAAGGGCAGCGGGCAAGCTGAGCTTGGTGGCATATGCCCATAGTCGCAGGACTCCAGTAGTCTGAGGCAGGAGGATTGCAGGTTTGAGCCCAGCATGGGCAACTTACTGAAACCCTGTCTGAAAATACAGGGCTCAGTACAAAGTCCCTGGGCTCAATCCCAGGGAAAGTAGTAGAAAGGCAACTAGCCATAGAAAGGAAAGAGACAGTAATTTTTAAAGCCCCCAAAGAAACTCGCAGGCCCAGGTGGCTCTACCACTGAATTCTATCAAACATTAAAATTAGTACCAACTCTTAGCAAATTCTGCCCAAAAGAAGAGAGTATGCTTCCTAATGTGCCCTGTGAGGTCACTGTTACTCTGACACCAAAACTAGACAAGAATGCTGCACATGGCACTGCACAGCTGTAACCTAGTCCTTGGCAGCTGATATGGGAAGATCAGGAGTTTGAGGCTAGCCCAAGCTACCTGGCAAACCTGGACTGCTCAAAGGGAGAGGGAGGTTAGAGGAAGACTGCAGAACCGGTATCCTGTATAAATGCAGAAATCACTAACAGAATACTAGAAAACTGAGCCCAGCAACATGGAAGAGGATTGCATACCATGATCAAGTGGAATTTATCCCAGAATTTAAATTTTAGCATCCAAAAATCATCTAAACTGATGCACACTCAGTTCTCGTTAATGTTCTCTAAAGTCACCTCGAACACTGAGTGAGCGAATACGGAATCATTGTTCCTAGGGGAAGGGGTGTGCGTGTGTGCATAAACATCGTCCACACAGAGATGAAGACCTTGTAACAACTCCACCTGGCAGAGTCTAGTTTTTTCTTCCTTTTACAGATGGGAAAATGAGGCTTGCAAGTGCTCAGTGACATGCCTGAGGCTGGAACCCGACTCTGTCCTACTTGCCCCAGAGCCACAGCTGCTTGCGTGCCACTGCGCTGTCCCCCTTCCCCGCTGCCCCACGTCTCCCTTCTCTTGTCACCTCTGTGAGAGCCGAAGGCAGAGCGTTGCTGTTAGACCTCAGCTTGACACGTGTAATGGGCAACTCAGATTCTTCACTAGTATGTTCGTGTCCACAGGTTAGTCCAGAAGTTCCACAGGTCTTGATGGAGGAAGGATAATTTTAGCAAGTTGGTAAATTCCTACTTATGTAATTGTAAACAGTGTAGATCCTACTATACCTCATTAATAACGGAGAAAACCCACATAGATTGCTTAATAGATGCAGAAAAAGCACTTGATAAAATGCAACATCCTTTCATGGTAACATTAAACTGGTAATAGAAGGGGACCTTCGTCCACGTATTACAACATCCACAAACAGCCACACCTAGCGTCCGAACGGGGGCAGACTGAATGCTGGATGTTTTTCCCCTTAAGATCAGGAGTAAGGCCAAAAAATGGGACACTGGGGGAAACAGGTAAGTGTGGGCAGGGGTGCAGGTGATCAGAGTGTGTTGTGTACATGTCCAAACCTGCCGGATGAAGGGCACTGATGCATAGGACCAATAAAAGATAAGGGGGAGTAGTCACCCTAACCACTCTGTTCAGCTTTGTACTTGACATTTTAGCCAGGGCTTAAAAAATAAAAGCCATCTACCTTGGAAAAGAAGTAAAGCTACAAGTTGAGCAAGTTCCGTGGATGCAACACCAAAAGCACAAGCAACAAGGAAAACATCGAATGGGACTTCATAAGATAGAACTCATAATTTAAAGGTGCCATTAAGAAAATGAGAAGACAGCCCCTAGAATGAAATGTTTTTGAAAAATTATACATGTGGTGAGAGACTTGTAAAGAACTCGGCAATAAGGGCTGGGGATTTAGCTCAGTGGCACAGTGCCTGCCTGGCAAGCACAAGGTCCAGAGTTCGATTCCCAGTACCAAAAAAAAAAAAAATCTCATTGGCCAAGGATATAGCTCAGTGGCATAAGTGTTTGTCTGGCGAGCCTGAGGTCATGAGTTCGATTCCCAGTACCATAAAAATAAAGAACTTGGCAATAAAAGGATGCATATTTGTGTGTGCTTCACCGTGGCTCCCACACAGCAGCTCCACCTGGTGACTTCTGTGGCGGCCGAAATGCTCTGCTCCTAGTGTGACACTCCCAAGTCCCCTGGGCGCTTGTGCAGCTGAGCACAGCGAGTGTGCCCTGAATTTTATTTTTGATGTGAACAGCCACATGTGGCTGGTGTCTTCCCTTGTGGCCTGTGTAGCTGTAGAGCACTGGACCATAGGGCAGAAGAACTTGTGACCTTTCATGTTATACTCTCCTGTTTGTACTGTTAACAAACCTAAGCACGTATTGTACTTTTCTTTTTGGTTTTTTTTCCGGTACCAGGAACCGAACTCACAACCTTGCGCTTGCCAGGCAGGCACTGTGCCACTGAGCTAAATCCCCAGCCCCTGTACTTATTATTTTAAAACTAAAAGAATGGTACACTTTTGGTCAGCCATGTTTTTATTTTGTTTAACTTGTCATTTGCTTTGTAGTACTGAGATAGGCTTGGAAGGTAGCGAAACTAGTCAGTACCAATCAGAATGTGAGAAAAAAGAATGAGAGCGAGAGATTAAAATGGTGGAAGTGGGGCTGGGGATTTAGCTCAGCGGCACGCGCCTGCCTGGCAAGCACAAGATCGTGAGTTCGATTTCCGGTACCAGAAAAAAACCAAATAAATAAAATGGTAGAAGTTTGAGCAATTAAAGGGTCACCTAAATACAAGACAACTATTTGATGCTGGGGAAAAAGGATGTTTTCTGGAAGGTAGATAAAAATATAAAGTAGCGGGAGCTGGGGATTTAGCTCAGTG
>NW_004955402.1:42973011-42975786 GCF_000276665.1 Chinchilla lanigera
ATAAATTACATTTTTAATAAAAGAAGTCATCTTAATACATGAGGTTATTTGAATATCAAACACTGAACTGTTACAGATTCAGTGATAAGTAGAACTGTGATAGGTGAGCCTTAGAAAACATGAGAATATGAGAATGAAATCTGATTCTTTGAAGGTTTTTGTAAGTCTTAAGTTCTGTTATGTGAATGTCCCCCGACATTACTATTACACCAGCATTACTGTTAACCGTCAGTTGATGCCAAATACCCGGCACTGTGTGTTCCTGGGCGCGTTCCCTCCTGTTTCTCAGATGGACCTTGGTGCTCGAGTTCAGCCTGAGTCCCTGGAGGCAACTCGGTGTGGCTGCGTGCATAGCAGCGTCACAGCCCTGGCTTCAATCTTCAGTATTAAAAAAATCATATTGGACACTGAATTTTCCAGGCCCAACTCAATTTTTCTCTCAGGGCTGGCAGTTGAACCTAGCGCCTCATGCGTGCTGGGAGCCTGCCTTAGTCCCGAGCCACACCCAGGCCTGGTTTTTTGGGTTTTGGTTTGGTTTTTTTGAGGGTGGTTTTTGTTGTTACTTTTTTGCCTCTTTGTGGGACATGTCATATTAATAAAATGTTAGTAGAGAAAAACATACCCAGAACATGAGAACCTTGTATAGATAATGCAGATCATCTTTTTTCACTATATTATTAATAAAAGTACTTCGGCATCAGACACAAGTTTGGCTTTACTGAGAACTGAGGCAAATTCGAGGCTTCAGTGGTTACTAATCGTGTGACCACTTACACGCTTCTAGCACTGTGATGGTGTAACAGCTGAGGGCTTATAGTATTTTACAAACGGCAATACCAAGACCATCCCTATAAAGCAGGCTTGGTGACGCACGCCTGTAGTCCCAGCACTTGGGAGGCAGAGGCAAGAGGATTGCCTCAAGTTCAAGGCCAGCCTAGGCTACATAGCAGGACCCTGTCTCAAAAAACAAACAAAAAAAAAAAATTAAAAAACCATCCTTATAAAACACCACCTTTCTGAAAAGGATCCACATTGTTCTTCAAATCTGGCACCCTCAAAACCATACCTATGCAATACAGATTGTATTTGTTATTAACATGCTTCCCATAAAGTACTGTCATGGTATAGGCAACTCATATTTTCTAAAGTAAGTAAGTTATAGTTGAAGCAAGGCATGGTGACACATGCCTATAATCCCAACAGGAGGCTGAGGCAGAAGGATTGTTGTGAGTTTGAGGCCAGCCTGCACTACAAATAAAGACCCTGTCTCAAAAAACAAATCAATCAATAGAACAGTTGAAGCATGGTGGTGCACACCTCTAATCCCAGCACCCCGAAAGGGTTGAAACAGGAGGATAGCAGATTCAAGCACCAAGCTAAACTGGGCATGGTGGCGCATGCCTGTAATCCCAGCACTCAGGAGGCTGAGGCAGGAGGATCGTTGCAAGTTCAAGACCACCGTGGGCTACAAAGTGAGCTCAAGGCCAACCTGAACTGCATAGTGAGACCCTGTATCAAAAAGACCAGAAAAAGTGCAGAGTACTTCATGTTTTCAATGTCATGAACAATTACAGAGGTGCTCATTAATAATACTGCCTATTAGGGGCTGGGGATTTAGCTCAGCGGCACAGCACCTGCCTGGCAAGCGCGAGATCGTGAGTTCGATTCCTGGTACCGGAAAAAAACAAAACAAACAAAAAATAATACTGCCTATTATAAAATGATGAAAGATGATCCTACTAAGTCTGAAGTAATTCCACTTCTTCTCATCATGTTTGAGTTTTGTGGGAAAAACAGCATCTTTAGTAGAAAGACAGCAGGTGAATATTTCTACCTTAGTAAGCTGCCGGGCACAAAGGTGTTGGACAGCACCGCTTTCTGTGAGCTCCACATTCTCTGCAGTCTCGGCCTCCACAGCCTGGCCATTATGGATAAAAACCGACTGTGGGCTAAGCGGAGCTCGTTCATTCACCCAGTATGACCCGGTGGTGAGGGCGGAGGCAGGATGACTCAGACCTACACCAACGCCGCCCCCAGCCCGGCCGCAGTGCTGCTGCTGCTTATGAGACAGTAGAGAAGCCACCATCACTGGAATCGGTGCGGAAGTGGTGTGACATAAAATGCTCTCATCTGATGGAGGAGTAAGAGATGCCCAAGAGATGCCTCTTGGAAGTCTGGAATGAATGGCCCTACTTTGATAACAAGTGGCATCGTGAATCACATAACTTCAGTCCTTGATGCTTTCCAGTCGCAGCAGGAAAAGAGCCAACGGTGATTGCTTTAACATTTTACCTTTGTGTTAAGACCTCATTATTCCATGAGAAATATTTTTAAAATATTGAAACACTATAGAAGAGAACAATTTATAATCTCTACGTGTAAAAGCACACAGGTCACATTCCAAAAATTTTCGAAGGATTTGTTCTAAATTTAATCTGCTTGATGGAGACGCCTGTCCTAACAGGAAAATGTGCTTTGCTTTGCTTTTTTTTTCTTTTTCTTTCTTTTTTTATTTTTTAATGAGATAGGGTCTTGCTATGTAGTTCTGGCTGGCCTTGAACTAGATATGTAGCCCAGGCTGGCCTCAAACTTGTGGCAATCCTCCCGCCTCGGCCTCCTGAGTGCTGCGATTACAGGCATGCACCACCACGCCTGGCCATGAGCTTTAGCTTTACTACTTCCAACTTCGTATAGAATACTTATTCCTACATTATGGAATCCCTAAGAGAGACGTAAGAGATGACAGATGTGTGTGTGTGTGTGTGTGTGTGTGTG
>NW_004955402.1:42976506-42982596 GCF_000276665.1 Chinchilla lanigera
CCGCTCCCCGGCTTTGTGCTCCTCGCGGCCCGGTGCTGCACCGCTAGAGTGCGGCACAGTTAGGCCTGCGGGCCGTCCGTCCCGCCCTAAGCAACGCAGCGGTGTGCGCAGCACTCACAGTGCATTAGGCGAAGTATACGCGAGGTTGTGCACAGGCTAGCGGCAAGTTACTTAAATCGCAGGGCAAGCCCCGAGTAGTGGCCACGCTTAACCCCAGCACTCCGGGCAGCTGAGGCAGGGGGCTGGCATGATCCCCACCTGGGCAACTTAAAGACGTAGCAAGGACCTGTTCCAAAATGAAAAAATATACACACACATAGAGAGAGAGAGAGATTTAAAATTAAAGTAATTCAAGACTAGAGATGTGGCTCAGTACAAAAGTCAGTCCTCAACACGGGGAAGAGAAACCGTTCAGATTGCTCCCAGCACACAGCCCCTGCGAGCCCCCTCCCCGCTCCCCCACTCTGGTGTGGGTGAGAGCGGGCAGGAACCCGAGCTCCGGCTCAGAAAGGGGGCGAAGAGGGGCGCTACCCAGCGCCTCTCTGTGGCCTCCTGCTCTGCTTCCCTTCCTCCCCGCGCCCCCAGCCCCGAGCTCCGCCCCAGGTTTCGTGGGTTGCTGATGGAAGGGGAGGAAGCGGGAGAGGAAGGGGAAGAGGGAGGATCACGCAGATCCTATTCTCAAGCCTCGGAACTACCCTCACGAAAAGGTCTCCAAACAGGTCAGTCTCTGCTGCTCTCACAGCTAACTGAGGGAGGAGTGAGACTCGCTCTCTAGATGTAGCTCACGAGTCAAACAGCGGCACCTGAGCCTCTGCCCTTCGCAGCTACACGGACAGCAGAGCTGTCACCGGCTGTTTGTGTGAGAGGCCAGAAAAGCCTCTCTGTAGAGAAGGAAGGTGCGTTAGTAGGTGCCAGGGAACCTGGAGAACACCTGCTACTGGGTTTGGAATTTATTTGGGGGGGGGGATGGCTGCATGATCTATAAATCTGCTAAGTACGCTCTTTAAATGGATGAGCGTACAGCACGGAAATTATCTTTCTATAAACCTTAAAAAAAAAAGCCAGGCATGGTGGCGCACACCTGTAATCCCAGCACTCGGGAGGCTGAGGCAGGAGGATCGTGGCGAGTTGGAGACCTGCCTGGGCTACAAAGTGAGCTCAAGGCCAGCTTGAACTGCCTAGTGAGACCCTGTCTCAAAAAGACCAAAAAAAAAAAAAAGGAATGTAGTTCAAAATTGCCAAGGCTCTTTGATTTGTGGATTTATATATAAAAAAAGTAAATGACACCAAGCATGGTGGCGCATACCTGTAATCCCATCTCTCAGGAGGCTGAGGCAAGAGGATTTCAAGTTTGAAGTCAGCTGGGCTGCGTAGTGAGTTCAAGGCCAGTCAGGACCTACATAGTAAGACCCTGTCTCAAAAAACCAAAACAGCACACAGCAGGAAAGTCATCCCCCAAATGTACTGTGAGCTCTCTCGCCCCTCCCCCTTCCTCTTCTCCTGATTTCAAGGACAGCACAGGAAAAGCTAAGTGAAGACACATTGCCAAGAGGATGTGGAGGACGGCACTAAAGAAGCTCCATGACCCAAGGCTGTCGCCTCTGTGTGGTGAGGGCCTCTCCCCATACACTGGCGTCAAGGTGGACGGGGGAGGAAAAGACAGACGGAGACCCTCACAGACCCCTGTGGGGCTGGTGGTCCGTCTTGCGGAAGGCACAGAAAGGGGCTGAAGGGGGCAGCTTTTGGGTGCCAGGTAACAGAACCCCGCCCAAATGAGCTTAGCCAAAACTGAACTTTTACTGGGATGCTTCAGGAGCATTCTAGAACACAAGGACAGAAGACACAGGCAAGATCTAGAAGCAGCAGAAAGCCAGCAGGAGTCAAGGCACTGCCTCCCTAGAGGTGCTTTCCCCAGGTCCTTAAGGGCAGGTCGGGAAAAGACCGCCCAGGCCCCCCTGTGTTTCCTCTGGTTCCAGGGCTTGACCGACAGAGGAGCTGAGCCTGAAGTCCAAATTCCTCACTGGTTTAGTCCAGGCAGACTTAAATCTGAATTTAAACTGATTGCAGGTAAGTGTATGGTTGTCATTTCCTTCTTATCACGTATATGAAATGACCACTTCCAGATTTCACCCATTTAAAAGAAAATGCAATTAGCAAACACAGTGGTGCACGCCGGCAATCCCAGCTCCTTGGGAGGCTGAGGCAGGAGGATCAAAACATTGAAACCAACCTAGGCAACTTAGTGACTAAGTGAGACCCTGCCTCAAAATAAAAATGACCCGGGGATATAGCTCCCTAGTAGGGCACCTGCCTAATATGCATGAGGTTCTGAGTTCAGTCTCCAGGAAGAAAAGAAGAAGGCCGGACAGAGGGAGGGAAGTAAGAAAGGAGAGAAAAAGGAAAGAAAAAGCAATCACTGGGGAAAACCTTTGTGACAAACAGGCTTCGAGGACCTACGCTCTCATCTACCACGAGACGCGGAGTAGCACAGGCTGGGACTAAGAGTCTGGAGCGCGGCTGTGCAGCCTCGGCTTCCTCGGACCGACAGTCCTGTCCGCTGTCGGGTGGTTGTGGACACCACACAAGGCGGCGCTAAACAGCCTACTCGCGAGCTTAGCAGAGGCAGCGTCCAGTAAAGCCCAGCGGTTCCTACTCATCTTATCACCAAAGTAAAGTTTGGGCCACACACTGAGTTGTCACACCGCGAAAAGAAGAAAGCCGTAGTGAGTTGAATGGTGCCCTAGGAAGGCTGTGCCCGCCTCCTAACCCCGCTCCCATGGGGACCACCCGATTGGTGTAGGGTCTCTAGCTACGACTCTGCCGTGTGGCTGGCAGTCGGTGAACGCTGCTGCCGAGGGCTGCCCGACCGAGGCAGGGATCTGCCCAACCGGAAGCCCTGCGTCCAGCCTCAGCAGCCGCGTGTGACAAGCTTCGATGTGCTTAGTGCCGCTGCGGCCGAGGAAAGGTGTGTTTTAAAGCGTCCCCTACAGCATGGATCGTGAACAATGCGTGAATACGAAATCGTGTTTCGAGCTGCAAAAAAGTGCTAAAGAGACGCACAAAATGTTAACAGTAGTTCACGGCGATCCTGCCGTGGCCGTGAAGATGGTTTACAAGTGGCTCACAGTGGTTGTGAATGTGTTAAACACCAAAAGAGACAGGGACGTCCTTCAACATCAAAACCCCACGGATCCAATCTACGAGGAGGGAAATCTCCGAGGCTCTGAGGATTCTTACAGTTCTGGTCAAAGCACTGTAACAGACTTGAGCATGAGGCAAGTCAGTGTGGAATTCGCTCCCTCCGATTTGACTGTCCACCGAAGCAGTGTCTGTCGGTCTCGTTGGTGTTGGTAGATGGTGCCGTGTCAGAACCCAGCTTTGTACGAGATGTCATCATGGGAGACGTGGGAGACGAACTTTGGGTCCTGTGGTTATGATCACGACACCAGTACTCAGGGTTCTCCATGGAAATCACCCCCTTGTTAGGCAAAAAGTGCGCGTGGATCAAGGTCCAACATCAGAGTCATAGAGAATTTTTTTAACCTTGACAGAGTTGTGTGAGCTTAGTTTCTATCCAAAACACTACAGTGAACTCTGAATATGATAAGAGGTTATTGGACCATTGATGAAACAATGTGGGTAGAAAACAGCCTGAGAAATTGGCAGTTTTGTCCTCCATCACGACAGTAATCCAGGTCGCACACTGCTTTTGGTGCAGTAATTTCCGTCAAACAATGAAACAAAATACTACGGTGTATCATCATCCCCCTTATCCACTTAGGCTGACACCATTAACCCTCTGGCTCTTCCCCAAAGTAAAAATGACCAGGAAAGCTCAATGTTTTGAATCAGTTCAGGACACTGAGGCAGCTACAGTAGCATTACTAAAGACACAACACACAAAAGTGACTTCCAGGGACCGGGGGTAATGCTCAGTGGCACAGTGCCTGCATGGCAATCACAAGGCCCTGATTTGGATTCCCAGTACCGAAACAAAACAAAACAAAAAAAGACTTCCAGAACTGCCTCAAAGAGTGGCAAAAAAACACTGGATATGGTGGCACACACCTATAATCCCAGCACTGAGGAGGCTGAGGCAGGCGGGTTGCCACACCTATGAGGCCAGCCTGAGCTGCACAGTGAGCTCAAGGCCCGCCTGAATTACAGAATGAGCCCCTGTCTCAAAGAAAGAAAACAAAAAAGGAGTGAAAACAATAGGCCAAGTGTGTCCAAAGCGAGAGGGAATATCTGAGTGAGACGGTTAGGGTTTGTGCCTCGGTGTCCCCCACAGCCTCACGCAGTCATAGGCGAGGCTTTCCGGAGGTGGCTGGATCTAGGGTGTGTGATGCTGGGATTAAAGGTGACCCTCGCTGGGTGCAGGTGGCACCGCCCCAGGGGGAGGCAGCTGGATGGAATGTAAAGGCAGGCTTGCTTGCTGCGGCTGCCTCCTGCCTGCTTGACCAGAGCGGAGTCTCCTCTGCTCGCTCTCCCGCGATGCCGCCCTGCCTTGGAGCCAGCTGACTACAGGGTGAAACCTCTACACACTGAGCTGAATAAACCTCCCTCCTTTAACTTTGGGTGTTGGATATTTTGTCTCAACAATGAGAAAAGTAACCGAGACAGAGATTAATAGTAAAAATAGTTTTTCACTGTAATGAACTCCTCTTTTATTTTCATTAGTAAATGTTCACACTACATCATGATGACCTTCATCATGAGGACCCGGTGCATGTACACAGCCCAGCTTAATTCTTTTGTTTCCTCTGCCCCTTCCCTTCCTCCCTTTCCCACCCTCCATTTTTTTTACTTAAAGATTCACCATATTTTTTTTTATCACAACTTGTAAATTAAGGATTTGGTTAAGGGAGATGACATAAACCTGTAATCCCAGCATTCAGGAAGCTGAGGCAGGAGGATCAGCAGTTCAAGGACAGCCTGGGCTACACAGTGAAACCCTATCTCAAAAACAAAGAAAAAAAAAATTAAGGCTCTAGGTACATTGTGGATTGGCGTGGGCCCTAAATCCGGTGACAAACGTAGACCCTGAGAATGACACACGGTCATGAACAATAGCCACCCGGGCCGTTTAGGTAAGCGCGGACAACCAGTTAGCAGGAGCCCCTGGTGGAAAGGGGCGGCAGCCCTCTGCGCCAGCGTTCTTCGGAAACGCGACCCTGCCACCACCATTTCAACCCAGTAATGGTGAGCTCGGTACTCTGAAAGAATAAACTCCCATTGTTTTAGGCTACCAAGCTAGTGATGATTCTTACAACAGCCCTAGGGGGAGAGGCTCGGGAGCCCTTTTGTAAAATCCACCTCTTTGTCTTCCATAAGGCGGCCTGGAGCCTTGGGACCGTCTGCTACAGTCTCTGGCGCTCCCTTCTGGCCAAAAGAAAGAACTGTTACCCTTCAGTTCCACAGCTATTTCGCATCTCAGATGAAATGGGAGAACAGGGGGAGTCTCAAAACTCTGGCAGAAATAAGAGTTGCAAGGAAAAAAAAAAAAAAAAAAACAGTGCTTAAAATCTCCCCTCCAATTGAGAAAAGAGCTACAGCTTTTGCCCTTGTCTTGACGTCTTATACCCCAACCTGTCGCCGCTGGTCACTCGGGAAATTCACCTCCCAAGGTGACACCGACTCAACCATTCTGTCTTGTTTCCTTGGCTTCCTCATGGACAGAGACGTCCGCTTCTAACGGAACCGCACAGGTCCCAGTAGCACGCCTGGACCTTGACCTCACAGAAATCGCACACTTCCGAAATCATGAACTTAGGCCGTCCGCTCTGACCGCAAACCCGCGCTCCCCGCTCTTCCCCACGCTCGCGTTCAGGGGTAACTGTGCCGCTGCATCGCGACGACCGCACCGTGGACCCGCGCGTAGCGCCCTCTCGTGGCTTAACTTATTTTCCCGTCTACCTGGATTGGCCTTGCTCGCTTTGGCTACTCTTAAGGTCCCTCTCCTGTCTCCCACCCAAGTGCTTTTCTATTTTCTTATTCCCCACCTCAGCACCTACTAATTACTTTTTTAGCACTGTTCAGAATTAGCAATTATACAACCTTTAAACTTTTCGTCGGCTTGCAGCAGACCCT
>NW_004955402.1:42983782-42988715 GCF_000276665.1 Chinchilla lanigera
AAAAAAAAACAATAGGTTATTTGTATAAATAAGCAACTGGGTTGACAAATGTGGAAGTCACAGGAAAGACATAACCTATGTTTTCAGTGAATAATCATGACTAGCACTTATAAAGTGCCTACTATGCACCAGATTCTTGCCTAAGTGCTTCACACGTAGTATTTATACATCGGCAGTTCTAGGAAGTGTTCATCACTGTTAATACCTCCCGCATCTTCTAGATGAAGACACCACGGCGAGAGAAGTCCCGCCTCCAAAGTCAAACGGCCGAGACAAAAGTTCAGCTGTGGGGCTCCAAGCTGTGGGGCTGGGCAGCGCGCTGCTTCTCCTTTGAGTGACAGGGCGAGGACAGACGTAGCTGTGGATTTCACGCCCAGCTTTATCCTGACCCTCCTGGCCAATCCGCCGCCTTCGAAGGAAGCCAGCAGAAGCGTGGCACGGTGAGGCCCGTGCTCTGGACAGCTGGGTCGGCTGCAGAGCCCAGAGGGACCAGGTGGAGGCAGGAAGGCTCTCCCCAGCCGGCCATTGAGGGAACTGACCACACAGGCGCCTAGAGCTCTGTCTCGGAAAGGAAACAAGATGGCAGGAGGACAGGCTGGAGCCAGGGGACACTCAGCGGGAGCAAGCAGGAGCAGGGTCATCCTTGGGGGACAGTGGGGGCCCCTGCAGCTGAAGGGGAGAGAGCGCCGTCCAGGAGACCTACGAATGGCTTGCCGCGTGCCGGCCTGTGCCCACACAGTGGAACGCAGGGCCTGGCAGGGAAGGCCTGGCTAAGTAGCTGCAGGGGTCTTCTCAGCCCCGCCTCTGCTTCCTTCCTTCCTTCCTCTGCTGCAGTGCTGGGGTGCCCGGCAGAGGGCAGCGCAGGCTTAAGTTCGCCCCCTCTATACCCCTCCAGTGCCCGGAGCCTGCCGAGGACCCCGCAGGCACCAAGGCACTTTCTGCACCCATGCTCAAGTCCACGCAGTGCCCAGGGAAGCAGCCGGCACAGCAAGACCCCGCAAGCCGTGGCCAGTCCTTTGCAGGTGGCCGCTTTCCGCCCCCTTCCTTCCTCTCCCACCCTATTCTGATGAGCTTGGTTCTCAAGGGCAAAGAAATACTGAGAAACACCGCTCCTGGATGGGGCGGCCACATGCCAAGTGGGGAGGTTCTTGCTTTGGAAAACAGTTAAGGAGCCAGGTGTGATGGCCCACGCCTATGATCCCAGCATTCAGCAGGCTGAGGCAGGAGGATCGTTGCAAGTTTGAGACTAGCCTGGGCTACAAAGTGAGCTCAAGGCCAGCCTGAGCTGCATAGGAAGAACCTGTCTCAAAGAGAGAAAAAAGAAACAAAGAAAAGAAAAGAAAAAGAAAAACAGTCAAGGCAACATCTGAGGGACTCATTTTGGAGGGAAGCAAGAGAATTCAGAGTTCAGGCTGACCTTTTTTTTTTCTTTTTTTTTTCTGCCGGGAATCAAACTCATGACCTCGGAAAGCTCCCAGAGCTGGACTTGCACCACTCCGAAAAGAGTATCACATAAGGTGCCTAGGTCCCCCTAGATTTAATGATTATATTGATTGATTGATTTTGAGATGGGGTCTTCTTATGTAGCCCAGGCTGGACTTGAACTCAAGAACTTCCTGATTCAGCCTCTCAAGTACAGGGATTACCAGCATCACCACCATGTCCTGTAATTATTATTATTTGTAATTGTGGTAAAATACACATAAGATTTACATGTGACTTTTAAGTGTATGGTTCCACAGTATTAAGGACTTTTACACTAGATTTTATTATGATTTCTTAATACGTTAAACTGCAAAGAAAAGTCAAAGACCTGGAGAACTGGCTGAGAAAAGAAAAAAAAAAAAAAAAAGAAGGAATTAATCTGTTAAGATGCTTGGTTTTGCAGGTCCCTGGATACCTCCGCACAGCCGCTGGGCAGGAGTTACATACTGTACCCCAGCCCAAGCTTGCCTGGGATCTGCTTAGCCAGGACCCAAGGGGAACGGGACCAGAGGCCATTCATGGAAAGCCTCTGACCCATCAGGATTAAAATACTCTGTGCAGAGGGTGAATGGGACGTTGTAGGTGCTCATGTCCAGGATATTTGAGCCATGAAATGCCTTAGGTCTAGGGGCCTTCAGTGAGCTAGAAAACGGAGCAAGGCAGGACCTGAGCCCCGTGGGAGAACAAGGCGAATGCGCCGAGCAGCTACCTCTGAGTGGGCACAGTGCGGGGGCCGTGGCACTGCGGGCGCTGACTCCACCCCACTTTCACAGGAGGGCATCAGAGCCTCAATGACTTGCATTCACAGGGACCATTACACGGCACAACCTGGAATCTGACCCAGGTGACGACCATGTCTTTGCCCAACTCTGTGCTAGGATCAAGCTAGACACGAGCAGTTCCCATCCCCGGAAGCTGCAGGAAGTGCGGGGTCCCGGCCTCTGAACTCTGCAGGCGCAGTCTTGGTGGGTCAGAATTACCCCAGCTGTGACACCTGGGCCGGGGTGGTTTCCCACTACTTTAACGGGAGTGACCAGTGTAAGCACAGGCAGAGGCACACGCTCAGCACCATACTTCCTTTTTCTCCACACTGTTTCAGCCTTAGTGCAGCGTGTGTGTGTGTGTGTGTGTGTGTGTGTGTGTGTGTGTATGTGTGTGTGTGAGAGAGAGAGAGATACTGGAGATTGAACCCTGGTCCTTCACCTTGAGCTACATCCCTGCCTTTTTTTATTTTATTTTATCTCTGAGTCACTAAATTGCCTGGGCTAGGCTCAAACTTGCAATCCTTCTGCCTCAGCTTCCCAGAGTGCTGGGATTACACACCCAACTTAAAAACTTAAATCAACCAAAGGAACTGAGAAAACCTGGAAGTGTCCTTCAGCCTTCTTTTTTTTGAGACAGGGTCTCACTATGTGGTCCAGGCCAGCCTCACACTCTCTGTGATCCTCCTGCCTCTGCCTCCCCAGTGCTGGGATTATGGGTGTGCACCACCATGCCCAGCCTCCTTTATCCTTAACTTCATCCTTGACTTGGGTTCTCAGGGTGCACACACTACCTGTTCACCATTATTAGTAGGAGCACCTTGGCTTCCTAGCTCATAGCAGGCCAGATATCTGATGCATTTCATTGCTAACCATCTCCGGTCACTGTGACTTGTAACTCCTCATTTACCCAGGCATAGCCCAGCTCTGTAAGGCTCTTTTAACCTTCAAGTGTCCTACCCGGAGACAGCTGAGGAAGGAGGTGTCATCTCCTAATCTAAAAGGGCAGAGAGAAAAAAGCAGAACAGGAAATACGAATGATTTTCTATTTTCTTGTACTTGGTTTTTAAGTCAAACTGAGCTCTTACATTTCAAGCCGGCCGTCAGCAGGACAGAAAGGGGCTGGAAACCATATTTCAGGCGCAGCAGGCAGCTGTGCACACCGAGCCTTCATTAACCTCCTTCCTTCGGTTCTGTACCCGACCTTCTCCAGCAAACTGTGCCCACTGCCTTGTCACTGGGGGCGCGCTGTGAGCAGGGAACCAGCAGCCGTCCTAATTGGTGACAGCACACACCTATTCATCACCACCCGCTACACTTGTCATAGAGCCAAAAATAGAGCTGCCCGGGGCCCAGTGGCTCAGCAGCTGAGGCATTTGTGCACATCCGGCTCCCTTCTCTTTGGTCATCTCCAACCTACTGTGTGTAACGGGTCCGGGCAAGGAGGCGACGCTTGAGTGCATGTGAGAGAGGAGTGTTTCCACAGATGTTCCGTACTACAGGAAGGTGCAGGCTGCCCTGCCGCTGTCTCCAGGGGTGTGCTTGCACCTGTTTGCACAGGGAAAACTCAGCGGCACCAGGAGGCTTTGGACCGTATTTATTTGTTTGTTTGCTTGCTTGTTGGTTGTGGGGACAGATCGCAGGGTCTCATGTATGTCAGGTAAGGGCAATTCCACGGAGCTAGAGTTCCAACCCTTATTTTTTACTTTGAGACAGGATCTCACAAAATCTCGCCAGAGCTGACCTTGAACTTGAGCTCCACCTCCCTCAGCCTCCAGGGTAGCTGGGATTATGGGCATGCAGCTCTACCCCGGTGGCTTTCAGAGATTTATAGCTCCTTTCGGCACCTGTGAGCTCCCTGCCTGCTCCCCTGACTGCCTGCACCTGCCCCGCTGGGACCCCCTTCTTCTGCAGAGCCTTGGGGAGCCTCTGGCCAGGAAGTGCCCCCAGTGAGGAAGCAACCCCATCCCAGGAATCACCAACTAAAACTAGCTCCTTGGGGACTCATCCTGATTTCACAGAAAGAGCAGGTTCTCGGGGTTTTCTCCTCACATCCTACTGGATCAGCTTACGTGTCCATTTCAGTTCCGTTAGTCCAGAGTTTTTCAGACTTGGCAGTGCTGGCCTTTTGGAGTCAGTAATTCTTTGCTGTCCTGTTGGGAGCCGTTCTGCAAACTGTGGGGTATTTTAGCAGCTTCCCCAGCCTCTGTGTCCGTAGTACCTCCCTACCCTCACCCATCATGACACTGGTGGCCAAACTGCCTCAGCTGAGAACTTCTGTGGTAGTAGATAGAAGTCAGGAGTGCAACAAAACATTCTACAATATACAGGACCCCCCCATCACGGACCCCAATTGTCAATAGTCCTGAGGTCCAGAACCCTGCCTTATTTAATCAGGCATTAGTCATGTTTTTCAGTCTTTGAACCTAACAAATTCCTAACTGATACACTTCTCATTAAGATGTTTTTCCCAGGGCTAGGAATTTAGCTCAGTGGCACAAGCACCTGCCTGGCAAGTGCAAGGTCCTGAGTTTGATTCCCGGTACCAAAAAAAAAAAAGTTGCTTTTCCCTAACATATTTAAAGGAATTGGAAGAACTCTATACAATACTTAGTGAAAGCACCAAAGCCAGGCACAGTGACACATACATGTAGTCCCAATTACTTGAGAGGCTGAGACAGGAGGAT
>NW_004955402.1:42988895-43009644 GCF_000276665.1 Chinchilla lanigera
AAAAAAAAAGTAACAGCATTAAAGAAGATTCATGTGCTTGTTCTAAAGGTGAGGCTGCTATTCAAAACTTTGTAGAATGTAGCTAACTTCTTCAGAGGGAGATGTTAGTGGGAAATTGAGGGTCCAGGAAAGCTGACCAGCAGGAGACTCGGGTTGTGACAGTGACACACCCTGACGCTGACCGATCCATGCTTTCTCCTTCCATGGCTTCTGTGAAGAGTCTTCCCCTGGGGACTTCAATTCAAGTTCCAGAATGAACCTTGTGGTGGATTAACAACTGGTGGTCAACTTGTATCACCCAGCTGAACTGAACCAGCGTGGTGCTGGGTGTGGGAGGCCCACCTGAGGGTTGTTGCAGGCAGCATAAGAGGCGGAACTGGAGAGGAAGAAGTAGAGAGGCTGCCGGGAGCCTGTTAGGGAACCTACTGGAAGCCGTTGGAAGCAGTTGAGAAGCTGTAGAGAGCCGCTGGTTTTCCTGGGGGAGTTTGTCATGCTGGCTTTCGTGATGAACTCGGCTAGACTCATTGGAGGAGGAGCTCAGGACCTCATTGTCGCAGAGAATGGCTACAGTTCACTTTAGGGGAGCTCTGGTCCTCACTTTGAGCGCTTCCTGGCTCTGGAGGGGAAGATGGGATCTCGGCTGTCCTGATCATCAGAGGAGCTCCGGACCTCACTGTTGCCGAAGATGGCTGTGGTACTTTTCAGGAGCACTCTGGTTCTTAATTTTGAGCATCACTTCCTGGCTCGAGTGCAGATCCCTCAGCCTGCTAGCACAGATCCTTCGTCCTGCTGGCACAGACTTTCCAGATTCCACCAGTGCAGATCTGTGAACCAGGCCTGCATGAGACCTTGTTGCGGGCTCCGGGCCTCCAGCTAGACTCGTGGGAGGCATTGTTCTGGGCTCTAGGTCTTCAGCTGGATTCATGCAGGACATGACCGTGGGATCCAGGCCCTCAGCTGGATTCTTTGGTCTTTAGTGTGTAGACAGATTTTCTGCACTCTTTAGGTGACTATTATAAAATAATCTTATCAAATATGTGTCCTGTATTATATTGTTTTCCCTTGCAAAAAAACCCAAACCATGACAAACCTCCAGACCTAAAAACAGGATGGACGATCCAGAGCCGTGGCCACCCTGGGGCTTCTGGAACACAGGTGCCACCTCTTTGAGGGCTGAGGTGCCGTTCCTTCCATGGCTGCAGAAGTGAGATTTTGTAAATTTGAGGGTGTTCAGAAGCAGCTTTCTCCGCCAAAAGCTCAGACCTCGAGCCAGTTCTCCAGGGGGGCAGAGGAGAAGCTTCTGTGTGGTTCTCTCATGAACCAAAGCCAGAAAAGTCTCATCAGAGACCTTCAAAAACAATTCCAGGGGGCTGTGGATTTAGCTCAGCGGCATAGTGCCTGCCTGGCAAGCACGAGGTCGTGGGTTCAATTCCCGGTACCGGAAAAAAACAAAACAAAACAAAAAAAAAAAAAAGCAATTCCAGGTATTCCAGCTGCTCTCAGATCCAGTTTCCTTTCTCCACGATGGTGATGGCGAAGGATATCTCCCCGGGGGCCCTGCATGACCCAGTCTCCTGCACTCCTAGGCTCTGCTTTCTGGAGAAGACAACATGAGCTGCTCCGAAGACAACATGAGCTGCTCCGGGGTCTCAGCCTGCCCTGAGCTCAGGATGCTCTTCTTTCTTTTGCCCCCCGAGGAGGAAACAAATTTTGACGCACAGCTGCCATCTGCACATCCCAGAACCTGCAGGACTGAACTGTGCCCCAGCCTTGGTCTCAGAGAAACTGAGGCACAAGGGGGTTTCCAGGCCCTGAGAAAGTTGTTCCCTCATTATTGGTCTCTCTAGCCTGTTTCCCAGTGGGTGAAGCTGAATAACCTGTTACCTCCTACAGCAAAAGGGATGGTCCAGGTGCGATTAATTCAGCAATCTCAGAATGGGGAGACTGCCCCGGGTTATCGGAGCTGGCCAGCAGCGTCACAAGGACCCTTCTAAGGGAATGCACAAGAAGCCAGACAGAAGAAAGGGGACTGATGCCGAGCAGAGATGGCAGTGACCTCCCTGAGGAAGAGGGAGGGGACACAGCCAAGGGACACGGCCTCCCCAGAAGCTGACAGGGCAAGGCAGCCTCCAGAAGAAATCAGTCCCGCCCGCGCGATGTAGCCCGGCGAGTTCAGACTTCTCAAAACAGAATGAGGAGAAACACGTGTTAGGTTTATAATGCTTGGAGCGGGCGCCCTGTGTCAGGATGGGCAATGCCCTCTGAATTTCTACCATCATGATCGCATCCTATACACGGGCACCACTGGAAGGAAAGTAATACCGTCCCCGTTTAAAAACAGGAAGCAAAGCTCAAACGGGCCCAAGTGACTTGCTGTGCGTCCCACCAGCCCGCAGGGCCTGACCGCAGCTCTCCCAGGTTGCTGCCTTCCAGAGGCACAGGAGGAGGCGGAACTGCGGCAGGCCTGGCTGCCGCCGCCCACCAGCCCTCCACTGTCTGTCGCAGCTGCTCCCTGGCCTCTTCCGCAGCTCCCCGACCGGAAACCCTTTCTCCTCACCGACCAAACCCATGTACAAACGCTCACTCCAAGCCAGGCTAAGATCAAGGAGCTTCATGAAGCAGAACAGGGCACATGCTCCTTTGAGGGCTTAAATGTACTCCTACTCCTCCTCTGGAGGGCTTCCTCCCTCTCCCCCGTCTGCAGCCGCGCAGCGGACACTGCAGGTGCCCAGCCCACATCCTGCAGGGCTCACGGTCTCTGCGTGCTCAGCCCAGCGGACACACGCCAGGAGCCGCACCTTTCCCCCGGAGCCTGCACCAGCCTCACCCCACCGAGTGACCAGCGAATGACGCGAGTGAGGGCTGAGTCCCTTAGCGGCCTGCACGCTGAGGTCGTTAACTCTGAGGCTGCTGCTTATCACCCCTTTCCCTGGTCCCCAGGGGATTGCTCTCCAGCCGTCCATGGAGGACACCGCCTTCTACGCGTGCGTGCTCAGTTAGATTTTCCTCCTTCCCATCGCATCCCCCCTTGCTCCTTCCTTGTCACTTCCCGAGGCCAACTCCCGAATAAACCGCCCAGCCAAAGCCTTGTCTCAGGCTCTGCTTTTGGAAAAAACGGAAGCCAGGTGGATGCCACACGCACTTCCTGTTTTCCCTGTATCGTCTCTGGGACAGAAATCTCCTGCTGCCTTCAGCGTCTGCAGACAAAAAGGTGCCGACCAAAAGCACCACAGCATGTGCTCACCACACTGGCTTGCGACACCCAGGACGGCTTCTAACCCCTCCGTCACTTTTGTGTGGACAGTGTTACACGGCAGAGGGCGGTGCTGCCGACACACGGACGCCTCCTCCCTTCCTTTAGCCGCAGTGGATTCCGGAGATGGAATCGGGCAGAACCCTAGCCAAAGGGCCAACGTCGCAGCAAACTACTTCCAAAATGGCCCAGTGAGCCGGACGTGGTGGCGAATGCCTGTAATCCCAGCACTCGGGGGGAATGAGGCAGGAGGATGATTGAAGTTCAAAACGGGCCTGGGTCACAAAGTGAGCTCCAAACCAGCCTGAACTGCATATCGGGAGCCTGTCTCAAAAAGACAAAAAACAAAAACAAAAAAAATGACCCCGTGAAGGGGCAAATACCTGTAGTCCCAGCACTCTGGGAAGCTGAGGCAGGAAGATTGCAAGCCCAGTCTGGGCTACTTGGCAACTAAAATAAAATTTCAAAAAGGGCTGTAGATGTAGCTCAGCACAAAGGTACTGGGTTCCACCCCCAGTACCACCAAAAAAAGAAGAAGAAATGTTATGGCTAATTTTCAGAAAGCTTACCTTGTAGCTCTCAGCTACAATTAAATGGACCTATTCTATGAGCCAGCATTTTCACTTATACTTTAAGTGGCTTTTATGACTTCTAGAAAGTTACACTGTGGTGATAAGGAGTAGCAAACAAGCTGGGCGTGGTGGCACACGCCTGTAATCCCAGCACTCGGGAGGCTGAAGCAGGAGGATCATTCCAAGTTCGAGACCAGCCTGGGCTACAAAGTGAGCTCAAGGCCAGCCTGAACTGACTAGCAAGACCCTGTCTCAAAAAGTCAGAAAGAAAGAAAGAAAGAAAGAAAGAAAGAAAGAAAGAAAGAAAGAAAGAAAGAAAGAAAAAGAAAGAAAGATAAAGAGTAGCAAACATATCCCAAGTGCTTGCTATGTATTGGCACCTCACTTTATTGACCCCCTTGACGTCTTAGGAAGACACAGGGGCAGACACTGGTCAGAGCACCTGAAGTCAGCACACGACTTCAGGGCCCAGTGAGGGGTGCAGAGGTTGGTGAATCCCATCGAATCTGTTTCCAAAGCCCATACTTTCAACCACTGAGCTACTTTCTGGTTTTTTTGGAGGTTAAATAATTTTGGAGGGGGTGGTTTCCGTTACAGGAACCGAACTCACCACCTTGGGCTTGCCAGGCAGGCACTGTGCTGCTGAGCTAAATCCCCAGCCCCTTAAATAATTTTTTTTAAAGAGAAAAAAGTAACAAAAGACAACAACAAAGACAAAAACAATAAAAATGATACAGGATTTCAAAACAGAATGATAGGAATTAACAGTGGTTGTTATATTACATATTGTTATCTTCAACAAAGTTGCTCAGATTACCAGATGTAAGAATGCAAGACTGATCAAACAAAAAGAATAAAAAGTGATTTTTAAAAAATATTAGAGGGGCTGGGGATTTAGCTTAGTGGCACAGCTCTTTCCTGGCAAGTGCAAGGTCGTGAGTTCAATTCCTGGTACCAGAAAAAAAAAACAAAAAAATAAAAAAACATTAGAATCGACAGGCGTGGTGGCACATGCCTGTAATCCCAGCACTCAGGAGGCTGAGACAGGAGGACTGTTATGAGTTCCGGCTACAAAGTGAGCTCAAGGCCAGCCTGAACTGCATAGCAAGACCCTGTCTCAAAAAGACAAAAAACAAAAACAAACAAACAAGAAAACATTAGCAATACACTGTCACTAAACAAGCTGGTCTTGAACTTACTATGTATTCCTGACCTCTAATTTGTGGCAACCCTCCTGCCTCACCCTCCTGGGTGCTGTGATTACAGGCAAACACTACCAGCTTGTCACTACTCTTTGTAACTAGGGCTTTAGAGCAGGTTCGTTTTATCATACAAGTTGTTGGGCATCCCCTTGAACCTATATTTAAATAGTTTCTCAAGCTGGAAACATAAGCAGACTCACAGAGCACCCAGGCAGGCCCTCGCTCAACCCTGAGTAGCCTACTTTCATCCTGAAACTCACAGATAAGGCTGAGCTTCCACCTGGTTGGGGCTAGAGCTGCCCAGGAACTGGGAGGGCATGGCTTCTTTCAAGGTCAGGCTGGAGGAGAGACCCAGCAGACACCATGTTAGTACCATGATCACAGCAACATCAGCAGAAGTGAGACTTGACAGCGTAGAGGACCTGATGTTATGGCTTGTGTCTAGATGTCCCCCTAAAGCCTTATTCACCCACAGGTGGGGTGTTTGGGGCTGGCTTGATTAGGACATGTGATACTGGGATTAAGGGTGTGTGGTACTAAATTAGTCTACTGATTGAAATTAGCACAGTTCTGGGTGTGAATAACTGAAGCCCCACCCTGGGTGCGGGCAGCACCAATCAATAGGTTTGCACTATCGCCCGTGTTTGCCATGGACTATTTCTCCTCTGCCAGGCCACCCTGCCTTGGAGCCAGCTGATTATGGACTGAAACTTCTATAAGCTGTGAGCTGAAATGAAACTTTCCTGGGACTTTGTCTCAGCAAAGAGAAAAGTCACTAAGATACCTGCTGACAGGGACCCTGCACCCCTTCAGCAGAACTCTTGCAAAATACATCATCCCCAAGTAGCCATGAGAAAACATCAGACCAACTCCAACTGAAGAATCACCTACAAAACAACTGTAAAGTTTTTGTTTATTTATGTCTTTATTTTGGTCTTTTTGAGACAGAGTCTCCCTATGCAGCTCAGGCTGGCCTTCACATCACTTTGTAGCCCATGCTGCTCTCAAACTCACAATGATCCTTCTGCCTCAGCCTCCTGGGTGCTGGGATTACAGGCATGCACCACACGCCCGGTTTATAACTATAAAGTTTAAAGGTCAAAAAAAGCCCAGAAAGACTGAGAAACAGTCACAGACCGGAGGATAGTGGCACCTGGGAACACAAAAGTGGTATTAGTGGAAAACCCAACCATGAAACCAACGAAGTCTTCAGTTCAGTAAATAGTTCTGCACTGATGTCAATTCATAGTTCAGATTATTGTGCACATCTAAGTTAAGACTTTACCACCAGGGAAGCTGGGTGAAGGAGCGTTAATTCCAGTAACAGGGCGCTGCCCTGTTACTGGAATTAACGCTTTTTATTCTGAAATAATTTTAGGCTTGGGCCAGGTATGCAGCTCAGTGGCAGAGCACCTACCTGGCTGGCAAGCACAAGGTCCTGAGTTTGATTCCCAATACAACAACAACAAAAAAATTAAGCTTACAGAAAAATAGTACCAAGAGTTCCCACATTACAGGTGTGGCGGCACACCTGTAATCTCAGCATTTGGTAGGCTGAGACAGGAGGATCTTTCAGAGTTCGAGACCAGCCTGGGCTACAAAGTGAGCTCAAGGCCAGCCTGAGCTGCATAGGGAGATCCTGCCTAAAAAAAAAAAAAAAAAAAAAAAAAAACCTTTAAGGGGCTGGGGATATGGCCCAGTGACACAGCGTCTGCCTGGCAAGCACATGGTCCTGAGTTCAATTCCCATGCAAAAAAAAAAAACAAATAAAAAAAGAATAAATTAATTAAAATGCTTTGAAACAGAGGAACACAGCTGGACATGGTAGCCACACTTGTAACCCCAGCACTCACGGAGGCTGAGGTAGGAGAACTGCAAATTCGAGGCCAGCTTGGGCAACTTGGTGATACCTTGTCTCAGAATGAAACAGGCTCAAGATGGAACTCCTCCTGCAGAGCCTGGGTTCAGCGCTCAGTAAGTGGAGGGGAGGAGCGCTTAAAACTTTGGCACTGGAGGAAGGGGAGGGCACAGCCTGCTCATCACAGGCTGCCTAGCGGAAGTCAGAGGTCCTAGCTCAGCAGCGCCAGGGACCTGAGCCTCGGAGCCTGCACTGTAACCTTAGCCCCTCGACTGACACCACACTCAGGAGAATCGCGCCCCTCCTCCAAGGCCCTGCGAGCCTCCTGACGTCCCTCTGCTCTCCTAGCCGCCCTGCCCCTGGTTGAGGCTCTCTGGATACCATTTTTACCTGACTGTGCCGGTGTCCAAGGGTCAGGGAAGGCACAAGGTAACCCCCATCCATGTCCTCCTGGCATCCTGCTCATGGCCTCATCCTGAAGCATCGCCGGAGCTTTATTCCTGTCTGGCCTCTGGGCCGCTGAGGATCTCCCTTTCTCTGGGCCGGGTGGTGGCGCACTTTGAGGAACTGCCTGCACCTGCCCAGCCTCGCTGCCCTGTTACTGGAATTAACGCTCACCAGCGCCCCCTTCAGGCCAGGCATTTCCAGGGGAGGCGGTGAGGATTTGCAAGCGTGCCATTTGGAAGAAGCTCCATGGACTCTTCGTAAATGAAAGTCTCCCAGGGGGAAATTCTGATGTCTTGTCGTGAACCCTTGTGAAATCCTAAAGCTCTTAAGGCTCAGGGTGGCCCTTCCTCATGGCTATTATTAGTTCCGTGCATGACTAGTGGCTTTCAAGTTGTGAAACTGCCCGAGCTGGTTCAGGCGGACTTTTACTGCGGGGACGCAGGAGGACAGCGGCCAACTGAGACCCGGGCTGTCTGAGTGCTGGCGACAAAGGAGCAGGCGCGCGTCCGCATCCACCAGGAGGATGGAGTCACTGCAGCGGGCGTGGGGACCGCCTCAGTAATGCGAGGGGATAGGACAGCGTGGCTCTTCCTTATCACGGAGTGGGCCAGTGTGGGAGAAACCGAGCTTGAGTCAGAGAAGCGGAAACCGATCTTGGTAACGCAGGGCTGGCTCTGCTCTTCTGGTGATTTAAAGCTAAAAACACCATGTCAGCAGTGGCTGGAGTCAGTTCCTGAAATCAAGACTTTTCCTCCGGTGCCCTGCCCGCCTGCGGCTTCCTTTCCGGATAAGCCCGGGGCTGTGGGTCCCCAGACTGCCGCTGAGCACAGGCCGCTCTGTTTGGAAGTGATTTCTGAGCACTGTCCCTCTGCCAAGGGCGCCACGGGGAGCACTGGAAACCACTTCTCAGAGAGGCGTTCATGGTTTGGTTCGTTTTCTGAGGACAAAGTCAAGAGGTGGAAGAGGGACCTTTTTGGTACCGGGAATCAAACTCAGGACCTTGCGCTTGCCGAGTGAGGCGCTGTGCCGCTGACTTATATCCCCGGCCCAGGAGGAGGGACTTTTGACCGTGAGCACCCAGGGTACGAGCACAGAGAAACACAATCCTGCTCCTCTGCAGCTAAGGTCGGGGGTTGTGGTGTCCGCAATTACCACCAGGTGGCGCTGTCGTTCTCTTAAAACACTAAAGGGTGTGGAAATGCGGGGTTTGCCTGTGTGTGTAAGGTGTGTGTGTAAGACCTGTGATGCGGCGTGTGTTTGGTGCCATGCACGGTGTGTGGGTATGTGGTGTGTGTGATGTATGTGCACATTTGGTGTGTGGTGCATGTGTGCTGTGTTGTAGAATAGTGTATAGTGGGGCACACGGTGTGCACGTGCGCGTGCGGGGTGGGTATGGCGTATGCACACATGCAGGTTAGGACCAAGCCAGATTCCCCGTCATCATCCACCCCACCTTCCACAAGGCGCAAGGCTGCCGGCCTTGTTCCCCCTCACCCTCCACCCCATGGCTCTAGTCGTCGCCCCTCTTGGAGACTCCTATCAGAAGGTGAGCAGAGAGGAGGTAGAAGGCGCCCATGCGACGAACAGCCAATCTGAGATGGTTTCCGGGGCTCCCTGGGAAGGAGCGTGGCCTCGGTTACCCGGCCCACCCTCTCCGTGCCTTGCAGAGCCCGGCCCTGCTCCAGTTGTGAGGGGCTCGGCTGCTTCCATCTCTGACCCTGGGTGTTCCAGATGCAGCCCTTGTTAGACCACTGCACCTAAAACCGGGCATGGTGGTGCACACCTGTAATCCCAGCACTCGGGAGGCTGAGGCAGGAAGATTGTTGCAGGTTCCAGAGCAGCCTGGGCTAGAAAGTGAGTTCAAGGCCAGCCTGAACTGCATAACCAGACCCTGTCTCAAAAAGACAAAAAAAAAAAAAAAAAAAAAGACCACTGCACCTAGAGGACTTATGCAGGGGAATCTTCCCCAGCCCCTCAGATCACACCAGGAGGACAGCCCACCCCCTCAGCCTTGGTATGCAGCATTCCCTTCAGAGGCCTCAGCCCCAGCAGTGCCTGAGAACCCACAGCAGATCCAGGACTGCAAGCCCTAGCAGGAGCCACAGAAAAATCACTGTTCACCAACCCTGCTCTCTCCCCGCCTGCTCACCAGGCAGCCTAACGCCCCTGCAGCAGCCGTCAGATGCACACATAATGGACTCGCTCCACAGAACAAACCTCCAGGGACTCAGGGAAGCAAAAGCAAACCATTTCCAGCACTGGCAGACACAGGAGAGGCAGCTGGTGCTTTGGAAAGAGCATGAGGTTTATTCAGATGAGCGCTTGGAGTTCTAATCCAGACTGCACCGCCTCACGCACGGGCGGGATGACCCTCGCAAGACTTCAAACCTGCCTGTGCTTCCATTTCTGTGTCTAAAAACCAAGATTAATGACCTTTGTGCACTTGCTTATTGTGTGTGAGTCATGATGTTACAGTACCTCACTGTGGGCCGTGGTAATAGAAGATAAAATAGACACAGTCACAAAACAAAAGGAGCAAGGACATTATTAATATTGTTTAGCGTGCCCCCAGCACTGGGCTAAGTGCTCAGTATACATAATTTTGGGGGAGAGGTGCTGAATATCAAACTCAGCCTTACCCATTCTCTACCACCAAACTACACTCCAGCGCCAGTACATGTGAATTATCTTAATCCTCACCAAAGACTCTATTCTGCAGAAACAGAAAGTAAATTAGGAGGCTGAGTCAGGAGGATAGCAAGTTCATGCCTAGCCTGGGCAACTTAGCAAGATCCTAACATGATCCTGTCTCAAAATTTACAAGTTAGAAAAGGACTGAGGATATAGCTCAGTGTGATGGCCCTGAGTTCAATCCTCAGTGAGAGAGAGAGGAGAGGGGAGAGGAGAGGACAGGAGGAGGGAAGGAAAGAAGGAAGGAAGGGAGGCGGGGCTGCCCCAGGCCCAGGTGTCTACTTCTCTGTGAGAAACCGGCATGTCTGAATGTTTCGCTGGGGGTGAAGGAAGAGACGAGCTTTGAGGAGGAATGAGGTGGGGCTTACATGCCTGGTTCTCTTGGAGCCCTGGCACTGGCCCTGCGTGTGGATGACGTTCAACACCCTAAAAAGGGACCTCGTGAGACGGGTGGCTGAGCCTCCTCGGCGTGGCAAGGAATACCATGACATTTTCCAGGCTGGAGCTGCGGTCCCTAAGGAAATGGCTCTGTGGGAAATACTGAAAACAGCAACGTAGCCCTCGTTTATTGTCTTAATTAAATCATGTTTGCAGAATACACTGACTTCTTTTTCACTGGGTACGGTCAGAAAAGTAGTGAGTCTTTGAGGGGTTGTATTTTCGGGGTGGAAGCTCAAATCTTCAAATCCCTACGCATTTGAACAGGCTTGACAAAACCTTTGCTTGCATCTGGCATCTTGAATTTACAAAGTCTGCTCACAGGTTTCAGCCTGGATGGTTTTATTGACCCTCTGAAGGCCATTAGAGCTTTTATTAACCTGAGCAAAAACTGAGACTGGAAAGAAGGTAGGAAATGTGTTTGTTTTGGGAATGGGAGGGGCAATTAAGTGGGAAGGAAGAATGTGGCAGACAGGGCGAGGAGGCGGGAAGTAGGAAGGGCAAGAGGGAGAGGGACAGAGGACCACAGCCAGGCAGGGTAGAAGTGGGAGCAGTTGAAGAAAGGGTAGAGGTCTAAGAGCTGCTGACGTAGAGGGCATGTTAGAGGCCGAAGGATCGTGAAAAACTGCCTCACGTAGGCGAGCACTCTGAGCAAGCGAGCTGAAGGCTGGAATCAGCCACCAAGCAGGCCTGGTGTCCTCTGGGCTTCATCAGAGGGAAAGGCTGCCCTGTCCTTTCCTGACACCTCCTCCCCCAGGCTTGGCTGAACCTCGCTCTCCGCGTGTAAACAATGAGCTCATGCATGCCCACAGGCTGCGCGCCGGCCCAGGGAGGGCCTGAGGTCCGGAGAGGCCGCCCCTTCCCTTCCCTTCTGGAACCAAGGGCTCCACCACCTCTGAGAAGGGAAGGCCCCGCAGAAGCCGTCTCCTCCCTTCCTTCCCTGCTGCTTTTCCCAGCGGGGCCTCTGCACAATGCGGGCCAGCAGGGCCCTGTTGCTGGGGAACCGACCGACAGCTGGCCCAGCCCCCTTCTCTACAGAAATAGCCCAGGGAGAGAGCAAAGGATTAAATTGCCCTAATCTCTCAGCTTCAGAAGGGGCTGGGCGCCCTGCCAGTGTGAGGTGGCAGCTCCCCTCTGGCCCAGAGGAGGCAGGGGCCACAGGCCCATCCGTGTCTCTCTCTGGCCCCATCTCCACGTCCCGCTCCTCCACCACCACCCCTCCAAGAAGGGGGCCCAGCAGCTTCACTCCCTAACCTGAGGCGAGGAGCAAAAGCCACACACTGCTTTTGCCTTTCCGGTCTCTCCCAGCACTCAGCAGCAAGGAGGAACTGCCTTGCCTCCCAGAGCCGTGACTTCCTGTGGCTCTGAGTCCTTGTGAAGGGTGACGGACATGTATCAGAGCACCTTCCACCTGAGACGCAGGTGCCGCCAACATACGCAGGCATCGTCTCCCCCTCTGGGTGAGATCTGCATCTTGGGCCTTAGACCCTCTTTTGGTTCTGGTGATGCTGGTCCCCAGCTGCCTATCTGTGCCCATGGGTTATGGGTCCCACTACACCTACAAGGACGTGGATTCACTTAGTCCGGGCTGAGTCTCAAGGAAATACATTTCTTCAGTGCCCTGGATGATTTCAGTGCGTCTCTGGGCTGAGAACACTGGTAGCCGTTTCAGATGCACTGCCTCTAGCTGAAGTCCAGTGGTTTGGCCATGTTTATACTGTCACCGGAGACCTGCACAGTATTACTTCCACATTATTTTTTGTTTTGTTTTTGTTTTCCTTCCGGTATCAGTATTCGAACTCACCACCTTGTGCTTGCCAGGCAGGCGCTGTGCCGCTGAGCTAAATCCCCAGCCCCCTGCCACATTATTTTTCTGCTTAAGCTGTGGGGTCGCTTCACGTTCCTTTGTATCCTCGGTGGTGAGATGCCCCTTTGTGCACCACTGGAGAAAATGTAAAGTGGCATCTTTTTCTAGCAGGTCATTTGGCAAGGAGTATCAAGAATAGCGTTAAAAAGGGGCGGCTCTCTTGCAGTAGGGACATGGTACAAGGAAACAAGGGTGAGGGGTGAGGAGGGAGGGAGAAATAAGAACAAAGATGAGCCACGTACAGGAACCTGATAACCCCAATTAATGAGAGCACTGTACTCCATAACACGAGCTAAGACACATGCTATCAACAAGTATGCAGAGGGGAAAGGAGAACTGAAGGAGGGACCAGGGGAGGGGCAGGCAAGGGAACTTTTAAAAAGAAAGACAAGCTGTACATGTAGCCACTCCCAAGTGATTGTAAACTCCATCAATCGCAAACACGTACTGATGAAAAATAATTTTTTTTTGTCTTTTTGAGACAGGGTCTCCCTATGCAGTTCAGGCTGGCCTTGAGCCAGCCTTGAGCCAGCCTTGATACAGGCTTGAGTTCCAGGACACATGTCCTGGGATGTGGAGAGACAGTAGAAAAAATGCTTATCATAAGCATTACACATTTTTTGAAAATGTGATTTTTATGTTTCTTTTTTTTTTTTGAGACAAGGTCTTGCTATGCAGCAGAGGATGGTCTTGAACTTACTATGTCACCCAGGCAGGCCTCAAACTGACCTTAATTCCTGGCAGTGTATCCAAGACTGGTCAAGAACTCACAAGGATCCTCCTGCCTCAGCCTCCTAAGTACTGGGATTACAGGTGTGTGCCACAAGGCCTGGCTAAAAAAAAAATTTTTTTAAATTTTAAAAAAAAATTTTAAAAGAACAGTGTTAAAGTTTTACCTTTTAGCCCATTAATTCCATTGTAATTTATCTTCTAAGAATGAACAGAAGCATGTGAAAACTTATTTACAGAGATTTCCATTTTTTTGAGATTTCTATTGTGTGTCACTTATAAGAACCAAAATCGTCAGCCTCATAAATGTGAAAAATATTAGAAAGACACTGTAATAAACTGTGGTTACTCATGATATCAAATTCTCTACAGTCATTAAAAATCACATCTTTGAGCCAGGCTTGGTGGTGCACACCTCTAACCCCAGCACTTGGGAAACTGAGGCAGAAGGCCTGCCAGGAATTAAGGTCAGTTTGATGCCAGCCTGGGTGACATAGTAAGTTCAAGACCATCCTCTGCTGCATAGCAAGACCTTGTCTCAAAAAAAAAAAGAAACATAAAAATCACATTATCAAAATATGTGTAATGCTTATGATAAGCATTTTTTCTACTGTCTCTCCACATCCCAGGACATGTGTCCTGGAACTCAAGCCTGTATCACATCTTATAGGACTGTCCTCCTCTGATGCTGCTGTCACCCCTCTGAATGCCACAGGGCCAGCTGGTCTTCCCGGCCACCACAACGTCATTCTCAGTGTGAAACATGCGGGGACGTGTTCCTCTTACCATTTCTTATTATTAGTTTACTTGCGCTCTGTCTGAGTGCACAAAGCTCTCCCAACTGGCTCTCCAGCTGCACTCCCAATTTCAATCAGTAGTTCTGCCCACTGTCCTTTGGGACAGCCAGACTCAAATGTTTTTGAATTGCTGGCCATGGAATCCTCCCACTGGGCTTTTTTTAAGTCTCGCCATATGTGTCTTTCTGTTCCCATTGCGGCCACCCCGGGCAGCGGGCCCACAGCATTTCCCTCCTGACCAGTTCCGTGTCTTCGCTGGCCCATCTGCCCCCAGCCTGTTGTCCCTTAGACCACCCTCGGTCCAGCCCCTTTGTAAGTTCTCCGTATCCATCACCTATCCCACTCAAAAGCCGCCAGTCGCCACTTTCACGTGACTACCACTGTTAAATGAAGTGATACCTTCTCTTTTCCTAGCATGTGGTCTTTTTTTTCCTCTCCTCTTCTTTTCTTTTTCTCCCCCCAGTTCTGGCGATTGAACCCAGGCAACACCAAACTACATCCCCAACCCTTTATATGATTTTATTTTAAAAACAAGGTCTCGCTAAGCTGGCCAGCTGGCCTTGAGCCTCCACAGGGTCTCTGGGTGGAGTTGCTGGTATTATAAGCATGTGCCACCTCACCTGGCAGTCCCTTTTCCATTTGATCCCAGCCCACCCATCTTCCTGTTTTGTGTCATGCAACTTCCGACTTCATGTCCTTAATGTCTTCAGGAATGGTGTATGCACCAACCTCAGGATGTACCTGTACCTGACGACTTTCCCATGAACTACCTGTACCTGCCTTTAATAATTTATTTAACCTCTTCAACTCCAGCCCCTGAAATGGAAATGGAAATAACACCAGTAATGGCTTCTTTATAAGATGTTGTGTGAACAAAGCAGGTGCGTGAATGTAGTAAGTATCACTTATTTGCTTATAATTTTGCACCAGGAGCTGATCTTGGCAGGGACCGCTCACACGGGTCCCAGTAGCATCAGCTAAGAGGGATCTGCCTTGCGATGCCGAGCTGGAAAGCCGTGCTGCGGCAGGCTGCTCAGCTGGGACACCGGTCCTGGAGCTGCTTGCCTCCTCTTGGACTTTCCAGATGGGTTTTCACACTTCCTCACACCATGTCAGCCCAGTTCTAAGAAATGAGAAGCAGAAACTGCTCTCTTCTTAAAGGCCGGGCCTGGATCTATGTGGCACCCACCACCACCACCATTTGTTTAAGCAGCCACAGGTCAGCCCAGATTGGCAGGTGGGGAGATAGACTCCCGCTGTCCACACAGAAGTGACAGGAGAACAGAAAGAAAAAAGCGCTGGTGGCCATCCCTTCTGAAACAATTTGCTCCCCGACCCCAGGTTTCTGCTGCCCCCATCTTGGCTGGCAGAACTCAGATTTCACATCGATGGAAATCAGAGCCTGGAACTTCTATTTGTTGAAAGATTGCTTGGATTGTGGCCACAAGCCGTGACTTGACTTCTCCGTCTTGCTGTGATTGGCTACGACATTCCCAGCAAACATTAAGCACTTCGAGGGCAAAGCTCCTGTCCACAATATACAATTTTTTATTCCCCCCAGTGGAGATTTACACATTATAAACTCCCCAGTAAATATGCAGCATTTGATTTATTTTCTTCTGACAGCCCCAGGACAGGGAAGGGAGCATAAGAGTTGCTTTTATTGAAATTTTGTACAAGGCCAGGCTCAGTGGGCTCCAGGGACGATTCTGAGAAACAGCCCTTTGTTCTCCGGCCCTGTGCAGAGCTGGCCAGAGCCTTCCAGAGGGGAAGCTCAATGAGGAGGCCGCAGACCGTGGAGGGCGTGTTGAGGAAATTCCATTCAAGACCCTCATTTCCGAAACTGCTGTGTGATTAGCCCGGCTTTGTGCCGGCCCCAGTCCAGTGGCAGAAAGAGAGGCCAGTCCTTAGGTCATAAAAAGCATCAGAGAAATACAAATGCAGCCCCCTTTACAGCCCCAAAGAGGAGGTAAAAGGATTTGCTTTATCTCAGATTGAAGCCAACTACCCCAATTAGTTCTTTGAAAAAAAAAATGTTTACTAAAGATTGTATTTTAAGTTTATTTCTTCTACCAAACATGCCACATACATTTTTCCTTTGGTTCCAAGGACATACGCCCAGTCTCTGTGGTGGGCATGGCAACCTGAGGTCAAAGGTCATAGGGCTGGGGAGGTCAGGGGCCACCTAATGGTTCCAAAATGCACTTCTGAGTAGCCATAGATTTGAACTTTGCATTGTTGCTGTGGGCCTGAGTCCTGTGCCCGAGGGGAGAGCTGGGGAAGCCGGCGCCACAGTTCAAAGGCCTCCTGCTCTGGTTTCTCTGGGCTTAAGGTTTCCAACCTTGAGTGGGCCCTTGACATCCCCACCAGTCTCAAGGCAGGGAAGGCAGGGGTTGGGACCTGGGACAGACACCGTAACCCAAAGCTGCTAGTTGTGAAGGCTCACGGTGCCTGTGGAGCTGGAAGACCCTCAAGATTAGCTCCAGAGGCTGCAAGGCCCCAATGCTCTCAGAGGCCTGTGAACATTTGTCCAGAATTCCCAGAACCAGCCACACCGGATGCCTGCAATGCAGCTGCCTGTCAAACAGTGTGATCCGGAAATGAACCCAAATTCTAGCCCAACCTAAGGAGAGTAGGTATTTACCACAGTATGAGATAGAGAGGCAGTAAAATGTCCCAAATGGTCCTCCTCAAATGCTATCTCCACTGATACCCAAATACACGCCATAGGTATGAGGTACATCCACATTTATCAACCTGAGAGGGTGTGCTAGGTGCAAATAGCAAGTTCTAGAGTATTTTATACCAACTGTATTGAATATGAATATTGCATATTATATACAGTATGGCCCCATCTATACATGGTGTGCACATACTCACAGAGGGAAAATGTGCAAGACCACATATCAAAATGTTAATAGAAGCTAGGCATGGTGCACTCCTATAATCCCAGCACTTGAGAGGCTGAGGCAGGAGGATCACTGTGAGTTTGAGGCCAGCCTGGGCTATAAAAGTAAGCTCAAGACCAACCTGAAGTTGGGGAGAGCTGGGGAAGCTCACCAACTTCATGGTGAGATCCTGTCTCAAAAAGATAGGAAAAACAAAAAAGGTTAACTGAATCATCTCTGACTGATGGAATTTCGAGTGGTTTTTTTTCCTTTTTTTTTTATTTTGGAATTTACTTACACTATGTATCTTTCCTTTTGTAATTTTTTTCAAAGGGAAAATCTAACATTCATGAGTCATTTATTTGGTTCAGTGTTTTTTCAAATGTGGTTTAAAAACACCAACATCAGATTCAGAAATCTTGCTGGAAATCAAGATCCTTCAGGCACAGCTCAGACCTGCTGAGGCAGAACCTTAGCAGGGAGGGAGTATCCTGAGAAACAGCATTTAAACTTGTAGCGGGCTGAATGTTTGTGCCCCTCCAAATTCACACAGTGAAACTATAACCCCCAAGTTGAGAGCATTAGGAAATAGGGCTTTGGGGAGGTGATTTGGTCTTAAGTGCTGAGAGCCTTCACAAGCAGGATTAGGGCCCCTCTGACATGAAAGGATACAATGAGAAGTCGGCAGTCTGCATCTTAAAAAGAAGACCTCATCAGAAACTGACCTTGCTTGCACACTGATCTCGGACTTCCCACCTGCAGAACTGTGAGGAGTACATTTGTGTTGCTTTATAAGCCACTCAGTTTATAGCACAGTCGTGAATCAAGTCATGACAGTGATGCATTTCGAGGAACACGTCCTTAGGCCATTTCCATAGCTGTGCAAACATCACAGCATGTGCTTACACTAAGATAGCTATAGCATTACTAAGCGATGTAATCCTACAGGCCACCACCATGCACGGAGTCTGCCTTTGACCAAAACATCACTAGGTGGTGAGTGACTGTGCAGTACCTTGTCATGGCAGCCCACAGCATCTGGGTGAATGTTTGCTTTCTTCAAAGGCCCACTCTCTGGGGAGAGACAGACATTTCAGGTGTGATCACTCAACCCTTCCGACCCGGAACCAAATCTCCTATCAATCCTAAGCAGAGCTTCCAGAACCATTATCTGTCCCCTCCTTTTGCTGTGGTTTTTCTTTTCTGCTTCACTAGATTCTTCTGGCTTCAAGGACATGCTGCACAGACTGATTTGCATAATTATACAACAGACTAATACTAAAGCTGTCAGCCATGTTAAGGATGCCAAGAGGCAGAGCAGAATCACAGGGCCTGACCTTGTTTTTTTGCTAGTCATGTGATCTCAGTAAGTTATTTGACCTCTTTAAGCCTCAGCATCCTCAGCTGTGAGATGAGGGCGGTCACACCCGCCTCGCCGGTACTTTACAAGGTTTAAAACCAAGACCATGTATCTGTCCAAAGCATCTGATGCCTGGTAGGAGCCCAACAAAAGCAGGAAGTACCCACCTGAACCAAAGAGCTCATAAAAAGTGAAAGACAACTACTTTGAAGGGAACAATAAGTAATACAACAACCCTTGTTGATTTCCTATCATCTTGTTTTCAAATTCTGTATCATTTTTATAGTTTTTGTGTTGTGTTGTTTTTGTCTGTGTTTTTGTTATTTTGTTTTTGTTCTTTTTCCTTTTCTCTTAAAAAAAAGGTGAAAGACAGGCCAGGCATATACGGTAGAGTGTTCACCTAGCATCTATGAGGCCTGGGTCTGATCCTCACCATCACACACACATCTGAAATAGCAGTCCTCAGTCTCCCCAGGGAGTATAGTAATAATGTACGCTAAGTTTTTTCCCCTGATATTCCAAATCAGTCTCTACGGTGACACCCAGAAAACTGACACCTAGCAACCACCCCAGGTGATTCAAATTGTGCCTTGCAGGTGGTCCCTGACCACTTTGAGGAACACTTGTGTAAGACTTTCCTGAGAAAAACAGAAAGAACTGCAATTATTGAATTTCCCTCCTTGGATTACATTTTTTTTTTTTTTTTTTTTTTGCTTTTTGGTGCTAGGAAACTGAACCAAGGGCCTGGGACATGCTGCCCCTCTTACCAAGCTGCACCCCAGCGCTGGGCACTTTACTTTGTGATCGCCATCTGCATTGCACAACATCAGGGCTGACTGCTGTGTGGCTGCTCTCAGTGAGGCCAGCAGGCTTGGTTCTAAACTGGAGTTCATTTGTCCACACATCTGTCATCTCTCCTGGGTGGGTACCAGCCTGTACCCAAGGCATGTTCTCATGTCACAGTTGCTAACTTCTACCAACCAACCAAGCACATGGCTGCATCCAACATCCACGTGGGACCAAGGCTGATGTTACACTCTGTCTTAGAGCCAAATGCTTGTGTCTACAGACCAGGAATCAGCTAACTATGGCCTTCAGACCTAATGTGGTCTGCAGCCTATTTTTATACTGCTCCTAAGCGAAAATTGCTGTTACAGTTTTTACAAATTATAAAGAAAAACAAACAATATGCAACAGAGACCCCTTGAGGCCCACAAAGCCCAAAATGTACTACCTTTGGCCCTTAAGGACAAAAAGTGTATTGATCTCTACTGTACACTATTAAAATGTCAAAGGATTTTTTGGGGGGGATACCGGGAATTGAACTCAGGACCCTGTGCTCGCCAGGCAAGTGCTTATGCCACTGAGCTGTACCCCCCAGCCCAAAAGGATATTTTTGTACACAACACTGGTGCACAAAGAGAAGTGCATGATTTTGTATTTTTCTTTCTTTTTGAGTGAAGGACGATTTAAAGACATTTGTCAGGGCTGGGGATATAGCTCAGTGCCACAGCCCGGGTTCAGCATCCTCCAGGTCCTGGGTTTCATCCCCAGAATCCCTCACCCCCAAAAACGTTTCTCAGCCATGGAGTAGGAGCCAGCAAAGAGGAAAGAAGGAAAGAGATGAAGAAACGCAAGAGAAGGGTATTGAAGGAGAACAGTCTGGAAGAAGAAAAACATTTGAAAAAAAAAAGGTATAAGAGAAGAAAAGTAGGGCTGGGCATGGTGGCACACACCTGTAATCCCAGCACTTGGGAGGCTGAAGCAGGAGGATTGTAGCATGTTCGAGACCAGCCTGGGCTACAAAGTGAGCTCAAGGCCAGCCTGAACTGCATAGCAAGGCCTTGTCTCAAAAAGACCAAAAAATAAATAAATAAATAAATAAATAAATAAATAAATAAATAAATAAATAAATGTTAAAGGTACTGTATGTAATTTGTGTGTGGAGTATATTTTGCTTTCACTGAGACTGAAGGTGATAAATAATAGTGTATTTATAGTAAGTCCATTTCTTCTTGTCCCAAATTTTTCAGCATTCTCTATTAAGACCACATTTAAAAAACTAAGTGATTCATTAGAATGTTGGGACTATGCAAGCAATACGAATGTTCTCAGGATCAAGACGAAGTTCTATGTGTTAACCCTAAATGTTTTTAAATGCAGTTGGGACATTATGAAGGAAACATGCTAGTAACTGTCACATGTGACTCTATCTGAATCACAAATTTTCACAGAGCGCACCATAACTTTATGCAAGGTATACTTCCATAAGGATCTATCCATCAGGTTTAATACAGACTGTTTTGTTGTTAACTACTGTTGAAAAGTATTATTTTGTCAGAAGATCAGTTATAATCTTCCTTTCTTAGTCTGTAAAAACTTACCCTTGCTTCAAACTCTTTGAGTAAATTCAGTTTACTCTGGCGTATATATGTCCATTATGATGCTCTGCTGGTCCCAAGTAAACATCATTTTTGGGAATCTCTCTGTTTCTGCTTCTGTTTGTCTCTTCCTTTCTATTTCTCTTTTTCTTTCTCTTTCTCTTTCTCTTTCTCTTTTTCTCTTTCTCTTTCTCTTTTTCTCTTTCTTCCTCTGTCTCTGACTCTGTCTCTTGCTCTGTGTCTTGCTCTGTCTCTGTCTTTCTGTT
>NW_004955402.1:43009744-43023523 GCF_000276665.1 Chinchilla lanigera
AAAAAAAAAAAAAAAAAAAAAGGAGAGAAGAAAAGTATCTTTTCCTCCATCCATCTTGGGTTCTATCACAAAAGACAGATTAACAGGATAAAAGCATGCAAATTTATTTACTAGATTTACAGGACACAGAAAACTTCATAAAGAAAAGAAAACCAAGCTGGGCCTGGTGGTGCATGCCTGTAATCCCAGTACTCTCAGGAGGCTGAGGCAAGATGATCACTGTGAGTTTGAAGCCAGCCTGGGCTACATAGCAAGATCCTGTCTAAAAAAAAGAAAAAAGAAATGAAGACCCAAAGTGGGCTGAGGATATAGCTCAGTGACACAAGCACCTGCCTGATAAGCACAAGGTCCTGAGTTTGATTCCCAGTACCAAAAAAAAGGCCAGAAGAAACAGCTAAATCTGAGTATTTTTGTGCTAAATTTAATGAGGATTGGACAATTACGTAGAAAAAGGAAAGAGCAAAAAGATAGGATCTAATAAACTGAATAAGACCCACTTGTTCAGATTCTGCTCTATGTCCCCATCTTCAGAGGTCTAAGAAGGGCACCTCTCATATGACAGGCTTTGACCTGCTGCACAAAGAGAATAGAAAAATCCTGTCTATGTTCCACAGCCTGCTTCAGGGGACAAGGGAAGGGGGAGATCAGAGAGATGTTCCTGCACATACTCCTCAAATTCCCTCAGTTTAATATATTTTAGGGTTTTTTTGCTTGTTTTTGTTTGTTTGTTTTTTCCAGTACCGCGAATCGAACTCACGACCTCACGCTTGCCAGGCAGGCGCTGTGCCGCTGAGTTAAATCCCCAGCCTCTTAATATATTTTAGGATACCGTGTCCTCCTCGGTTTTGGAGGAAAAAGGGTCCTTTTGATAGGAAAAGTACTCTGTTTTCTCCAAGGCTGGTAAAAATGAATTAGGATCTTGTCCAGTAGAGAAAACACTGGCGTGAGAAAAGTGAGATAAAGGTGTGAGGTCACCATCAAGGAGAAAAAGAGAGGAAGCCAAGAAATGACAAGGCAGGATTGTCCACGGAGCAGGAGCGCTCAGTTATCGGGCATCAGGAAAACCCATCAAAGATTCAGAAACAGGCGAGAGAATCCTGACGACGTTGTAGTACAATGCTGGGTGTCTCTACTGCAACTTCCGGCAATTATCTGCCTCTGTGGGGTGTGCACCTGGCGTTGGTTTTGATCAACTGAGCTATTTAACAACTTTGTAGGGACAGAAGTTAAGCAGTAGAAAACTGACAGCATAAATTTTCCTCGTCTGTAGGAATACAGAGTTTCCTGATCACAGCAATGCAAGAATCATATCCTATAGAGAATAAAAATCTCTGTAAGTTAAATTCTCATTTGAACCAGTTTTAACACTTTATTGATTTCAACATTAACCAGTGAGTTAAATAAAATCTCTTGACACATATTCATTTCTTTTTTCTTTTTTCTTTTTTTGATCTTTTTGAGACAGGGTCCCACTATGCAGTTCAGGCTGGCCTTGAGCTCACTTTCTAGCCCAGGCTGGCCTTGAACTCACAATGATCCTCCTGCCTCAGCCTCTCGGGTGCTGGGATCACAGGTGTGCACCACCACATCTGGCTCAACGCAATGATTTTTACATAGAGCTGCAAATGAGTTTTGTAGAGACAAGAGGCAATTGATCCCTATGAAATAGGAGATTAGGGCATGGCAAAGCTGGCTAGGGGAAGTCGATGTGACCTGCTAATTATAATATCCTGGAACAAGGGTGCAGAACAGTTCCCAAAGCCCTGCCCCTGGACTTCTAAGGAGAACTCAAGCAGGTTTTCAATAACATGACCTAGACCAGACATCAGCCTGAGGTGTAGGATCCTAGCATTGCCTCTCAGGACTGTGTGTAGAATTATGGATTTCCTTGAGATGTGGACAGTATAAAGGGACACAGCCACCAAGAATAACTTGCTATTGTGACCTTCACATTAGCCCGCTCTGCTTTCTCCAGGGTGTCCTTTCGTTGCTTTTTCTCCTTTCACTCAGCTCAAGCTCGATTCTCCCTCACTCTTCGCTTCGACTTTCCTGAATAAACTGGGCCACTGCGTTTTGCTCATTTTGTTCAGTTCTTTGTTTGAGATGAGAAGAACCTGGACTCATTCCAGAGGGAGAGGCAGGCAGCCCAGAACCCAGTAATAACATGTAGTTGGCAAACCACTTTTAGAAGGAGCTACCTGATAACACCTACCACCACCATCACCCTAAGAAAGAAATTTTGTATCTGTTGACAAATTCACTCAGCCTTCCTGACTGATTGTATTTACATCTGCCTTTTGGCTTCCCTTTTGAGTTGGTTTCTAACACTTTATTGGCTCTCTCGTTTTGGGTTAAATAAAATCATTGGTAATCCCAGCACTCGGGAGGCTGAAGTAGGAGGATCGTTTCAAGTTCGAGACCAGCCTGGGCTCCAAAGTGAGCTCAAGGCCAGCTTGAACTGCATAGTGAGACCCTGTCTCAAAAAGACAAAAAATAAATAAATTAAATAAAATCTTTGACACATATCTATTTTACAGTCGATTAAAAGTCATTTGAGGGCTGGGGATTTAGCTCAGTGGCAAAGCGCCTGCCTGGCAAGTGCAAGGTCGTGAGTTCGGTTCCCAGTACCGGACAAAAACCAAGAAAAAAAAAAAGAGAGAAATAAAAGTCATTTGAAGAGTAGGGTATGATGACACAAGCCTATAATGCCAGCTCTTGGGAGGCTGAGGCAGGAGGATAAATTCAAAACTGGCCTGAGCTACATGGTAAGACCCTGTCTGAATGAAAGAAAAAAAAAGGGAAGAAAGAGAAAGAAAGCACTTGGGAGGCTGAGGCAGGAGGATCGTTGCGCGTTTAAGGCCAGCCTGGGCTACAGAGTGAGCTCAAGGCCAACCTGAACTGTATAGTAGGCCCTGTATCAAAAAAGAAAAAGAAAAAAAAGAAAGAAAGAGAAAGAAAAAAATGTTCATTTTAAAAAGATTTTACCACTTAAAACATCTTTTAACACTTAAATTCTTATTTGAAGTCACTACAGCCCTGAGAGGCCCTTTCTCCTGTTAGAGGTGTGCCTGCATTTTGAGGATGACACTGTTGAGGAAGTGACAGTTTATGGCCACATTAGCAAAGAGTAACAGAGACAAGACTGGGACTTTGGAGCTGGGCATGGTGGCACACGCCTGTAATCCCAGTACTTGGGAGGCTGAGGCAGGAGGATCGTTGTGAGTTCAAGGCCAGCCTGGGCTAGAAAGTGAGCTCAAGGCCAGCCTGAGCTGCATAGCAGGACCCTGTCTCAAAAAGACAAAAAAAAAAAAAGTTTTAAAAACTTAGGTGCAATGGCATACCCCTGTAATCCCAATACTCATTGAGGCTAAGGCAGGAGACTACAAATTCAAATCCTGCCTGGATAATTTAGTAAAACCCTGCCTCAAAGTATAAAAGGGGTAGAGATATAGCTCTGTGGTAGAATACCCCTAGGTTCAATCCCAGTACCACAAAAGAGGAAGAAAGAAGGAAAGAAAGAAAAGAAAAGAAAGAAAGAAAGAAAGAAAGAAAGAAAGAAAGAAAGAAAGAAAGAAAGAAAGAAAGAAAGAAAAAGAAAGAGACACCCTGATGATATTGTTTATTCACTTCTAATTGATAACAATGTGAACTAGGACTTTCAAGCAAACGTGTCTAACACTCCTGGGTCCGTGATGGCTCACATACAGATCTAGAGCCAAGACTATAGGATGTAACTGCTGAAGTCGACAGCACTAGAAGTCAGTAGGACTGCAGGTGAGGACCAATGCCAACAGGAAACTGGTATCTACTTGTTTTCCTCTCTCAATTCTCACCAGTTGAGTGTCTCACCTGGACCTTCCACAATTTCGTTTTAGGCTGGGCATGGTGGCACATGCCTTTAATCCCAGCACTCAGGAGGCTGAGGCAGGAGGATCACTGTAAGTTTGAGGCCAGCCTCAACTACATAGCTAGACCTTATCTCAAAAAAAAAAAATCTTGTTTTGTTTCCAGCTCAAGTCTCCCAAAGTATGTTCACATCCCAAGCGGCTTCACTCCAAAGGGCTCTGCTTTTTCCTCGGTCTAATCACTCTTTTTCCACCAGAAACCCCAGATGCAATATTCTTCTGTGGTGGGTGAGCTAGACATCACCCAGGGCACCTCCCAAACCTTGACAGCCCATATCTCTACAGTCAGCCAACAAATATTCATTTCAGAAAGGTAATAATGTTAGTGATATAAATACGAAAAAGAACAATCTAACCCAGGGTCTCTGCCTCAATTAGCGGAGCCTAATGGAGCGCCTTACTGCCAGACAGACAGTCCCGTCCCCCACGGCAGCCTGGGGCTGTGCAAGTAGCCCCTGCGTTGTGTTTGAAAGAGACTTGAAGATTAAGTAGGACTTTGCCTAATGAAAAGAGGAAGAAGCACCCAGCAGTTTCCAGATAGAGAGGCAGAGACCTGCTATCACAAAGGAGAACCGAGCACAGCACAGCCAGGAGGCAGAAAACAGTCTTGGGCGAAGCGGCCGCACCAGTCAGAGTGCAGAGAAGAATTCCAGACAGCAAGGAAGACAGATGGTCAGAACAAGTCAGGGCAGGCTGTGACGAGCAACCTGCCCTGCAGGCCACCACTGAGGGAGACCTGCAGGCCGCCAGTGGGAGTGACATGGCTGGACCTGGGGTGATATCTGTCTTGCTCAAGACGCCCACAGGATGGCCTCAAGGGATGGTTCTGTGAGAACACAGTCTGTGCTGATAACTGATTCCACACCAGGTTTATCCTCAAACTTCTACCCGTTTCCGAAATAGATTCCACAGCACTAACGATATTCAGATAAGTGGAGCTAAGAAATTGATTCCTGCAATCATAACTATTTTATGTCACTGGATTTTTTTTTTTTTAATTTTTTGTCTTTTCCAGTCTTGAGGATAAAGCTAGGGCCTACACACTGAGCTATATTTCCAGCCTTCCTTTTTATTTTTAGGTAGGGTCTTTGCTAAGTAGCTGAGCTCAGACTTGTGATCCTCCAGCACCAGCCTCCCAAGAGGGCAGGACCATGTGCCATCCCATCCAGCTGCAGGGTTATTTCTTTCAGGTCTGAGAGCTGCAATATTTTGATATTTTATTTTATTTTATTTATTTTTTGGTACTGGGTGTCAAACTCAGGTCCTTACGCTTGCCAGGCAGGTGACTGTGCTGCTGAGCTATATCCCTGGCCCAATATTTTAAACTGGGAAGGAAAAGGATCTGATTTGAGTGACTCTGAAGAAGAGACGTACTACATACACTGTCCTGGCAAAGCTAACTGCTAGCGCAGCAACAGTACGTGGCGAAAGCCCGTGGATATTTTGCCATCCATTTATCAAAGTCTTTAGAGAGGCTAACTGGCAGGACGCAGACAGCCCCATTCTGGGTAATGTTTCCAGGGACCACTTGGCCATAGTTCACTGAGCACTGGATCCCCTCCCTCTCCCATCTGCCATGGCCCAAGCTCCGCCTTCAGCATGGAGGAAGTCTGCAGGTGTATTTCCTCGCTGACAAGCGCAGGGACAGCGCGTCCTAGGGAACAGCCTGCGGAGGACGCTCGGGGGTGGGGGGATCAGTCTGCTCCCGAGGTAGGGTCTGCCTCAGCTCACAGCAGCCTCCTCTGGCTTCCTAACGATTCCTTGTTGGGATATGCTGACTTCATTTTTTTATAAAGAACCTTGAAAAGAAAAAGGAATTTTGATCATTGGACAACTGCAGCATTTTTTACAACCAAACAGATACAATCTACTCATGGCATCTGTGATAAATACCATAGGAAACAGCTCCTTATTTTTTAGGAAAAAGGGGCTCTGAGCACTGTAACTTTTTCTTAATGAAGTTCTCACTTCTTGATTTTGATGTTGGAAAGAGGGAGGGATTTTTCCCGCATGTAAATCCAAAATCCCTCTGTCCGGCAACATAGGCCATTAGACCACCCAAGTGTCAGAAATCATGCTATAACTGGAGCCGTCTAGTTCAGCTGAGGTACCCCCTCGTGTCGGCACCCACACCCCCGCTTCTTGTAACGGCTCAGGGGTCCACTCACTCGGCCTTTAATCCTTCATCCTTTGCAGCGGCATCCGTCCTCCCCGTGAGACAGCGTGCTGGAAGGCGGCAGCCATGGCTGACTCTTGGAAGGCTCTGTTCGTTTTCTCTTGCCGTGTGGCAAATTACCACAGACTTGGCAGTGTGAAACAGCTGCTGCAGCTGTGGGTGGTGACACACGCCTGTAATACCAGCCATTCCAGAAGCTGAGAGAAAAGGATTGCAAGTTTGATCCCTGCCTGGGCAATTTAGTGATACCCTGTCTCCGAAGAAAAAGATAAAAACAGGAGACAACATAGCTCAGTGGTAGACCACTTGCCTACTATGCACAATGGCCCTGGGGGGAGAGAGAGAAAAAGGGAGAGGGAAAGAGAGAGAGAAGAGAGCAGAGAGAAAGAGGAGAGAGAGAAAAGAGGGGAGCAGGGAGGGAAGAGAAAAGGGAGGTATGCAAGAATTGTTAGAGGACTGGGGGGTATAGCTCAGTGGCACAAGCTTCTGCCTGGCAAGTGAAAGGTCCTGAGTTTGAGTGTCAGTACAAAAAAAAAGTTTTTGCTGGGTCTGGTGACACATGACTGTAATCCCAGCACTCAGGAGGCTGAGGCAGGAGGATTGTTGAGAGTTAGAGGCCTGCCTGGGCAACAAAGTGAGCTCAAGGCCAGCCTGAACTGCATAGCAAGACCCTGTCTCAAAAAGACCAAAAAAAAGAATTGCTGGGGCAGGAGGGTCTCCACTTGCGCAGTTTCTCTCTGCCCTCCTTGCCATGGCAACCCCTGACCTAGCTCCTGGACTGCTGACAATTGTGTAGAACTAATAGGCTGCCACGATTCCAACTGGGCACCAGACTTACCCAGGAGAGGTGGCTGGGCTCCTCTAGCTGACCACCTCTGGCAATTCCACGGTCTGTAACACTCAAGTGCAGCAGCCACACAGCGATAGAAGATCAGGAGATGGAAAGAGCTGGCTGGGGAAAGAGGTGTGACCCGCAGACACTGCGCAGAACAGTTCCCAAAGCCCTGCAGATGGGTTTCTTGGGAGAACTGGAGCAAGTGTGTGATAGGATGGCCAAGACCTGTCATCATACTGAGGCACTGGATCTCGGCACCACCTTTCAGGACCCATAAGTGGAAGTTCTCACGGGTTCCCTCAACATTCAGACATCATAAAAGGGCACAGTGACACCATGAGGGCTTTTCTACCGTGACTTCCTAGGACAGCCCATGCTGCGTTTCCCAGTGCACTTTTATCTTTGCTCTCGCCCTCTTTTTCTATTCACTGGGCCCAAGCTCGCTCTACAGAGCCAGTTTCTCTCCCACTCTTCAGCATTGCTTTCTTGAATAAATTTTGCCACTGTTTTTTGCTCGTCTTGTTCCATTCTTTGTTCAAGGTGAGAAGAACCTGGACTCCGACTCCAGAAGTGGGGGTGAGCTACCTAGAACCTGGTACCGCCTAGCTGGCAGCCACTTTTAGAAACAAGCTACCCAGTAACACTGGGACAGAGACGGTTCACTGCCATTTGGCTTGAAAAGATACCATCGTTCCTTCCCTGGCTTCCTCTAGAGCCTAGACCCTGGACTGGACTGGCCTAACATTCCTGCTTGCCAGGGGCTGCCTTCCGTGTGTCCCTCAATCCTTGGTTTCTCCATTTTTTCTTTTTTTTGAGACAAGGTCTCGCTATGCAGTTCAGGCTGGCCTTGAGCTCACTTTGTAGCCCAGGCCAGTCTCAAACTTACAACGATCCTCCCGCCTCAGCCTCCTGAGTGCTGGGATTACAGGCGTGCACCACCACACCCGGCTTCCTTTTTTTTTTTTTTTTTTTTGACCAGAGTTCTCCCAGTTCCCTGCTGTCCACCCTCCTCTCTGCTCCTCTCGATACCTTCCTCCTCTGCAGTTCCTGAAAGTTTTCTCCGCTGCACATTCTGTTTCTATTTCTTGCCACAGGTCCCTGGTACCAACCGTGGCTCAAGTGCCTGGCACACAGCAACCATCAGTGTCCTGAACCCCAGTCACTATGCATATTAAATCTTCTATTATTCTTACATCCCTACTATTGATATAGGGGAAAATATAACCCCAAACCTGCTAGATGTCAGATATGCTGAGTTCATGTTCCCTAAAGCTGAAAAATGAATTCTAAGGAAAAACAGAGGTTAAGCAAAGGAAAATTTATTGAGGAATAGGAATAGCTCCTGAGAGACAAGCGGAGTCCTGAATGAGTTACCAAGCAGCCCACTTCTCTGAGAAAGTTTTATACAGCAAAGTCACAAGGGGTGGGTACAACGTGGGTCAAATTACCAACCAATAAGATTACATGTATAAACCGGGCATGGCGGTGCATGACTGTGATCCCAGCACCCACTCGGGAGGCTGAGATAGGAGGATTCTTGTGAGTTCAAGACCAGCCTGGGCTACAAAGTGAGCTCAAGGCCAGCCTGAACTGCATAGCGAGACCCTGTCTCAAGAAGACCAAAAAAAAATGTATAGCCACTTAACTAATATTGATCCTATAGTAGGTAGTAAAGGCATGTGGATGACGTCATTAACCTTGGTCAATATAGTCTTAGTAGTCTAGGTGTGTGGGAGAGGATGGCCCACCCCTAATAAGATAATGATTTATTTATATAGGAAATCTCAAGAGGTTGATACCAATCATCTCAAGCCTCCTTAAGAAAGTAGGCAAATCTGGCCATTGTGATTGTCATCTTGTTCAAATGCACCTCCAGGCAGTTTTTGATGTGTTCTCATCTTCTGCGCTGACTCTCTTGAGGGCCCAGCCCTGTCTACCTGTCTAAAACATCTCTACCTATCTTAGCCATCTACAATACCACGGGGCCACCTTTCTAATTTTAGGAGCAGTCACTAATTCATTCATTCAGTTATCCATCCTTGGAAATGCAAGACAAATATGACTAGGATAAACATTTTTCCTGTTGAAGAACTTGTGCTCAGTAGGGGAACTGGAGCATTTCCTTCCTTTGGGATACATGTTGTCAGCCCAAAGACACCTTTAAAAATCAACATCTAGCTGGCTGCCATGCCTCCTGCCTGTGATTCCAGTGTTGCCGTGGGCACTGGGGTCCTCAGACAGGTTTCCAGGTTCTTGTGCGCAGCAAGCACATCACTGAATGTGGCATGAAACGACAAGGAAAGCACAGCACAGTTCAGTGAAATCTGAAGGTTGAAGTGACGCTCAGGGCGAGGGGGCTTGTGCCAGCAGAAAGGAACATGGCACAAGTGCTGAATATGTTGGCTTTCAGAATTTAAAATATCTTGGGGCCAGGGATATAGCTCAGTGGCATAAGCGCCTGCCTGGCAAGTGCAAGGTCCTGAGTTCAATTCCCGATACAAAAAATAAAAATTTAAAGTATCAGCCCAGCATGGTGGCACATGCCTGTAATCCCAGCACTCAGGAGGCTGAGGCAAGAGGATCACCACAAGTTCTAGGCCAGCCTAGGATACATGGTGAGATCAAGGCCAGCCTGGGCTGCATAGCAATAGTGAGACTGTCTCTAAAAGAAAAAGATTTTTAAAATGTTATGCTGGGTCTAGAGTGCCTCCCACTGGATTTCTCACAGCCTGAGTGATGATGGTATTTTTATTTTTTTATTGTCTTTTTTGGGACAGGGTCTTACTATGCAGTTCAGGGTGGCCTTGAGCCCATTTTATACCCCAGGCTGGTCTCACACTCGCAACAATCCTCCTGCCTCAGCTTCCTGAGTGCTTGGATTACAGGCATGCGCCACCATGACGAGCTTGCATGATTGACAATGTGATTGCCAGGGAGCTATCACGTCAGTTGTGTCTACTGCCCAGGTCCTTGGTCACGCCTGAGAATCTGGCCTGTATGGGCCCTGCTTTGGCATTTTGGAGTTCCCAGGGGGTCTTTGTTATTCTTATCTCTGCCCCCACATAGTGGGCCTTAGGATAAGGGTCAGAGAGGTTGACCCAGGTTCAAGTGAATGGAGAGGAATGGTCTCACAGCCTCAGTTGTACTACTTTATCTATATTACCAGAACTCTGGGGGCTTGAGCCAAGCGGATCACAAGTTCAAGTACAGCCTGAGCAACCTAGAAACTTTTAGTAGTGAGATCTGGACTCAAAAAAAATTTTTTTTTCAAAATAAAAATTTAAGAATGGCTGGGGACATAGCTCAGTGTGAAGGCCATGGATTTTGTCCCCAGTACCTAAAGGAGGGGGTTATCAACATCTCAAACTACAAACTATTGGCAAATGTAATTGTTATGACTCCAGGTCTGCCAGTCCAAAGAGTGATAGAATTCCCAACTTTTGTGAAATACAGCGTTCTCATTGTTTCCCTCTAAAAGAGACACTTAAATTTGCTTCCCACCAGGTTTGAAGCTGGTGCCTAATGTGGCTGAAAATGTATTGAGCCCAGAGAGGAAATCCAACACCCCAGGGCTTCAGGGCTGAATGGTGGCCCTGTTTCCAAGGCCATTTGCCTTTGTCTGCCTGGGATCTCAAATGACATGTTTGGACACAAAGCCTCTTAGGTAGAAATTACTACGTTTGCCAGCACTCCTAATTTGGAACTTGGTTTATTATTTCAAAGTGTTTTTTCATGGTTAGACTTTGGTGAGAATTTACAGTAGAGTAGCGACCATCATTTGAAATTATTTTACTGTGATGTTTACTGGTGTTCATGTTCATCTTTCCTTTTTTCTTTAACCTTTCCTCTCTGAAAGAGAAACATCCGGCCCTGAAATTTTCCAGTGAGGATTTCACTTTCCTTCCATACTGGTCATTTTCTTAACCACTCCAAGATATTTATCAGGATGAGTTTAAAACCTTTCTGTGTGAAGAGAGCGAGAGGAGCCAGCTGACAGGGCTGAGGCAAGGCAGAGTCCTTGGGGGAAAGAGCGACCATTTTCCTAATGACCGTTCTTGGGCCAGTAGATGAAGTAGTTCCTGAGCCGTGGGGGCAGGGTAGGGCCCAGTGACTCACAAACACAGGAATCAAGACCTTTGTGCTTGAAATCTGGCCTGTTTTCCCCACTCACCAATGTACTATCTTTTCTTATTTTCTGTGTTCTTGATTCTCTGGTGTCTGGGGCCCTGGACTGACTGAGGAGAGACAGCCTCTCCCACAGTTAGCCGGTTCTTAGGGCTAGCAAAGCCCTATTTTCAGAGGCAGTGAAACAATCCAGTCCCCATGCCCCAAACCACTTCCTGTCTCTGGCTCTCAACCCTTCAGGAGGCTCCAGTCATCCCGCGGCAGGTACCAGGTGACTGAGGTGACTGGTGGCCGGCCCCACAGCCTGCAGAAGTCTTCAGTTTTGTTCGCACTCGTCCATCCTGAGCCTACTTGCACTTCTCCCCCGGCCTCTCCCACCCTTTCCCATGGAAGCTTCAGTGAAGGCTGTCACCCACCTGTGCCCGCACCCTCTGCCTCTGACCAACCCTGCTGCTGCTGGGTACATTTGCAGGGTGCTCCAGGTCTCGTGTCTCTGGGGACACTGTCAGCACAAGACCTCTTCAACAGCAGTTACCTCCTGACCTGTTGGCTTCCCTATACCTGAAAAATAATCAAGCTTACTTTTTGTTTGTTTTTGGATTTTTGAGTCAAGGTCTTGCTCTGTAGCCCAAACTGTCCTTTTTTTTGAGACAGGGTCTCGTTACCCAGTTCAGGCTGGCCTCGAGCTCACTGTGTAGCCCAGGCTGGTCTTGAACTCACAACGATCCTCCTGCCTCAGCCTCCCGAGTGCTGGGATTATAGGCGTGTGCCACCACTTCCAGCCTCTGGCCTTGAACTCAAAGTGATCCTCCTGCTTCAGCCTCAGCGTGCTGGCATTACAGGCATGTGCCACCGCACCCAGCTAAGCCTACATTTTAAAATATCAACTCTGCTCTAAAATACACTCCCTGGAAGTAAGAATGAAAGATACAAAAGACTGAATCCTGTGACTGAAAGTTTGCTAGCTCTAAGACCCGGCTAACTCTGGGAGAAGCTGTCTCTCCTCCATCAGTCCAGGGCCCCAGACACCAGAGAATCGAGAACACAGTTCAGTCTAAAAGCCTGAGAGGGGCTGGGGATACAGCTCAGTGGCACAGTGCCTGCCTGGCAAGCACAAAGTCATGAGTTCAAATCCTGGTACCAAAAATAAATAAATAAATGAAAGCCTGAGAGAGGATGCTATAGTTTGGATCTTGAATGTCCCTAAAAGTGGATGTGTCAAGGGCATGGTACCTATGGGAGCCCTGGTAGGAGAAGGCGCAGGCTTAGTGCTGAGCCCTCATGGGCAGTCTTTAGGTCACCAGAGGCCTGCACTCAAAGGGACTGTGGGATCCTGGCCCCTCTTCATTCTCGTAGCTTCCTGGACATAAGGTGAGCAGTATGGCTGTGCAGGTGCCTCTGCCGTGATGTGCTTTCTCCCACAGGCCCAAGCAAAGGGTCTGAACCCTCCAAGATGGTGCGCCAAGATAAACCTTTTCTCTGTGTAGCTGACTGTCTCAGATATTTCATTATAGTGGCAGAAAGCTGACTAACAGAAAGAAGAATCTAGGAAGAAGGGTAGGCAGCCAATCTTTTCTGACGGTGGATGTTATTCAAGGCCGCTTCACCAGGAGCCTATGAAGTGGTCATATTGTCATCCTTGGCTGCAAATGGGCTGCTGAGACTCAGAGAAATTAATCCATTCAAGGCCACAAAGCCACTATAGGCAGCAGAGGCAAGATTAAAATGCAGGTTTTTTTGTTCATGCTTAATGCCAGTGGGGTGTAGTGGTGCATGCATGCTATTCCAGATTTTCTGGAAGGGCTGGGGATATAGCTCAGGGCATAAGCACCTGCCTGGCAAGCGCAAGGTCCTGAGTTTGATTCCCTGTACCACAAAAAAAAACAAAATTTAACCAGATATTCTGGAAGGCTGAGATGGGAAGATGGTGAGTTTGAGGACAGCCTGGAAAATGTTGTGAGATCCTGCCTCAGAATTTAAAAAAATAAAATAAATAAAGCCAGCCCACTTCCAATCTTGTTGTCTAACCTTTGCTGTTTTCATTTTCCATTTCATATGGGGACTTCCCCAGGGTTCTATTCTGTTGGTTCGGTGTTTTTTGTTTGTTTGGACTTTTTTTGTCTTTTTGAGACAGGGTCTCACTATGTAGCTCAGGCTGGTCTTGAGCTCACTTTGTAGCCCAGGCTGGTCTTGAACTCGCAAAAACCCTCCTGCCTCAGCCTCTCAAGTGCTGGGATTACAGGCGTGCACCACCATGCCCAGCCTCACAGGGTTCTATTCTAAAACAGCATGTAATACACTAAGAGCTACTTACTATAGCTTAAATACAAGTGCTTGTGTTTTATTTCTTTTTTATCATGTTAAATGAATGTTGATGTCCTTGGACAAAAAAATGAAATAGCTTTACTGTCTGTCCACCAAATCCCCCCCCCAACCTTAAGAGATGAAGATTTATGGCAGTGTGCTTCTCTCCAACAGTACTTCAAGGCCTGGGTGTTTCCTCCTGATAGCTGATATTCTGCCATAGACGCTTCTCTGAGTGATGTGGTGGGCCATGGGGACAGCACTAGACATGACATGTTACCTGCAACCTAATCTGGGGTCTACACCCAACACAGGAGACGTGAGACTGCATAACACATGGGAAGTTTAAGCAGCGGCCAAACTGTGTGGAAATAGCCGGGCGTAGTGGCGCTCACCTGTAATCCCAGCACTCAGGAGGCTGAGGCAGGAGGATC
>NW_004955402.1:43024339-43039403 GCF_000276665.1 Chinchilla lanigera
AAATATCCACCAATTCTACTTCTGTGTATATCTGCAAAAGAAGAGGAAGCAGGAATTCAAACAGACACTTGTACATCTATGTTTATAGAGGCATCATTCGCAGAAGCCCAAAGGTGGAAACAACCCAAGTGTCCATGGTTGGATGAACAGATAAAATGTGGTTTGTGCACAGAAGTATAAAGGGTTATGATACATTCACCCTTAAAATGCAGGAAATTCTGAAGTATGCTATAATATGCATGAACTCGGAGGACACTGTGCTGACAGAAGAAAGCCAGTAACAAAAAAACAAAGGCAAAAAGAACAAACAATGCGGGGACCTCCAAGGGGCTTGAGAGGGGTGTGAGCCGGTGCAGGATGTGGACGCAAGCGTCAGGAATCACTTAGATGCAGGAAGGAGAATTTGACAAAGCCATATGGCTCACAGCACAGAGCAGCTTCCGGTTTTGGTGCTCTGATTCCAGACCTGAATCTCTCTGCAATAAAAAGCTCTCTGGGGGGCTGGGGATTTAGCTCAGCGGCAAAGCGCCTGACTGGCAAGTGCAAGGTCGTGAGTTCGGTTCCCGGTACCGGAGAAAAACCAAACCAAAAAAAAAAAAAAAAAAAAGCTCTCTGCATTTCCCTGGCCCCCAAAAAAGATTTGAGCTTGTTCATAAAGTCTTAGTCATCACCCATAGAACCATCTAGTCTAAAGGAAGGAGAAAAGTGAAGGTATATAGGCTTGTTTTTGCAAAGCTTGCAGATACATTAACGAGAGAAAAATAAGAGGACTTTTCTTTTTTCTTTTGTGGTGCTTGGGATTCACCATAGGGCCTTGCATGTGCTCGGCAAGTGCTCTACCACTGAGCTACATCCTCAGCCCTAGGGGCCTCTTGAAAGCCAAGAATGTTCCAGGCCTGCTCCTAGACACAGTCCTCTAAAGGCAACAGGGCAAGTACCTCCAGGCAGAGAAAGGACTTTGGAATTGGAATTAAAAACAAATCCCCAGTGTGAGTATACTGTTTCTTGAGCTAGATGGCTTCATTCTGACTTGATTATTATTGAAGCCACGTCTCAGCATCCATTGCCTGGCTCATTAAAACCCACAGATCACTCACAAATCATTTTTCAAAATTCCACTACCATTTTCTTCTCCAAATCCACTGGCAAGAAGTTCAAATGGATTTGTTCATCTTTCTTTCTTTCCCCACCACTCCCTGAAGACCAATAAAGGCCTGCAGTAAACCAACGAAGTAAGGAGGCAGGAAGGAGATACAGAGTAATAATCCTTTCAATTAACTGACATCTACTTGTGTCAATTTTGTTTTGTTTTGTTTTTTGAGACAGGGTCTTGCTATGTGGTTTAGTCTGGGTTTGAACTCACCATGTAGCCTAGGCTGGCCTACAACTTGCTGAGCTCGTCCTGTCTCAGCCTCCAGAGTGCTAGGACTGCTGTGTTAATTTTCATTCTGAAATTTTTCTGGTCTATTTTGTTGAATGGGCCTATTCTGAAGACAGCCAATTATACTAATGAGGATTGCCATCCTTTATTATAGTTTTTCTCCTTTAGTCGATACTGCCAAAACATCTCAAACTAATAGGTACTTTTGTCTGTTAGTCATGTTCGTAGTCTCCACCCCAGGTAATTCACGTTTCTTTTCCAGCAAACATTACTCATCACTTCAGGCTGCTGTGGAATCCATGCTTGCAAACATTTACTTTCACATCTTCCATTTCAAATCTATCCTTTAAATTGAGTGTGATGGCACACACCTGTAATCCCAGCCCACAAGAGGCTGAGGCAGGAGTATCTCCATGAGTTCAAGGCCAGCCTGGGCTATATTATGAGTTAAAGACCTGTCTGAACTACATAGCGAGACCCTATGAAAAACAAAATTGCCCTTTACCAATTAAACACTTGTCATCCTTCCTTGGGTGAGCCCCTTACCTACAGCAGCAGTAGACACTCAGGTGTGTTTTCTGGTGATGCAGGGACATTGCAGATTTCATCTCTTTAAAGCATGAATTTAATCCACACAGAATCAGAAAAGCAAACTGTGGCCACCAAGGGTGACAGAATAACTGGCCACACAGTACAACAGTTTTGCCATGAAGGGCCCTGGGTGTCCTTTGAATGAAATTTTTTTGTGTTTCCATTTGATGGTCATCTTTTTTTTTTTTTTTTTTTTTAAATAGGGTTTCAGGCTGGCCTTGATCTCAGTTTGAGGCCAGGTTGGCTTCAAACTCATAACAATCCTCCTGTCTCAGCCTCCCAAGTGCTGGAACTACAGGCATGCGCCACTACACACAGCTGCTCATCTTTTCTGAAATGTTAATATCTGTGACTTAGGAGTTATCCAGCTGATTCTTTCACAGTTCCAGTATTATCTCATGACGTGGGTGTCTACATTTTGTCTCTACTTCCTGGTAGCACCAGCTCAATAAATCATTCGGGAAGCCTTGTGGCCATGATTTCTTGGTACAGCACAACATTTTAAAGCCAGTTCTTCCATGAAAAGTGCATATTTGGTGGAGGATATTCCCAGATTGTAGACTTTTCGCTTTTCAATCTTTGAGAATGAAGGTAGTTCTAATTTATGAACTTGTTGAAATGAAAGCAGTGTTTGAAGAAAAGCAGTTAACTGGAAATTATGAATAGTGTAATTTACAACAGAAATAGGCAATTTAAAGAGCAGAAAACCATATCTAGCTGTGCACAAGGACTGAATGCATATTTTATCATTAATCTTTTTTTTTTTTTAATTTATTTATTTTTTTGCAGTACCGGGAATTGAACTCATGAAGTTGCACTTGCCAGGCAGGCACTGTGCCTCTGAGCTAAATCCCCAGCTCCTGAATGCATATTTTTAAATAAAAGCAAGATGGGTGGTTAAAGATTAGACAGAAAAAAAATAGGGCAGAAAGGCAAGGATGATTGGAAAGTCCACAAAAATCTGATGAAAATATGAGCTCTTTGTCACAATACTGTACGAATGAAAAAGGGTAAAATCAACAGAATACATTGAGTAACTGACTGAATCTCTCACCCTTTTCTTTTTTTTTTTTTTTTTTTTTTTTGAGGCAGGGTCTCACTATGAAGTCCAAGCTGGCCTCAAACTTGTAGTGATCCTCCTGCCTCAGCTTCCCAAGTGCTAGGATTGCAGGCATGTGCCACATTGCCAGGCCTCACACTCTTTTCCCCTCCTCTCATGCCATTCACATGTATGACATTTCCAAGAATAGTTGAAGAGATTCTAGAAGGTTCCATGATTAGAAGAGGGAGAGACATTGGCCATCTCCAGTGAGAGCATGGACAACTCTTCTAGAGATAAGAACACACTCACTTCAGCCAAAGATAGGGCTCGTGTACTTTTTGGGTATTACTGGAGAACAAGATTTTTCCATTAGGTGGAAGTTCAGCCTCACTCCTTAGGGTAGTATAATGGTTGATACACTGTATCAACCTGAGAAGTTTAGTAGAAATTTAACTCAGCAGGGGGCCAGGGTCCTCTCCTTGTAAACATTCTGAGCCTGTGCAAGAGGACAGGTTGGAGATGGTGTGGGTGTTGTGTAGGAGGGAAGGGCTGCTTTCTATACAAGGGAGGAAAAGAGGCTTGTTTTTCCCTTTTTTGTTCTTGTTGATTTGCTGTCTTCTGCCACCTTGAACTGTTGCCCCTGTACATGCCAGCCTGCTTTGGAGCCAGCTGATTAAGGACTGAAACCACAAACTGTGAACTAACTAAACCTTCCCTTCCTTAATTTTGGGCCTTGGGTGTTTTGTCTCAGCAACTAGAGAAAAGCAACAAACACAGGTAGCTATTTTCAAAACAAAAGTGTTGGTGTTGGGTATCAGGAAACTGCTGGTGGGAATGTAAAACGGGCACAGCTGCTTTGGGAAACAGGATGGCACTTCCTTTCAAAATTAACCAAAGATTTAACATGGGAGACAGGGCATGGGCTAGCTGGGGAAATAAGCAGGACCTGTCAATCACAGGCCCCAGGGCAATTCGAGGACTCTGTGTGAACTTCTGAGCTCCCAGGAAATGTGGGCGACATAAAAGAAGAGCGGCTATAACAGAAAGCCTGCTACTGTGTGTGAATTTGTTTTTTGTTTTGTTTTTGTTTTTGTCTTTTTGAGACAGGGTCTCACTGTACAGTTCAGGCTGGCCTTGAGCTTACTTTTGTAGCCCAGGCTGTCCTCAAACTCACAACCATCCTCCTGGCTCAGCCTCCCAAGTGCTGGGATTACAGGCGTGTGCCACCACACCTGGATTGTGTGTGAATTTGCGCAGTAGCCCGGGCCTCATTTCTGAGATGCTGTGTGTACTTTCATTTTTGCTTTCACCTTCTTTTTCTCTTTGTTCAGCCCAAATTAGCTCTGCAGAGCTGGTTTCTTCCATACCTATTTACCCTGTGCTTTTCAAATAAACTTTTTGGCACAGTTACTGGCTTGTTACTCTCATCCAACTCTTTGTTGGAGGCAAGAAGGACTTGGAAAGCTTTTGATTGGTGAGCCATTTCTAAAGGAACTGTCCTATGACAGAATTACTGTATGATTCATCAATTCTGCTTCTGGGTCTATAGTGACGAAAAATGAAAGGAGGGACTCAAACAGATACTCTTAACATCCATATGCACAGTTAGCAGCTCTATTCCCAACGACCAAAAGGTAGAAGCAGCCCAAGCGCCTTTAGTGGATAACTCGCTAAACCAAATGTGGCATACTTACAGCAGATTGTTACTCAGCCTCTACAAACAAGGAGAAAAATTATGATGCATGTTACAAAACAGAGGAAATCTGAAGACATGACAGGAGCCAGGTTGGGGATATAGCTCAGTGGTACAGTGCTTGCCTAGCAAGCGTGAAGTCATGAATTCAATTTCCAGTACCAAAAAAAAAAAAAAAAAAATCACTTCTCATATAGCTCAGTAATAGGGCCAATCACAAACACAAATACTGAATGATCCCACTTTTAGGTGGTACCTGCAACAGGCCAATTCATACAGACAGCAAGTAGAACGGAGGCTGCCAGGTATTGGTGGTTGTGGGCAGTGGAGAATTTTTGTTTGGGAGGTATAGAATGAACGTCTGTTTGTGAACATGACAACATTTCGTGAATGCATGTTGGTAATAGTTACACGACCGTGCAAATGTGTATGTGTAATGCCAGAAAACCACATGCTTAAAAATCAGTTAAGATAGCAACATGTATGCTATCTGTATTTTACAGTTTAAAAAACTTACAGTTTTTCAGCTTATCTCTTTAAGTATGAAACCTTGAGAATTTTTTGTTTCACCTGGAAGCTGTGTCCAGTAAGTGACAGGCCCCTGCTCTGTTACAGCTGATCAGTTGTAAGGGAAACATCTCCTGAGGATGGGCCCAGGCAGGCAGCGGGGCTGAAGGCAACGAGGCCTCTGAGGTTACCGCGCAGGGCTGCTCCCCGCCTTCCCACACAGCCTCAACCCAACGGGCTTTCTGTGCTTCGTCTGGTTTCCAAGTGTCCAGTCTCCTCCGTGGTTTCCTGCACTCAGCAGCCGAGCATTTCCTTTCAAAATCTGCTGTTTCATTTTTAAAATCTACCGTGAGCCGAGGAAGCAGAGAAGCAAGTGTGTTTAAATGGGGCGCATGTGGAAGTGAACAGCCCCCTCAGAAAGCCCCTGGTTGGGAGGTGGTTTCTTCCAGGCAGGCTGTGAACACCCATGGTGACTGCGCAGCGCAGACAGCCACCGAACGCCCTCTGCACGCATCCCTGCCCTCCCATCCTGTGCCCTGTCTCAGGGGAGAGTCCTGAGCGGCTGCAAGCACCCTGAACGGACATTCCTTAGCATTTAATCAAGAGCGTTACTGTAAATAATAGGACGGAGAAAAGGGCACAAGGCAAACGCATGATGTAATGGCTAATAAAACATCCAGGTAAACACCAGCCAGGCAGGAAGTAATTGTTGCCTGGATACCAAGACCCAACCCGCCCCCGTGCACATACATGTACATTGGCACGTAAGCACACGTAGGCAGGCGCACACGTGCACGTAAGCACATACGCACGCGCACATATGCATGCACGCAGATACACTGTTTCAGGACCCACTGTCTTCAACGCGGCTTGCCGATTTCTTGAGTCTCAGAGTCATGGCTTTCTTTTCTCCTAGGTGTGCACCCTAAATGGCGTTTAGTTTTGCTGTTTGGAGAGCGAACAGAGATGGAATCACACAGCATCTATCTTCTGCTCGGCCCTGTTTCTCCGTTTCAACCCCACTGTGTAGGGCAGTCGTTCCATGTCATTGCTGTGCAGTTATTCCAGTTTATGAATGCATCACAATCTTCTCAGCCACTCAGCTGTTGACCAACAGCTTGTTCCAGGTTTTGCCTATTACGGTGTTTCTATGGTTCCTGGACTCCTAATGCCCTCAGAGGAATGACTGTTTCCTACCTGAAAGGAAAAAAATGTTTTTTTCCTGTGTTGCAGTGTTCTATGTGAAATAGCTACAATGGGCTCTGCTTTCTGACTCAGTTCTTGGGGATTTATTTCCTAATCAGTATCACACTGAATGCCCTGAATTCTGGTTGATGACCGGACTCTCTTTCTTGCTGCAAAACCTTGTCTTACTTGGTTTCGTATCACAGGACCTAGCACAGTGCCTTGAATAGTGAGACTCTCAGTAATCATTTGCTGAATTAAAATTAATTGTTGATAATGACTTACAGATTAAGCATCTGAATTTGGGAGAGCGGGAGACAGGAAATTGTGTTGGAGTCAGGGATAAATTTAATCTGATTAATATTTATGAACATAGAAATTATGCCCATATGCAGACATTTAATGGATGAGTTACGGAGATATTTTGAGGCGGAAGCTCCTTGCCTGTTCTTGGCATATCCCCTCCCACTGTACCCATCTCCATGTACCTGTCCCAGGGCGGAAAACACAAAGAGGCTGAAATTCCCTATCCATGAATTTTTCACTTTTACATCTTCTTGGCACGGGAAATCTCAAAATATTTTTTTCACAAGTGTTTAAGAAAGCAGAATATTCTGTATAATATCCATTGTGGCCTTCATCACTTTGGATTAGTAGTAGTACCATTAGTAGTAGTATTGCTTAAGACTTCTATCCAGGTTTTCTGAAGGCCTTAAAACTAGGAACACTGTGCTTCTCAAACAGTAAGTGTTCAGCAGATGTTTTATTGATGTTTTGCATGGATGTGTGAATGGATGGAAACTCTGATACCAGCTGTTGCCTTTTTACCTCCCATACAGATAGAATGACCTGGCTCCATTTCTAGACTCATCAGAAAGGATGGATCTGCATGAAGACTGGTATTTTGATCCCTGGTTTCACCTTCCCATGTATCTTTCTTAAACTCTGATGTTGGTCTTTGAGAGTAGAAGTCAAATGAGAAGATTGCTTTGCTTAATAGTGCTCAGCTATGTTTCTCAAAACACCATTTGGGAAGATTATTTGTAAAATTCAACTATAGATAGATAGATAGATAGATAGATAGATAGATAAGTATAGATATAGATATAGATATAGATATATTGTCTTTTTGAGACAAGGTCTCGCTATGCAGTTCAGGCTGGCCTTGAGCTCACTTTGTAGCCCAGGCTGGCCTCAAACTCACAGTGATCTTCCTACCTCAGCCTCCAGGGGGCGAGGATTACACTCTCAGGTCTATAGGTGTGTGCCACCACACCCATCCATTTACATATTTTTTAGTAGGGAATATAGTCACAATATACAAAATTCAGATGATTGAACAAGTATACAAATGAAGAGTGATGGGGCTGGGGATTTAGCTCAGTGGCACAGCGCCTGCCTGGCAAGCAAGAGGTCATGAGTTTGATTCCCAGTACTGGAAAAAAATAAACAAAAATGATGAGTGATACCCAGTTCTTGCCCTAACGTAGCCAATATTACCACTTTCCTGGGTATCCTTTTTGGAGATAATTTATAAAATATCTATAAATGCGTTTTGTTTTTTTGTTTTTTTTTTTTTTTTTTTGTCTTTTTGAGGCAGGGCTTGCTATGCAGTTCAGGCTGGCCTTGAGCTCAGTTTGTAGCCCATGCTGGCCTCAAACCCACAATGGTCCTCCTGCCTCAGCCTCCAAAGTGCCGAGATTATAGGCATGCACCACCATGCCTGGCTTGTTTTTCTTTTAAAGATAATTTGTTTGTTTGTTTGTTTTTTTCCCCAGTACCGGGTATGGAACTCACGACCTTGCGCTTGCCAGGCAGGTGCTATGCCGCTGAGCTAAATTCCCAGCCCCTTAAAGATAATTTATAAATGTATTGTTTTTCTTTTTAAGAAAATGTAAGCATACAGTGTACCAGTTTATCTCAACCTTGCCTGAACATGAGGATCATTTGGGGGAGCGCTCAGAAAATATAAAACATAATCTCTGGGTGGGGGGTAGAGTTTTAAAGATTTCTCCAACTGATTCTAATATGCATTGCATCCAGAACCACTGCATACACTTGTTCTGCACCTTGTCTTGTTTTGCCTTAAATAACTGGGGATTGGACCTATGGCATTCACACTGAGCTATATCCTTTTATACTTTATTTTTTATGATTGAGACAGGGTCTCATGGAATTGCTACATTTCCTAGGCTAGGTTCAAACTTGTGATCTTCCTGCTTCAGACTCCCAGAATGCTGAGATTATAAATATTTCCCACTATGCCCAGTTGTTTTTTTTTCCCCTGGGTTTTTGAAAACAAAATGTCTTAGAGATTTCTCTATATCAGTATATAAGAATGTATTCTGTTTTAGCCAGGCATGGTGGCACACGCCTGTAATCCTAGCACTTGGGCAGCTGAGGCAGGAGGATCATTGCTAGTTCGAGGCCAGCCTGGGCTACAAAGTGAGCTCAAGGCCAGCCTGAACTGCACAGCAAGACCCTGTCTCAAAAAGACAAAAAAAAAAAAAAAGAAAAAGAAAAAGAAAAGAAAAGGGCCGGGGATATAGCTCAGCAGCATAAGTGCTTGCCTGGCAAGCCTGAAGTCATGAGTTTGATTCCCAGACCAAAAAAAAAAAAAAAAAGAATGTATTCTTTTTAACAGCTGCATAGCATTCCACTAAGTGGATTATTCTAATGGAGTTAGGGTCATCAGGTAATATATAATATTTTGCTCTTACAAATACTTCTGCAACAAATAATATTTTATATCCATCATTTTACTTGTGTGTGTGTATCTGTACAGTCAAGTCCTATGATTGATTACCTTTGCTGAGTCAAAAATCAAGAACCCTTGTAATTTTGGTAAATATTTTAAATTTCACTCTGTTACTTTGCTACTTTTAATTGTGCTAAGTATTGGGTAGCTATTACTAAATTGCCTATGAGGATTAATTCTCAACCCAAGTTCATGAAGAGTTTTTAGAGTAAAACATGTGATTGTACGTTAGAGACACATATTCTAGGGCATTATTACTGTACTTGGGCTTATATTTCATAAAGTAGCTAGAGATTACAAAACTGAACATTTGTCACTGTTAGGGTTGCTGGTGTCTCCTGACAGAGATGATTGCTGCTCAGTTTCTTGTTCTTTCTTGTCATTAAAGAGTGTTGTTCTCAGAAAGGAAGCAATCTCTGTTCTTTGATGTGGGTCAGAAAAAAGACCAGCGTCACATTTTGAAATGCTTTTGTAGAGGAGCAGCCAGACCAGAAGCAGCTCCTTAGAAGAAAGGGCTCCCAGAACTCAGGCCCAAAGGACAGGCATTTTCAGAGAACTTGGAGAATTTCAGACTCTGGAGGAATTTCCTCATTTAAGAAAACACAAAAGCAAATAATGGGAAACGCAGACGCAAGTATTCTCACTTGGATGGGAATAACTTTCCAGCCCAAGTGATTCTTTACTTTGAGTGTCTGCCAGAAAATGAAGACAGTAAATCAAACACTGAATTAGAAACACTCTTATACAAAGCCCTGTGTTCTCAGGAGCCAAAAGCAGACACGCTTTGGGAAGGTTCTGCCTTTTTATACAACTGAAGATTCTGCTTTACAGCCTTACTCTCTCGGCTTGCTTCTCTAATCCTTTCTCTGCCTCCTTGGAGAAAGACAGACAGAGTCAAGTCAGACATACACAAGGACAGAAACAACATTTTAGGGTATTCCTGTATTTCTTGAAGAAAGTTAAGCGTATAGAGACCTTCGAAGGCTGGAGGTATAGCCTGCCTAGCATGATCCAGGCCCTAGGTATGATCTCCAGTACCACACTTTAAAAAAAGAAAAAAAAGAGCCCCAGCCGGGGTTATAGCTCAGTGGCACAAGCGCCTGCCCGGCAAGTGCAAGGTCCTGAGTTTGATTCCTGGTACCAAAAAAAAAAAAAGAAAAGAAAAGAAGGTTATGCTGGGTATCTAGGCATTAGATGATTTTTTTTCCTGTTCCCTATCTAATTCTTTTGGCTTTATCATCTGCCCACTTTCTGTGGCCAGGAGCTGAGTCTGATACCAGCAAGACATGAAGGATATTGGGAAATATTCCCCGTAAGACTTCAACAGCTATCCCTCAAGTCATCTCAATAATTTATAACTACAGGGGCTGGGGATTTAGCTCAGCAGCACAGCGCCTACCTAGCAAGCATAGGGTCATGAGTTCGGTTCCCGGTACCGGAAAAATAATAATAATAATAATTTATAACACAGAAATGCTATATTGAGATGTTAATCAAAGCTATAATATCACTTCATGAAATGGGTAAAAGTGCAGTTAGGATTAGGGCCGGGTAAAACATGTTTTCAGAAGTCCTTTAAGAGCTGCGCATAGCGGCATATGCCCGTGGTTCCAGCGTGCAGGAGGCCAAGGCGGCAGGTTTGCTGAGAGTTTGAGGCCAGCCTGGGCTATGTAAGGAGCTCAAGACCAGCCTGAACTAAGTAGTGAGTCCTGTTTCCAAAACATAATTAATTAATTAATTATGGCATTTAAAAAACAGTGTGTCAGTATTTCTACACTCACGTTCATGACTTACGCATAACCAAAGGGCAGAAACAACCAAACTGCCCATTGATGGATGAGTAGATAAAATGTGGCATATGTATAACAGAATATTCATCCCTAAAAAGGAAGGAAAGTCTGAATATACTACAGCATGGATGAACCTTGAAGACATTATGTAAAGTGAAATAAACCAGATGCAGAAAGACGAATACTGAACAGTTCCATTTGTATTCACTATCTGAAATAGTTAAATTCACAGACTCAGAGAGGTAGTTTCCACGGGTTAGGGTAGAGGAGCCATGGTAAATCAGTATTTAACAGGTATAGAGTTTCAGGGCATAGTGGCGCATGCCTATAATCCCAGCACTGGGGAGGCTGAGGCAGAGAATCATTGCGAGTTCCAGGCCAGCCTGGGCTACAAAGTGAGCTCAAGGCCAGCCTGAGCTGCATAGCAAGACCCTGTCTCAAAAAGACAAAAAAAAAAAAACAACCCCAAAACAACAAAAAAAAAGGTATAGAGTTTCAGTTTTGAAGGATAAGCGTTCTAGAGATGGATGGTGGTGATGGTTATACAACAGTGTGAAGGTACTTAAGGTTGCTGAACTGTACTTTTTAAAAATGGTAAAAATAAAAGTTAGCTGTGGTGGTACACACCTGTAATCCCAGCGCTCTGAGAAGCTAGGGCAGCTGTCTTACAAAATTCCGGAGTGAGCAATTTAGCAATTCAGTGAGACCTGTCTCAGATAAAAAGTAACAATAGGGGCCCTGGGGTATAGCTCAGCAGCACAAGCGCCTGCCTGGCAAGCGCAAGGTCCTGAGTTCGATTCCCAGTACCCCCCCACAAAAAAAGTAACAATATGAGGGTGGGGCTATAGCTCAGTGGTGGAACTCATGCTTAGCATACATGAAGTTATGGGCTCAATCCTCAACACTAAGGAAAAGTAATAAATGTTATGTTGGATGTAGTTTACTACAGGTTAAAAACAAAAACAAAATAACCAGTGTCCAATAGCAGAGACACCAGCGCCAAGACGAGTGAGGGCCAGAAGGATAGGCAAAAAGATTCACAGTATTTACTCTCTGACAGGGCACCTTTCATGCCGGGTTTTTGCAATGGGTTGGCTTGGCTGATTCCAAGGGCTATACTTGGTCATTCTTCAGTTTACAGAATGAAAAATTTACAAGCTCTAAAGAAACATTGCAAAGCCAGGAAACAACTGACTTTACATACCTGTTCCAGTGAGGCTGGTAATCTGACCCCCGCTACCCCCAAAGGCATTCAGGCTTCCCTGGCTTGGTGGCTCTGCAGGACCCAGGAAAAAAATAAAAACTTTATGACCAACAGCATTATTTCATTTCCTTTCTAAGGGAAACCCCTGAGAGGCCACCCATGCAGCCTTTGCAGATGCAAGCAAGACTTCGCTCTGAGCTGAAGTGAGCATACTTCAGTTTCCTCTTGTGTGGAGAATACAAAACAACAAAAGAGCTAAACAGAAAATGAATGCAATTGAAATACACAAGGACCGCTGGTTTTCATCCTGATGACTCACAGCAGATGAAGTGGTGAGGTTATCTATTGTCTTTCACATGGCTCATTCCAAAATATTTATTATCGTCTCCAGACAGCGGCTCTCTGGTTTGATCCGTTGATTTGTCTCCTTTATTTAGCTCCTTTTCTAAAATCCCTTCCCACCTATTCTCCAACTGTCCTCCAACTATGCCCCATAACTAGCAAGATCCTTTCTAGAAAGTCTTTCTGAACTTCAGATTCCTACCCCACTGGGAATTGCTACAACTCTAACCACTTTCTTTTCTAACCACTTTCTTTTCCCTCGATACATAGCGGCTATCTAAGCATAGTTTTGAAAAAGTTCCAAACTGACTTTCATACAAACACAGAAAGAACATCTGTGGATTATATAGGTAACTAGTTTGTGGGAGTGCCAGAAGGGTAGTAAGACTAGTGAAAGGAAAATTCAAAGAACAGGAAAATCCTCATAGACAAGATTAGCATCCTAGAATATGTTTTCTCAGTCATAAACTGGCGAATGTCCTAGGGAGCAGTGAGGTAGTAATCTCAGGAAATATTGTTAGCACTCCTGGAAATTGAGAAGTCAACATTTTAGAGAATCTGACTTTAGTCTTAAGTAAACAGCAAGACAGACAACTGGCTAGGCATGGTGGCTTGATCTTGTAATCCCAGCACTCAAGAGGCTGAGGCAGGAAGACTTGCTGCAAAGTTTGAAGCCAGCCTGGGCTATAAAGTGAGTTCAAGGCCAGTTTGAACTGCATAATGAAACCCTATCTCAAAAAGACAAACAAACAAACAAACAAACAAAGTTCACCTCTTAGAGAATTAGAAGGTAATATTCAGGTGGCTTCGGCTAGCCAACACCCCACGTGATAAAGAACATGCACCAATCCTTTACTGCATACCCAAGTTTTCAGATTTTTTTTTTTTTTACTATATGCACACAGAGACCCAGAGAACACATACGCTTATTAATTGTCATGAAAGTCCTATGATCTAGCCGGACTTCCTCTGTGTGACAGGAATTAGTGAAACCAGACTTAGAATTCTCTTAGGTGATAAGGAGGTGGCCCTAAAATGGAGACTGGAAGCTCAGAATAGAGTCTGCTGAGTCATCACCTCCGGGAGCTCACACAAACATCTGCCAGTGTCCCGTGGCTGTCTGGGACCTCTCCAAGGCATGATCAGGCAGCCACCCGCTCAAGGGCGCATGAACCCTGCATAGACACTGTGTGAACACTACACTGGACCCTAAATCTGTGTAGATTGAACCCTAAAAATTGTGTAGTCTCCTACAGAGTAGAGATTATACTGCTTACACAGTGGCCCGAGCTGCCTTCTAAACCCCTTAAAAACCCCTAGACAAAAAGCCCTCATGGTCTTCTTATTCAGAACCCCCTCCTGGCTAGTGGGAGCTTTACTTCTTGGCCTTTATATCTTTTAAATAAATTTGCTTGTATCTTACCTTCTCCATCCTCAGTTTCACTCTTTGTTAAAGCAGGAAACTGGTGCTCTGATAAGGTCTGGATACCACCGGTGATAAACAATAGCTGAGAAGCACATAACTCGTTTATTTTCGTGCCAGTTAACCAGGTTCTGTGATGTGGGGTTTACTCACTGGCTAGGCTGTAACTTCTTTGAGACAAGGTATTCAGGACTCACAGCTCTACACAGTGAGTGTTGGTTGACTACCACGTGTGGCAGATTGTACTTTCCAAAGACAGTAACACCTATATATTTTATCCTTGCTCACGTGCTCCTTCCTTCCACACTGGGACCGATTCTCTTTCTAGAGAGGGGAGAAATATGTTTCCCCAGACACCTGCGCTGTCTGCACAGCCACATCACTGATGGATGGAGGAAAGCAGATGTGAGGCCACGTGACTTCTGAGGCTAGGCGGGGGAGTTCTTTCTTAGCTGTTCCCTCCCTCCAGATGCTGGCCCTTTGAGGTGAACCACCATTTTTGTGAGGAAGTGCAGGCTGCAGGGAGAAACCATGTGTGGATGTTCTGACCAGCGTTCCTGGGCCCCCAGGTAGCACTCACATGTGAGTGAGCCCCAGGCTTGCGGATGAATGAGCCTTTAGATTACTTCAACCCAGAACCTTCAAATTGGGAGCCTGACACTGTGCAGCAGAAATGACTTATTCCTGCGCTGCCCTCTCTGCATTCCTAGCCCACCAAAACCAGGAGAGGTGATAAATAACTTTTGTTTTATTTTGTTTAAACAGTTATGTTTTGGAGTTATTTCTTACACAGAAATAATATACCACGTATGTTCTCAGCACAGCGACATTACTAATTGTAACCTTCCATCAGCAGTTCACATGCAGATGTCATGGAATTATTTCCAACTTCAGTTATTTCCATGAGTTTGACCCTGGCTTGTGGAAGGCAGTGAACTGCATTCCAGCTGGGGAAGGAGCTGAGTGGGCCTCACGGCATGGGCAGCTCATTTGGCTGGCTATGGCGGTTCTTACTTGAAACTGCATATGCAATACTGTACCTCACACAAACAGATAAACACTTCCATTCTTGGAGGCATAGACTCTGCAGTAGAAAGCCAAGTTCAGGCTGGGGATGGAGCTCAGTGGCATAGCGCCTGCCTGGCAAG
>NW_004955402.1:43040659-43052696 GCF_000276665.1 Chinchilla lanigera
GCGGGTGGGAGGGGGCTAAACTATCACATCAGAAACAATATGACCTTGTCCACTGTGTCATCTAAATAAGGATATTTTGGCAACTGGTCCAGCCAATCCATCACTACATATTATAGGGAAATGTTCTGCAAAGCTGTGCACATGAGTAGCATTCTGCAAGCCTCTGTGAGTGGCCTCCCCCTTTTTAACTAAGAGCGCTAAGGCCTCAGGTATACTAGACAAGCCCTCTACCACTAAGCTGCACCCTCAGTCCCTGCAGTTATCCTACTAAATCTCCTGGGTCCACTGTACCTCTTTGTTTCCCAAGGCTCTGAGCTCAGAAGTTCCCAAGCTGTGTGAGGTATGAGATTTTCCCAAGTCCTCTGCCAAAGGACCTCAGTTCGGGAGAAACATAAACAGACCTCTGGTGAACCAGGTTTTACTTGCAGTCTGCCCTAAAGCTTTTGGCTTCAGGGGCAAAGAAAGTGGTTAAGTAGTTTTCCCAGGAAGAGGGCTAATTTAGATAAAGTGTACTTTCAGGAATATTTTATGTCTAAGAACATGAGCACTATAAATTACTACAAAAAGCTGTGTGTGTGTGTGTGTGTGTGTGTGTGTGTGTGTGTGTGTGTTAGTGGGATCGAATCCAGGGCCTTGTATATGCTAGACAAGCCCTCTACCACTGACCTACAGCCCCAGCACAAGAGAAGTAACACTTCTTGATGTATATATAATTTTTACTCTCATCAGCTAGAAGACATATTAAAAATGGCAGGAAAAGAAAATTTTAAACATCAGGAAAAAGGCAGGCAGTGTAACATTGCCACTGAGAAGCCAGATCCTGCTGCTGCTGCTTACCGGCATTATAATTTCTCTGAGTCTCAATTTCCTTATCTGTAAAATGGGGAAGATTATAATACATCCCTCCAAGAGTTGTTCTGTGGGCTAAATAGGATACTGCAAGCAAAGCCCTTGCCACAGATCTGTCATGCAGTGAGGATACAGGAGCTGTTTTCAAGACCATTTATTCTCCCGTGTTCTTCTCACATTTTTCCTTCCCTGTGCTTATCATCCCCCCAGCACAGGAATATGAACTCCGTGCCAACAAGAATCTCTGTTCACTTGTGTATCTCCAGGCAAGTGGCTACCATGGTATAGACAGACAAGGCACATTAACCACATAGTCAGCGAGTTCCAATTTAAGAGTTCAATGATTAAAGTCTAGCCGCTCAAGCAGGATGAGAGCAGGCTGCTGTGGATAGAAAGTCTGGTCGAAGTTCTGAGGCTTGACTTCCTAGGAGAGCAACTGTTCTGCCTGTTCTGCCCGTTCTGTAGATGAAGAAGTTGAGCTTTAGTGATAGTATATTTTTCTCATATCATGTGGCCTGACTCCAAAACCTGTTTTCATGAAATCTTTCAATGCTGTCTCCTTGCCTAAAAGAAAGTTTGGACATAACCATTCCATACAGAGCTGCTGCTAATGCCTGGCGGTGAGATATTATTCCTGGTGATGGAAACGCCTGTGTCCTACCTCTCTGGCAGTTACGTTCTCCGAATTCTGTGTCTGACAGTGTTTTGACCTGGGGTGGGGAGTGTTCAGACACTGGATGGGACTTTACCTCCAGGGCTAGCTAATCCCTAAAGAGAATGAAGAACTTGTCAATGAGCGTGCCTTTCATATGCAAACCAACCAACCACCTTCCACCCAGCTCTCACTCCACCAATATTTCCTTGCCCTAAATCATCCCAACTAGAGGCCACTTCTGTACCCCAGAGGCAGCTGGAATTCCTGAAACCATCCCACCCTAAACTGGTTGCTCTCCCCTGATTTGCTTTTCCTTTGGAAGCCTCAGAAAGGCTCTGCTTCAGCTTTCTCTTTGTTCCTGCTGCTGTTCCCCTGCTGCTGTTCCTCCTGGTGTTCCCCCTAGGCCTTGTGAGGCACATTATTATAGTAATATGTTCATAGTCAAACCCACTTTATCCCAGCTTTGTCTGTTTCAGTCCATGTGGTAACCTCTGGACTCTCAAACAAGATATTCAAGTCATTTTTTTTTTACTATGAATGTACCCACACTCTGGTTTCTCTTCAGATCGTATAAATCTTTCGCTTTTTACTGTGAATATACCCATCAATATATTTCTTACTTTATTTCTTGGCTCATTCAACATATTGTTGATAATTCATGTAACTACTGAGATCCCCACAATTTCAGGGCCATATTATAAAGCAAAGACTCCCCATTCCCAGCTATATTTGCTTCTCTTGTCTTTTCTAATTATAGAATTTTGTAGGGCTGGGGATTTAGCTCAGCGGCACAGCACCTGCCTGGCAAGTGCAAGGTTGTGAGTTCGATTCCCGGTACTGAAAAAAATAAAATAAAATAAAATAAAATAAAATTTTGTAGAGGACAAGGCCTCTCGGAATTGACTTTGTATCTGTTGAAAGCAAGTGTGCCCATGGCACTAAATTCTGGAGGGATGCACAGTTGTGTGGCTCCCAAACTTTTTCCTTTCTCTTCTTCATTTTCCCTTCTTGTATCTTGAGGCTTGGAATGTTCTGTGGCCATGTTGGATCATAAAGACGGATCCCAGAAGACTTCTTGGGACGAATGGCTTACTTTTCAATGTGTCTGTCTCGTTGAGCAACTGTTTCTTGGGGGTTTTCTTTCACTTGCAGCTGAGCCAAATCATTACTAATTCTGCAGCAAATGGTGTAAGTGAAGGACTCGAGGAGCTGACCCTTAGTGACAAAATTAATAACTGCGTGGCTTAACTGACATTGCATCCTGTGGACAGCAAAAGCATTAATAATGCTAATGGCTTGCCTTTCATAGTGCTTTATAATTTCAGCACACTTTCGAATACATTTTCTCTTTTGATCCTCATAATAAGTAGTTGGGCCAGAGAAATGAAAGGCTTTGGTGCTAGCCTGTACACTGAAAACCGTTCTATTCCAGCCCTGAAGGCAGTTTTTTCTGCTATATTTTTCCACCTGGTTTGGCTCAATGAGCCAATTAGTGGCATAGTACAAGGCTGAGGTTTTACTTTTTAGTTTCAGTAAACTTCACAAGTTGATTTCAATGTTATTTACGATGATAAAAATCATAGTTCAGAGGGAGTGAATGACTTCCCAACATTCATTATTTTGAAGTCCTCCTCTTCAGTATGACCGCATGTGGAGATTAGGCCTCTAAAGAGACAGTTAAGGTTGGACAAGGTCATAAGGGTGGAACCCCAATCCAATACCATGGGCACTTTAATAAGAACAGGAAGAGACATCAGGGATATGTGCACACAGAGAGAACCGCACAAGCCGCAGAAAGAGAGGCTGTTACAGCTGGTGTCTAGATGTTCCCCCAAACCCTCACGGGGCTGGGTCTATCTAGAGTGTCTGATGATAGGATCCAGGGTGTGTGATGATTAAATTAGTCCACTGATTGGTTTGGCATAGTTCTGGGTGTGGATAATGGGAAGGCCCACCCTGGCTGTGAGTACTACCCACCCTGAGGGTGTGTAGCCCAGACAGAATATAAGGGACAGAAAGATGGCTGCTATCCTTGCCAGCCATGAACCGTTTCTCCTCTGCAATGTCCCTCTGCCATGCTACCCTGCCTTGGAGCCAGCCAGCCATGAGCTAAATCTCTATAGACTGTGAGACAGATAGATTTTTCCTCCTTTAACCTTGGGTGTCGGGTATTTTGTCTCAGCAATGAGAAAAGAAGTAACTAAGAGGTCTAAGGAGAAACCACACATGCTGACACCTTGATCTTGGACTTCTGACCATCAGAACTGTGAGAAAATCCACTTCTGTTGTTTAAGCCACCTGTCTGTTCTAGCTGAGTAACACAGGAACTAAATAATTCTACCAGTGCTAGGGAGTAGATCAAGGCCCCAGTCTCTCGCTTCCCAACCCAGGATCTGCCCAGCAGCCCAGGGTACCTCTCCAGAGTGTCTGTGTCCCCAGCTCCTACTTACCTCTGGGAAGACAGGCCTCCCACCTCCCAGCTCTGTATCTTGTCCTGTGGATGTTGGAGGCTTATAGGACCACTCTGAGTACTTGTAGACACAGTAGATGCTTTATGGTAGGCAATCATCGGGGGGAAATATTACACAAATGATTGTAATCAAGATGTTTCTGGAAGTTAAAGAAAGTCAAACTAAACAGAAAGGGGGAAAACATGAAAGAACTTGTAAGACACTACTCCATACACCCACTGAGAGACGATAATTATTTATAATAAGAAATAAGAGTTGAAGATATAGTTCAGTGCTACAGTGCTTGCCTACCATGGAGGAGGCCTTGGGTTCAATCCCCAGTATCACAGAAAAAAAAAAGGAATTAAGGGTTGGCAAAGATATGACGCAGTTGAAACCCTCAGACATGACTAGTAGGAATGCAAATGATACACTGTAGGAAATAGTACAGTAGCTCCTCAAAGTTAAAAATGGAGTTATCATAAGACCTAGCAACTCCACTTCAGGATATATACCCAAAAGAATTGATGACAAATACTCTAACAGACATTGGTACACGAATGTTCACAGCAGCATTATTCATAGAGATCCACAGGTATAAGCAACCTAAATGTCCATCAGCTGTTTTTTGGGTGGGGTACCGGCAATCGAACTCAGGACCTCATGCTTGCCAGGCAGGCGCTACGCCACTGAGCTATATCCCCAGACCATCAACTGCTGGCTGACTGATCACAATGCAGCCTATCCTACAATGGAATATTATTGACCTAAATGAAGGAGTAAAGTACTGATAAACTCTGCAGTCTTATATAGCACGAAAATATACTAAGTACATAAAAGTCAGATATGAAAGGCCACATGTTGTATTCATGTATTTATTTATGTGTGTTTTGTTTGTCTGTTTGAGACAAGGTCGTACTATGTACTTTAGGCCAGCCTTGAACTCCCTATGTAGCCCAGACTGGCCTCAAACGCTTGGTGATCTTCCTGCTCCATTCTTCTGAGTACTGGAATTATAGGTGTTCACTACCCCGCCTGGCTGTGTTATTCCATTTATATGAAATTTCCAGTATAATAAACCAATAGAGACAGGAAGAAGAAAGTAATGATTGCCAGGGGTTAGAAGAAGCAGGGAATGGAGAGCAATTCAACATGTGAGGGTTTTCTTGTGGCGTGATAAAAATGTTTTGGAAGCTGAGCATGGTGGCATGTGTTTATAGTTCCATCTACTTGGGAGGCTGAGGCTGAGGCAGGAGGACAGTTTGAGGCCAACCTAGACCCTTTAACAAGATTCTGTCTCAAAAATACAAAAGAAGGGCCGGGGATTTAGCTCAGTGGCACGGTGCCTGCCTGGCAAGCATGAGGGCCTCAGCTTGATGCCCAGTACCCCCCTCCCAAAAAACCCGCGAAACAAAAACCTTGCAGTTTTCATCTTGCTCTTTTTAGAGACTGTATGCATAAATATTCAAATTTCAAATTGGGATAAATAAATTTAAAAAGTACTGTTAACCTGAAATAGGATAAACTAGATATAGTTTGTAAATAATCTCCAAATTTCAGTATCTGTATCATTTATTTATTATTTATTTATTTTATTTATTTTGGGTACTGGGAATCGAACTCGGGACCTCACATTTGCCAGGCAGGTGCTGCAACACTGAGCTAAACTTCCGGCCCTCTATATTATTGATTGATTGACTGACTGATTGATAGTAATATTGAAGTTTGAACCCGGGGCCTTTGCACTGAGCTATATCTTGAGCCTTTTTTTATTTTTATTTTTTTATTTGTATTTCATTATTTTTTTATTTTTAGACAAGGTATTGCTAAATTGCCTAGGCTGGGATTGAATTTGCAATCCTCATTCCTCAGCCTCCTGAGGGTGCTGAAGTTACAGGAGTATACCTGATTATCATTTTTAATATGGTATTGTTACTACATTTTCAAAAAATGTATGAATTATAGAAAATGTCAAACATAAGTAACAGTATAAAGCATATTATACTGAACCCTCATGGACCCACCACACAGCTCCAACAATGATTAACTTATGACAATATACCCACTACCTGCTTTCCTCTTATCCCCAGAATTATTATTATTATTATTATTAATTTTGGTACCGGGAATCAAACTCATGACCTCAGGCTTGCCAGGCAAGCACTTATGCCTCTGAGCTACATCCCCGGTCCCCCAGAATTATTTTCAAGTAAAGCTCAGACATCATTATCATCTCATTGTATTTTAGCATGCATGTCTAAAAGACAAAGATAATTTTTTTTTTTTTTTTTAAACATGGTCTCACTACGTAGTTCAGGGTGACCTTAAATTCACCACATAAACCAGGCTGGCCTTGAACTCGAGGTGATCTTCCTGCCTCAGACTCCAGAGTGCTGAGATTACAGGTATATGCCACCATGGGTGGCTAAAAAAACCAAAGATAATTCTTGAAGCTAGTTGTTTGCTTCTTTTGGACCCCCATAGCCTGTGAGCTCTGAGAGAGAAGGAGGCTTCACTCTCCTGCTCTTTGTCCTCCTGGAACCACAGCGGGGCTGACCTCAGGGCAGGAAACCTGCACCTTATTCAGGGCTTGGGTCCCCTGATTGGTTTAATGCTGTGTGGTGGCCATCTTTAAATTCTCAACTTTTTAACAAGAGCCCTAAATTTTTGTTCCGTGCTGAACTCTACAAATCATGTAACCAGTCCTGGCCATAGTTTACCCATGCAATAAACACCCGGTGCTTAAGGAGAGACACAGTGCCGGACTCTCTGCAGAGGAATCAGCACACTGAAGACCTTTACCCTCAACCAGTGATGGCGAACCTTTTAGAGCAGTGATGGCGAACCTTTTAGAGCAGTGATGGCAAACCTGTTAGAGACCAAGGGCCCAAACTGTAACCCAAAACTCACTTATTTATCACAAAGTGGCAATATTGCAATTTTTTTTCAATACGGCAAATAAACCTGAATATTGAAATTTAAATTTAGAAAAAAAAAAAAACAACTGTTTTCCAGGGCTTGGCTTCTGGGGCAACTTGGTTTATGTACTACGGGGGGGCTCTGCGTGTCCGCTGTGGCACATGCGCCGTAGGTCTGCCACCACCGTTTTAGAGCTTTCAGTGGTACAAACAGCCCGCTGTGGTGCGTGTGCCATAGATTCACCACCACTGCAACTAATCATTCTCTGGCATTCCCTAGCTCCTTGGATGGCACCACCATCCTTCCTGTGAAGGTCTAAAACCTACCTACCATTTCTGCCTCCTCGATCTCCTGAAACCTCCCACCCCCTCCACCATGCTAGCCATTCTGATAACCCAACACTGGCAACTCCAGAAACTCTGTGCAAGAAGGGTAGAGAATGCCTGTAGTCCCAGCACTCGGGAGGCTGAGGCAGGAGGATCACTATGAGTTTGAGGCCAGCCTGGGCTACCTAGTGAATTCAAGGACAGCTTGAACTACACAGTGAGACCATGTCTTTTTTTTTTTTTTTTTTTTTTTTGGTGCTGGGAATTGAACTCATGACCTCAGGCTTGCCTGGCAAGTGCTTAACCCACTGAACTATACCCCCGACCCGAGACCATGTCTTAAACAAATAAACAAACAGGTAGAGAAGGGGAAGTTAGTTATGAGCTGTCTCTGGAAAGCAAGCCTTATATTTCCTTAGGTTCTAATTTATATGGTTTGCCTACAGGCTGGTGCCTTAGTTTTGGATTTCACCAGGTGCTAGTGGTTTATTTGGGAGGTGATTCCAGGAAGCACTGTGAGCAAATGCAGAAATGAGACCAAGAAGGTAATGAAGAACATTTGGTGTATGCTAATGAGTGAGTTATCCCTTTAGACAACTGAGGTAGATCCTATGGGTAGCCTCAAAGAGAACGGAGAGTACACACCCTAGAATTGTCTCATCAAAAGGAAAAGAAGCTGGGGGATTTAGCTTACCAATTTCCGTAGGCTGTTTAGTTTTTTGGTTTGGGTTATTTTTTTGGTGGTGCTGGGGATGGAAACCAGGGCCTCATACATACTAAGCATGCCCTCCCTGGCCTGCACCCCAAAATCCTGGAGCCTATTGACTCACAGTTGTTCCTGGGAGCTTTAAAACTCCAGCATTTCCATCTGTGTGTGTGCTGGCCAACCACACATCAGCTGCCACGGAAGACCCAAAGGCAAGGAGACACAGAACCTGAGGTAAGAAGCTATCATGGTACAGGGAACTGTCTCTCAAAGCCACGTGGTGGCACATACCTGTAATTTCAGCTACAGCAAGACTGCAAGTTTGCAACCATCTTGGGTAACTTCATGATTTAGCAAGAACTTGTCTCAAAATAAAAACAAAGAGACCTGGGTTTGTGAAGCCCCAGCTTCAAGCCCCAGCCCCTCTTTGCGCCCCAAAAGCTACTGGTAAACTCAAGGTGGGCTGAAGGGTTATACGGGGGAAACACCAGTGGCATCTCCTACAGATGGATGGGTGGAGATTTCAAGGCAACTAAATCTCTCCTCTCTCCAAAGTTCCTGCAAAATTGTCCTTTCCACTGCCACCACCCCGCGCCAAGCCACCATCTCTCTACTCCACTGATCAGTCCCTCATCACTCACATTTCCCTCTAACCAACTGGAAGGCTGGGATTGGGATGGGAAGGACATTTTTAGTTTTTTATAGTTTTTTTTTAACTTTTTTTTTTTTGTCGGTACTGGGAACAGAACTCAGGACCTTGCGCCTACCAGGCAGGCGCTTGTGCCGCTGAGCTATATCTGCAGCTCTGCGGTTTTATAACTCAGTAATGTGTTTGATGTCAGTGAGGCAGAATGATAGACATCCATAGGGGAGATTTTTCCTTTTGCAATGGAGACTATTTCTCTGCCTAGGAAAAAGACTATTGTGTTTACCCCCACAAAATTTCTTCACTTGTAAAAAACTCCCAGAGAATCCAGTTACAAGATTACTAGCTGTGTACCCACCAACACGGAGGAAACCGCCGCGTTTCCAAGTCTTTTGTCTTGGTGCAGGATCCTGGGCATTCCAATATTCCACTTCCTTTCACTAAAAAGAAAATTGGCACCGAGTTTTCCTGGATGTGTTCCGTCTCAAAGCAACTACTGCTTCTGGCTGGGATACTCTGCATTTATCAGAAAGCAAAATGGCACAGTGAACCCGTTTGGGCCTTTAAATGTTTCTGATGGACAGAGTCAAGGCATTGCTCTTCCGAACCCCAGCCACATTACTAGATTCTGTATTTAATTTAATTCATGTTTATGGTAAGTCAGAGCACTTATTACTGGGGCTGGGGATATAGCTCAGTGGCACAAGCACCTGCCTGGTAAGCACAAGGTGCTGAGTTCAATTCCCAGTACCAAAAAATAAGTAAAGAAAAGGCAGCATTTTATTGGCTTTGATACTAGGCTTTGATGGAATACAAAATATACAAGGGCAAAACCTGCCCTCATTTTTCCCTGCTGGAGATATGGTGACATTTCTGCAGAGGGGGTGCTAGGAAGGGAAGGGACAGGAAACACTGAGTGTTCCTGTGTAGCTGGAGGATTTGCATGCATGTATGACTATGGATTCATCCCAGGCCCAGAACCAAGTTGAGGAATAGAGGGTGGGAGATTGCCTTAAAAATCTATACAACTGGCACCTTTGCAGGCATTTTATCAGGTTATCTGGTGGTGACCAGATTTACCACAATCAAATTTTTATAAGACCAAGTGGCAGGGCTGGGGATGTAGCTCAGTGAGAGCTTGCCTAGCATGTGCCAGGCCCTGGGTTTGATCCCCAGAATCAAATTAAAAATAAGTCCTGTAAAGATTTTGTTTTCACGCCAGGCATGATGGTGCATGCCTGTAATCCCAGCACTTGGGAGGCTGAGGCAGGAGGATCGTTGAGAGTTCAAGGCTAGTCTGAACTGCATAGTGAAATCCTGTCTCAAAAAGACAAAAAAGAAAAGACTTTTTTTTTTATAAGGCATGGTGGTGCATGCCTGTAATCCCAGCACTTGGGAGGCTGAGGCAGGAGGATCGTTGAGAGTTCAAGGCCAGTCTAGGCTACAAAGTAAGTTCAAGGCCAGCCTGAACTGCATAGCAAGACTCTGTCTCAAAAAGACCAAAAAGAAAAAAGAAAAGATTTTTTTTTGTTGTAAGACATGTGTTTTATTTTGGATCTAAAAATATGAGTTTTGTCAAAAAAAAAAAAAAAAAAAAAGTAGCTGTGGTAGAGGAGAAAGAATGTAAGAATGTAAACCCTCAAGGTAGGTATTACTCTAATAAAACACCTGCTGATACTAATAGACCTGTAAGTCGTTGCTACATCTCAGGCCCAAGGTCATTTACATCAATTTTTAGCAAGCTGAAACCCACAGATGTGCCGGAGATACTGAGTACTGTGCTGCCTTTGGTGTTTTCAGGTTGATTACTTTCATACACAAATAATACATATTTAGATCTCATGTTTTTGTTAAGGAGCTGTATAAATTTTGTACTAAAATAGAAGAAATTCAAGGCATCTCATTTCTGGATATTGCTGATTTTTTTTGCCTAGATAAATTCAGTTTTCAGCCATACAATTCATGACACCACCAGAGCCCCAAATAGTATGATGTACTGAGTAGAAGAGACACATAAAGGCTCAGTCAAGCACTTTTGCAGTCACGTGTTTAGGGAATCTATACATGGCCCAGATAATATGGAAAATCCGAGGCTATAACAATGCCAAGATCATAGAAATGAGTGCTACCTGACAATTCCATTGTTATGGTTTGTGTCTAGACGTCCCCACAAAGCTTCATGAAGTCATGGAGGGCAGGCTTTTCAGAGGTGGCTGAATCTAGGCTTGTGATTGATTCATGGTCCAATGCTGGGATTAAGGGTGTGAGTGCTACACCCGCCCTAGGGCAGAAAGCCTGCATATGATAGAAGGGAGGGACAGAGGCTCCTCCCCTCTCTCTCTCCCTTGCTGCTTTGCCACAGTCTGCTCTCCATGAACTGTGTCCTCCTCTGCCAAGCTACTCTGCACTGGAGCCAACTGGGTTCCCTGAGCTCCCTGGGACCCGCAACCGATTACGAACCAAAACCTCTACAAACTGAGCTAAATAAACCTTTCCTCCTTTGACTTCTAGTGTCCAGGATTTTGTCTCAGCAACGAGAGAAAAGTTACTAAGACAACCAGCAATGTTTGATGCCAGACAATGCAGCCAACAATGGTTATGAAAGATACCCATAAAGTGCCTGCTCATGGTCCATCCCAAGCCCTTTGCTAATGAACCAAATTTGACAGGACATTGACAAAGGCACTGCTAATTAATCGCTCTTCCAAACTCTCTTCCAAGTATGCCACCATGTTAGGCTGTTCAAGATAATGACAGGTAAACAGAAATCTACTGGGAGCTTTGAGGAAAAGCTTTTCATTTCTTAGTGAAGAGACGGTGGCAGCCCACCTATCCTTCCCCGTTACCCCTCATTTTAATGGTGATGTCATGTCTGCAGCTATAGCAGCTACCTTGTAACCATGAGCTGGACAAGTTTCTAGTGAAACCAACTTGGTAGGTAGGATTGCTGGGTTCCTGCTGGTGTCATTGAGCAGCTGTAACAAAGCCAGAAGTTTCCTAATTTTTTTTTAACCTGACATTTTATTATGAAAAATATTGAGCTCACAGAGAAGTTAAAAGAATCGTATAGTGAACATTTAACCATCTAGCTTCTACAATCAATCTTATAAAAAAAAAATCAATATTATGTGCTGGTTAGGCTCATGTGTCCACTACCATAATCAACACACTGAACAGTTTTGTTTGTGATTTGCCTTAAAATTAGGATAAACTAAAGCACCTCTAAAAAAAAGAGGAGTAGCTTGGTGTGGTGGCCCATGCCTGTAATCCCAGCACTTAGGAGGCTGAGGCAGGAGGGTCACTGCAAGTTCGAGTCCAGCCTGAACTGCATAGTGAGACCCTGTCTCAAAAAGACCAAAAAATAAAAAATTTTAAAAATTTAAAAAGAGTATCATTTAGTGCTAACAAGAAATGAGCTATCAGCCAGGTATGGTGATACACAACTGTAATCCCAGCCCTGGGGAGGCTGAGGCAAGAGGATCATTG
>NW_004955402.1:43052796-43060828 GCF_000276665.1 Chinchilla lanigera
AAAAAAAAAAAAAAAAAAAAAAAAAAAAAGAAAAAAGAAATGAGCTATCAAATCATGCAAAGATATACAGGAACCGTAAATACATATTGCTGAATGGAAAAAGCCAATGTGAAAAGGCTGTATATTATGATTGCAACTACATGACATTCTGGAAAAGGCAAAACTTTAGGGACAGTGAAAAGATCAGTGGTTGCCAGGAGTTAAAGGAAGGATGTACAAGTTGCACACAGAGGGACCCTAACCTGTATGATACTATAGCTGTGGATTCATGTCACTCTACGTTGGTCCACACCAGTTGGCAGGGCTGAATTTTTAAACTGTCTGTAGATTAGACCTTACTAAACCTAACTTAAAAATAAAAATAATGGTGGAGGAGGAAGAGATGCTGAGAAGACAAGAACCCAAGGGTGCTGAGCTCCTTGGGACCCCCAGGCAGGCACACACGGGAAGAGGGCCCTGGCCCCTGCCCTTTCGTGCTGAGACCCATCCTGTGCAGCACACTGGTGATATTAACTGGATTGTTACCAATCTGGTTCCAAAGACATTTTCAGCCTTCACATGAAAAACTGAGAAAGAGACATTCGAAGCGGCTAGGATTACCTACCAGCATAAAAACCCCAGCTCCTGCGCTCTGAATCCAGGAGACAGTCGCAGGATTTAAAAGTGACCAGCCTCAAAATGGCTCCAGGCAGTGTTGTCTGGGGCCGCTGATTCAGGCCAGCAGTCCACTAAGCAGAGATGACCAGCACCTCAGCGTACGATATTCCAAACCTCCAGAGTGGCCTGGCCTGACCCTTCAGCACCCCCTACCCCAGGCCGTTCGAGCCCTTTGGGGAGAGCTTGCCACTTAAAGACGCAAAGAACCAGCAAACACATAGGGTTGAAAATGAAAAACATTCTCTCTAGGGTTAAGGCAAGTTCCTGGGGTTAAGACTTGTTAGTGGAGCCCACCTGCTATCCTTTTAAATAGATAAAAGACTTTTCAGTCTCTTAGCATGAAAAACTACATCCACCCCACCGCCCCTTCCACTCTCCCACAACCTGCTCCCTCCACCCCCAAGCCCCTATAATTAAAAAGGCTCTTTTCAGACTGGAATACAATTCAAGCACAATCATTATGAAAACCCTCCCTGTTTCTGTGGTTACTGACAACTCCCTTTGTGTAAATCTCATTAAATCAAACCAGGGACTCCTGTTTTTTGTGACAATTTATAGAGAGAGAAAGCTATGTTGATTTAAGAAATAATGTTGCAAGTATCAGGTATGAGACCTTCTTGGATTAGAAAGTAATATTATTTCTTACTCCGAAGCTAAGCACAAATCAACCATGAAAAATTGATAATAGTTTTTGTTACTGGCACCCTTCTTCTTCCCGGTTAGTGTGTTCCGAGCTTCATAGGAAAAGGAAACAGACGGCTTTCTTTGATGAGCTGTCTTATTTTTTGGCCTTTAAGGAGACAAATGAAAATTCTGAAAGTATTGCTTTAGAAACTATTTTCAATCCATATATTATTGGTAGTTAGGCACAATTTGCTTTTCATTTGATAAGAAAAATTATTAGTCAAACCACAAACAACAGGGGTTTGGGGTTTTCCTTATACCCAAAAAGCTTGAAAAATAAAATGTTTTATAAAATTAGAGATAGCAGTGAGAGTCCCCTGTGTTTTATAGAGTAGATGCTAATACAGAATACTTAGGTATTTCATCTCGGCCTACAGGTTGTGGGAGCTGCTATTGCTCCCCCTTAGTTTTGTTATTTGTATTTCCATTCCAGAATTCCCACATTCTGTAATGATAAGAAGGCTCCTCTTCCCTTATGCCTTTTTCCATCCAAGGATATAAACGGCTTAAGACTCTTCCATACCATACTGTTAGTTGCCCAAATAGACGGCTTTTGGCTACTGTCAAAAACCAGACAATGGTAAACACTGCAGTTTGGTTTCTCTGGGTTTATGAATATGTGTGTCTTTCTTTGCTGGAACTAGGGCTTTCTCTTGCCACTTTGCCTAGTCCTGATGACGGGATCAAGCTCCCCAAGGGCTTCAATTCAAGGGTTAACTTCCACCAGCCATCAGGGTTTTGTTTTTGCAATACTGGTGATAAAAGGCAAGGAGCATTGAGCTACAAGCCGGGTCCTTTCCCTCCACTGTTTTTTTAGTTTTGAGGTAGGGTGTCAATTGCCCAGGCTGGCCTCAAATTTGTAATCCTCCTGCTTCAGTCTCTGGAGTAACGGAGATTATAGTCTTATAAGAATCTTCCTAAAGGCGAGGCATGGTGGCACACACCTGTAATCCCAGCACTTGGGAGTGGGAGGCTGAGGCAGGAGGAATGGTGCGAGTTCGAGACCAGTGTGGGCTACAAAGTGAGCTCAAGGCCAGCTTGAACTGCATAGTGGGCCCCTGCTTCAAAATGGCAAGCGCGTGAGCGTGAGTTCGGTTCCTGGTACCGGAGAAAAAAAAAAAAAAAAAAAAAAACTTCCTCAAAAAAAGGGACAAATCAAGATATATCAGGTATATTTCATGTACAGGTACAAATTCCCTATGATGAATGTGATTATTGTAGATACTTAAACTGTACCAATAAACTCAATTAAATTTAAAAAAGAGTCTCCTGTCTCACCAAGTCATGCTTATTTTCTAGCTTTATACATGGCTGCTGTAATCAACCGCAGTTAATCAAGTCAGGGACAGGGAGCTAAAAAAGAGACACAGAAACGAATGGGGCTTGGGTGTAACACACTGGCAGAACATTGCCTGGTATGTGAAGGCCTTAGGTTCAACCCCACCTCTTCAAAAAAAAGATAATGAGCATAGGTGGGCAGATATGCAGAGACCCTAATGCCATGTCAAACCTGGAGTTGCCCCTCTTCCCACATCTCCAAGGGTCTCAGATACCCACAGCAACGCAGTGCCCCAGTGTTCCTGTCTTGTACTATGCTTGTTTGTGCAGATTTCATTCCACACTTTATTACAGAGCCTTCTTTCCCTTGTCTTTATCCTGCAGCCGATTGCAAGATGTCATCCTTCTGGGTGGTCCCCCAGCCCCGGCACTATGCTCTGCCCAGATGCCCTTGTGGTGAAAAGACCTCTTATTATTCATCACAGGGAGTGTCAGGGAAGTATCTATGCCTGAGAATGTGGAGCTGTTGAACCGCGATCAGACAACGCTTTAGGAAGAAGGATAACCTTGTGGGAGAACCATCTTCCGATGGAGATAAAGCAAGCTTTAACACAGAACCAGAAATATCTTTCCCTTGAATGATTTTGTGAAGACCTAGGAAGACCCCGGGAGGCTTAGGAGTGGAGGAAAAAAGTCTCAGACAAAGGGAGAAGGGAGGAGAAAGCGAAAGAGAGCAGAAATTCAGGGGCACACCCTCTTGTGAGATTGCGTGGTGATTAGCAAAGTAACAATGAATATTTATGAAGGTGGCGCTGATTATTTTACAGGGATTCATTTGAATAATCATGAATATGTTTCCATGCATTTGCACCTAATGGGATGGTTTTTCAGTCTTTAATGAGGCACTGGCGCGTGTTTGAAGAGAAAGGGAGAGGAGAGCAGGAGCAGGGAAACAGGGATGAACAATGCAGGTCAAAGCCCTGCTCTCCCAACACGGCTCTTATCCCCATGTCCTGTCCACGCAGAGCCGGGGGAGAACATCTGAGCGCAGACAGTGTGTGCCTTTCAGAGTACGGGTACAGGCTGACATTAGTTGCTGTTTCTTCTAACCGGCTCTGCCCTTGAAGAGAAGGTCATCTGAACAAGGTCTCTGTGTTTCTGTCCTTATCATTTCCAAGATTATGCATCTGAGTTTCAGGGCGAAGCGACTTTTCTAAGGGCACACGGCTGTGTAATTGCTCGAACCAAGCCTTCAGATTCCACCCCTCAGATCTCTTCCAAGAGCCTGGGGTAAACTCCCGGCTCCTTCGCAGGGGTCACTGTCAGGAGAGTAACAGGGTGTTAAATGGTTTGTTTTGTTCAGTGGTGGCAGGAAAGTACCGATTTATTCCTGGTACCCTCAACCCCTGGCAGGATGTCGGGTGCCGGGGCTGCCAGTGGTTGTTTTGAAGGGAGAGATGGCTGGAGGGGAAGGGTGGTGGGGGAAGGGAAGGTGGCCGCAGGGAGCACAGGTTATGTTCCCCGAGCTGTTCCTGGGGGTGGGGAGCAGCCAGGGACCAAGGAGGAGAACGCTGATGTGGGAAAAGTTCCAAGCTCCTCCACATTTGAAGAGAAGGAGACGTGAAACCAGCTCTACAAAAAGCGTAAACCAGAAGGCCAATTAGTTCTCTTCTACAGAGCCCGGGGTGTTCATGTGGGCGGCACATGCAAAGAGGCCAGGTCATCCTGCGCCCGCAGCTGGCCAGCCCCGGGGGTCACCCAGCCTCAGCTCTGGCCTTTTCTGTGTATGCAGTTTCTTCTGGGGGGCTCTCCAGGCTTCCCCAGCTGGGCGCTGAGTTATGGGAGCCCAAAATGCAACGTGAGTGTGGGCTGGGGCCTAGCGCCCGGGCAGACCAACACGTGGGAGCTATTATTAGGCAATGCCTCAGCCTGAAGCGGAATTGCAATCCGGTTGCCAGCTCCGTAGGAACTGGAGCGGGGGAGGCGAGAGGTAGGAGGGTGACTCAGCTGTCGCTGCATCCTTCCTGCGCCGGGCCACACCTGCCACATCAGCTGGCACCTCCCGCCCAGAAAGATTCTGGATCGGCCCTGTCGAAGCCCGGTTCCGACTGCAGTTTATTTTCCCAGGTTCTAAACTAACCCGCCCCCCTCTGATTGACACATTCTTTCTTTGGATATGCTAATACCTGCAGTTAGATTGCTGTCTCGTCTTGTTTGGCCCGCAGGCTTTGGCTCTTAAGGGGACTGCCTATCTCAAATCTTTCACGTTGTTCTTTTTTTTTTTTTTTTAATAGTTCACCTATAAGGAAGCACATTTTAAACTTTGTTTTCGAGTTCCTTTGGGGATATCTTAGTCTGAATATGCCAGACTGGCATCCATGCAGGTGCCCATTCAACAAAGCTGTAGTTGTGTGTCTACTATGACCTGTGTTGTTGTTGTTGTTTAAACAGAAGAAATTATATTTCACTTTCCTCCTAGTCTTATAAACTGGGTTGTTCAATACATTGTCATGTTTTGTTTTGTTTTTTATCTTTTTGAGGTAAGGTCTAGCTATGCAGTTCAGACTGGTCTTGAGCTCACTTTGTAGCCCAGGCTGGTCTCAAACTCACAATAATCCTCCTGCCTCAGCCTCCCCAGTGCTTGTTCAATACATTGTTATGAAGAGTAAATGGACACCCCTCCCCCACACACACACACTAGAGATTGAACCAGGGCCTTGGCACTGAGCTACATCTCTAACCCTTTTTAATTTCTTTTGAGCCTAGGTCTCTCTAAATCGATAAACTGGACAGACTGGGCTCCAATTTGTGATCCTCCTGCCTCAGCCTCTCAGAGGGCTGGAGTTACAGGTATGTGCCACTACACCCAGTTTAAACTGATAAGAACAGATACTACACTTGATCTTAGCCAAAAGGCCGAGAAGCGATACACTACACCCAGTTTAAATGAAGTAATTCTTTGTTTTGTTTTTGTTTGTTTGTTTGGTCTTTTTTTTTGAGACAGGGTCTCCCTATGCAGTTCAGGCTGGCCTTGAGCTCACTTTGTAGCCCAGGCTGGTCTTGAACTTGCAGTGATCCTCCTGCCTCAGCCTCCGAGTGCTAGGATTACAGGCATGTGCCATCACACCCAGCTTTGTTTGTTTTTTGAGACAGGGTCTCACTATGTAGCCCAGGCTGGCTTTGAATTTGTGATCCTCCTGCCTCAGCCTTCCACATGCCAGGATTATAGGTATGTGCCACCACACCCTGCTAAATGAAGTAATTCTTCAAGAAGGATTAAATGAATAAATCATGAACACCATAGTGCATGGCATGTAGTAGGCAATAATAAACGGAGGGGTGTAGCTGGTGATTCAGTTCAGTGGTAGAGAACTTAGCAGGAATGAGGTCTTGAGTTCAATCCTTGGCACCACAAAAACATTAATAAAATTTATTGAATGAGTGAATGGATAAGCATCACTTACTGTTACTCTTGCCAGGTGTTATCCGACTTTTTGGGTTTTTAATGGTGAACCAGGCACAGGAAGACCTGCCCTCCTGGAGCTAAAGTCTATGAGGGACAGCGACAAAATCATCCCAGTGCTGTGGGATAAATGCAAGGAACAGGGAAATACCCAGTGTTATTGGAGCTCCTGGCAAGAAGACCTAACCTGGTGATAAGGTCTGTGGTTCCCTGAAGGAGGGCGACACGACAGGAACTGTAAGAGTTAGCCAAATAAAGAGGTGGGAGACCTGAGTGCCTGACCGAGGGCCTCCCTGGTGCGAAGGCCTCGAGGCAAGAACACCTTTCTTCCAAATGAGAAAGTTTGCGAGGGTTCCTCGCCAGGAATGTGGGCCAAAGGGGTCAGGGAGGCAAGCTAGGGATGGACTTGGGAGGGGTAAGTCTTAAAATCTTAAGATTCCATCCTAAGGACTTTAAAGTATTTATAAAACAGTGGTTCTCCAGCTTGATAAAAAGTGGAGTTTGCGGTACTGGGGCTCAAATCCAAGGCCTCACACATACTAGGCAGGCACAGGCCTGATGAGCTACATCCCCAGCCTGAGATCTTGTCTCAAAATTTTTGAAAAAGCGGTGTAATTCAGCTCAGCACTCCGTGGGAACAATCCCCAGTACCAAAAGGGAGGAGGGAAGGAAGGAAAGAAGGAAGAGGGAAGGGATGCAGAAAAGGAGGGAGGAGAAGAGGACAGAGTGCTTCATAAGCACATGCTCTCTGATAACTAACCCGCTCTCCCAGAACTACATTAATCCCTTTGGGTGGGTAGAGCCCCAGTGACCCAAACACCTTGTAAAGTCTCCACCACAATTACATTTGCAGTGAAACTTCAGTGTGAGTTTTGGTGGGGATAAACCACATCCAAACAGTAGCAGTAACCTATCCTCATTTACAAACTGGGATAATCGCAGTATCCAACTCAGAGATTTGTATGAGACAATGCGGGTGAGATGAACTAGTACTGACAGAATAAAATACTGATGAGCTACATCCCCAGACCAGCACCTGGTATGGAAGCAGTACTCTGGCTGGGCATGGTGGCTTGCACATCTGTAATCCCAGCACTCAGGAGGCTGAGGCAGGAGGATCACTAGTTTGAGGACAACCGGGGCTACATAGTGAGTTCAAGGAACCACATAGTAAGACCCTGCCTTAAAAAAAAAAAAAAAAAAAATTAGAAGCAGTGCTTTGTAAATGGTGTTATTGGTGTTTTTCTTGCTAGGACAGCTCCTGGAAGTCGCCTGTGCTGCAAAGCCAGCTATCTAAAGCCAGCTATTTAAAGCATGTCTGAGGAATGCAGAGAGAGGGTGAAAGCCTACAAGCTGCTGGAAGATGGAAACTCCCAGAACGTCCAGCTCCGCCTCTTTTTGGTTTAGTCATCCTTCTTGCACACTGTTGCTTGGTTTCCACCGTTACTGGAAAAGGAGGAGCTGGAAGCAGGTCTCTTAGGGAAGGCGGAAGTAACTCCTTGTAGAGCACAGCTCAAGGAAAAGCATAAGACCCTGTGAGAGAGAGGTCCAAGACCTGCCTGCCAAAGTGGAACATTAAAAACAGAGGGAAGAGTCCTGCACATCTGAAACGTACTGAAGACTTCACTGTACTCTAGAACAATTCCTAAGAGCATAAAGGCTCTGGTTAGAATACCTCTTGTCCATCAAAGTAGGAGAATATTTCAGGAACTTCAGAAACAATGGTATATTGGATGGAAAAATGTGGCTTTATAAAAGATCCAGTGAAAACAGCCCAGTTAATACATCTCTGGGGGCTGGGGATTTAGCTCATCGGCACAGTGCATGCCTGGCAAGCGCAAGGTTGTGAGTTCGATTCCTGGTACCGGAAGAAAAACAAAAACAGAAATAGCAATTTGGGGCTAGGGATTTAGCTCAGCGGCAAAGTGCCTGCCTGGCAAGCGCAAGGTC
>NW_004955402.1:43061972-43075498 GCF_000276665.1 Chinchilla lanigera
CTGAGCTAAATCCCCAGCCCCATTCCTAGATTCTTAAAAGTCACCTCACAGTTCTCCAGTAATTCTTTTTCCCTGTTAACCTCTCTTCCTTTTCTGGTGGGGGGTTGGGAATTGAACTCACAAACTGAGGCTTGCCAGGCAGGCTCTTGTGCTGCTGAGCTATACCCATGGCTCTCTCTTCCTATATCCCATCACTGTACTGTCACTATGTGGGCTTTACCATGTACTATGATGTACATTGTTTATAATTATTCTGTAAGGTTAAGACACAGCAAAGCTTAAAGGAATTTTTAAGAAGAAAAAAACATGGATACAAGGTTGATGTCTATTTTTTTGTTGTCATGCTTATTTGTTTGTTTTTAAATCCTCCAGGGATATGGAACAGGAAGATGAAAAAAAAATTTTGGCTTCCTTCTTGGTAAAAAAGTTCAAGCTGGGGCTAAGGATTTAGCTCAGCGGCACAGTGCCTGCCTGGCAAGCGCAAGGTCGTGAGTTTGATTCCCGGTGCCCGATGAAAACAAAACAAAACAACAACAACAAAAAAGTTCAAGCCATGGCTGGAAGCCTTTTTTTTTCCCTGTGCTGCTGAATAAAAAGATGTGTCTTTGGAGCTTTGACCTCTTTTCTGGCTTCCTGGCTCTGGAAAATGCCTATAAGAGGAATGCCATGGGTCACAAGAGTTACTTAGCTAAGTAAACACACAGGCGTGATTGGGAGAGAATTGCAACGTCTTCTCTAAGTAACCGAATCAGAACTAACAATACTTAGATGTCAGAACATCAGATGAGGCTGTCCAAACTATCACCTTTGATGCATCCAAGTATTTTGAAGATTAGCTCTTGAGGACAGTATTTGACGGATGGAGTTTTGTTTTTCTGGTTTATCAGGCCAAAGTGCAATAGGGTAGGAATGGTACACAGCCTGAGGAAGGAAACTCAGTGATTATAGGTGGGGGACACTTGAGACAAGGAATGGATGGGGTGGATGTTTTAAAAAGATTTTCTCACTGCCAAATTTATGGCTTAATTCTGACTAGTGTTAGTAGGATTTGCAAGCTGTTATTTGCCAGGGGTTTGACAGTTTGGTATGCACTAGTGGTCTTAATCCAGTATCTGGACCAGAAAGCAAATATTTGCATCCTTGGAATCTCTGTTGCAATTGAAAAATTCCCGAGGTGACAGTGGACGCCAGATAGGAATGCGGCATGAATTGCCCAGTTAGCACGCAAATCCTTAGCTGGTGTTGTATTGCTTTGTGCTTTTTTCTTCATTCCCCAACACGTAACAGTGCCTACTGTAAAGCCAGGCATAGTGGCGCATGCCTGTAATTCCAGCCCTTGGGGGGCTGAGGCAGGAGGATCACCATAAATTCGAGACCAGCCTGGGCTGCATAGTGAGTTCAAGGCCAGCCTGAGTTACATAGCAAGACCCTGCCTCAAACAACAACACCACCACCAAACCAAACAAGAAAAGAGTGCAAGAGTGTGTACTCTTTGGCAAGGCCCAGACAGTAAATACTGGTGTTTTAGAACAATGAATTCAACAGGCTACATCTATGTCCTCATGAGGTTTGCATTCACGTGGGAAAGAAAGGAATTTAATAAGCAGTATAATCAGGTTGCCAGATTTATCAAGTAAAAAGCAAGAGAACCATTTGAATTTGAATTACAGATAAATAATGGGTTTTTTTGTATAAATATTGCTAAAAATATATATAGTTTTCTGGATTTGTTTTTTTGGTTTTTTTTTTGTTTGTTTTATGGTACCAGTGATCAAATAGGTCTCATACAGGTGCTCTACCTCCAGGCCCCAAGGCTGTGTGCAACCTTAAATACAACGTGAGATTCTTCAAATGAAGCGGAAGAAAGCTCGAGCTAGGGACTCAAGGATGTGAAGTCAGTTAAGGTGGTCCTAGAAGCTCCTCTGACACAGTAATGATAAAGCAGAGATGTGACTGAAATGAGGAAGGGAGCCAGGCAGGTCTCTGTGGAAATAACATCTCTTCTGTTCTGTTGTTATCACCAAACAACTGACACAGAGTAATTTATAAAGAAAAGAAGTTTTATTAAGATCACGGGCCCAGAGGCTAGAAATCTACGATCAGGTGGCCACCTGGCCAGGACCTTGTGCTACATGGTTACCTGGCAGAAAAGCTGATGGGCAAGTGGCTGCATGCAGGAGAGACAGCCACGGAGGCTGAACTCATTTTATAATAACAAGCCACTCCAGCAACTAACCCTCAGTTCACTGCGCTGGGGATTAATGTTCCAGCACACAAACTGCAGGGGAATGGATTCAAGTCATAGTAGCAGCATCCAGAAGAGCAAGGACAGCCTTGTAGAGGCCCTGAGTTCCAATTCCAGGGTCACAAACTTGGCTCCGCACCCAGGAAACATGTAATGCCTGAATGAGCTGGTCTGATTCTGAGTCTGTTCACGGCTTCCATGAGTGATTCAGATTATCCGCTGACTACATGAAAAGCTTCTCTAACCCTAAATGATTTAAGGTTAAAAAAAAAGGAGGAGGGCTGGGGATTTAGCTCAGCGGCAAAGCGCCTGCCTGGCAAGCCCAAGGTTGTGAGTTCGGTTTCCAGTACCGGAGAAAAACCAAAAACAAACAAACAAAAAACAAAAAAACAAAACAAAACAAAACAAAAAAAAACAAACAAAAAGGACTAAGAATGCAAAGAAAGCGGGTACCATGGCATGAGAATGCAATTTAGCCTTGCTCTACACTGGGAGCTTAAGAGGGCTCCTTTGGGATTTTGCGCTAGTACATTGCTCCATGCTAGAGAGGACAGCTAGGTCTAAAGACCAGTGAGCCCATCAGGGGGAGGGGCTCCTTTCATCCCGTCGTCTTAGAGGCTGAAGGGTTTAGAATGAGCCAGGCGCTGCCATGGTGGGATACTACCGTGATTGCTTCATAATAGTAGAACCCATTGTCATGATCACCCCAGCTTCCTCCATGGTACCCTGGCTAACACCAGCAATGCTTTTCTAAGGTACCTAGAGACAGCTCTAAGTCAAGAGGCAGCCTTCCCTGGTTTCATGTTTTTATGACCTTTACCTATTTGGTTTTTTTTTCCAGAACCGGAATCGAACTCACGACCTTGAACTTGCCAGGCAGGTGCTGTGCCACTGAGCTAAATCCCCAGCCCCCCTATTTGATTATAAATGTGTATTTGTACCTTAACTATTCTTTTCTGTTATCCTAGCACAATTTAATATTTTAACACAAAAAAACAGATTAGCAGAATAAAAATTCAAAAACAGCTTTTTTTCCTTGTACTGAGCTATATCCCCAGCACTTTATTTATTTTGGGTCTAGGTCTTGCCAACTCACTGAGTTGCCTGTGGTGGGCTCAAACTTTTTTTTTTTTTTTTGGTCTTTTTGAGACAGGGTCTCTCTGTGCAGTTCAGGCTGGCCTTGAGCTCACTTTGTAGTCCAAGCTGGTCTTGAACTCACAACAATCCTCTTGCCTCAGCCTCCCGAGTGCTGGGATTGCAGGCGTACACCATCAGGCCCAGCTGAGCTGATCTTTTTTATTGAGATTGTTTTCATAATTATTCAAATGCTCTATTATTTAGCAGAGGACAGGAGGGAAGATTTTGAGATACTTCTGAGCAGGCTCTCTCTCTTCTTTTCCTGTCTCCTCACCTCCCCTGATGTGAGATAAGGATAGGTAAGATAGGAGATAAGGCCTTGCAGGGGCAAAAACATGAAGACCCAGAACTTTTGAGAACCTAAACTGATTGGTATTCCTGTATGTCAACTATGAGTGCGCACACACACACACACACACACACACACACACACACACACACACTGCATTGAAGCAAGGCCTCATGCATGCTAGGCAAATGCTCTGCTACTGAGCTATATTTCTAGCACTTAATTGCATTTTTTTAATTTTTAATTTTAATTTTAATTAATTAACTTTTGTTTTGACATAGACTCTCGCTAAGTAGTCCAGGCTGGTCTCAAACTCATGGTGATTCTCCTGTCTCAGCCTCCTGAGTGCTGGATTACTGGTGTGTGCCACCACGCCTGGCACACTTGAGTGTTTTTACTGATCCTGGGCTGTTGTACCTCCAGCCAAATTCCTGCAGTAAAACTCCCAATTCAAACCAGTTTTTTGATTCTCAACAAATTCTGACCCTTCCACCCTCCTCTAGACACTAGAACACTCATGATGATCTGGAAGTAGAGAAATCAGACAGTTTTAGTTCAACATGGTAATGCACACCTGTAGTCCTTACACTTGGAGGCTGAGGCAGAAGAATCCCTGTGAGTGTGAGGCCAACATGGGTCACATAGTTCAAGGCCAACCTAACTACATAGTGAGACCTTGTCTCAAGAAGAAATGAAAAGAAAAATTTTAGATAGATAGAGAAAGAATTGGGGATTATCTAAATAAACTTAAGAGCCTTGAGAGTAAACGTGTGTCTTTAAGAAGTACAAAGTTAGAAATGAAAGAGGCTAAAGATAGAACATGAGAAACATCCCTACTTCTGAGAGGAATGCAGAAAGGCCAGCCAAAAAGGAAGCCTGCGAAGATAGGGCTGTACGCAAAGAGGGGACGATGTCCTGGGACTAAGGGAGAGGATCTCTCAGAAGGGGTGGGTGGGAAGTGCTCCACGCAGAATTCTCAAAGTGGGGAGTGTCTTTCAGATGTGTGTGCGGTTTCATTCAGACAGGAGGCTGTAGAGGGGCCAGAGGGTTTCTCTCCTGCCGCATGGGAGAGGAGCTGAATGGATAAGGTACAAGAAAAGCACAGGGGGACAGCTAGTTCCTGCCAAGGGCTCATTGGATGCCGGCTTTGCGAGCTCAGACGTCTGCGTGTAGTACGGAGTACCTAGTGCTTGTAGTAGTAGCTTAATTGGTGTGGTTTGTGCTCTGTTTTATACGTCAGGGTCAAGTCGATTTAGCACTCACAGTCCAGGATGGACACCTTAGAAGAGGGGAGATAGAGGCCTGGGGATTTAGCTCAGCAGCACAGTGCCTGCCTGGCAAGCGCAAGGTCGTGAGTTTGATTCCTGATACTGAAAAAAAAAACCAAAAAAAAAAAAAACAAAAAAAAAAAAAAAATAGAAGAGAGATAGAGTTGTCTCTGTCTGAAAGGGAGGAGCTGAGAGCTCCACACATGGTAAAATCTAGATTCCTTGTATTTGGTTTTTTTTTTTTTTTTGAGACAAGGTCTTGCTGTGCAGTTCAGGTTGGCCTTGAGCTCACTTTGTAGCCCAGGCTGGTCTCGAACTCGCAACTATCCTCCTGCCTCAGCCTCCCAAGTGCTGGGATTACAGGCATGCGCCACCACGCCCGGCCTAGACTCTTTGTAGAGCTGAGAGTAAATGTGTCTTTAAGAAATACAAGAGGTCAGAGGCTGGGACGTCACTCATGAAGGACACGGTCACTCATGAAGGACGCAGTGAGTTTGCTACTTAGACTGTTCACATGGCCTTTTTAAATGGCATGAGTATGACATATTTTCTTATTATTTACCAGATACTTGGAGTGAGTAGGGCCACACATTGTATTTCCCAAAATTAGGACTGCTGGAGAAGTGAGCCTCTCTAGCACAGGTTTTCAATGTGTATAGCCGAGAAGGGCTTGTCTACTCAGGCAATTTTTCTAACCCAGTGACTTTTGTATTCTTCTGGTGGGTCACACCTTTAGTTTAAAATAACAAAAAGAAAAAAAATAAGGAAGAAAGAGGAACATTTTGAGTCCTCATCTTAATTACTCACTTGTTGACTTTCAGTTTATAAAAATTATTTATAAATTAAATAAAAGTAGTACTATCTTAAAATTGTATCCACCTTACAAAATATACACCAAGTGGGGGCCAGTTATATAGCTCAGTGGCACAGCGCCTGCCTGGCAAGTGTAAGGTTCGTTTCCTGGTACCAAAAAAATATACACAAAAGTAAAAGGTAAGGCTGGGGTTGTAAGTTCAGTGGTAGAATGTGCTTTCCACGTGCAAGGCCCTACCTTTGATCACAGCACCAAAAGTACGTAAGTAAATACAGAAACAGATAAATAAGGAAGGAATTATGATGGGCTAAGCAATGTCATTCTAATTTAATTAAAATGTCATTTATTATCAGTGCAAACTACTTTGCTCTCATAAATTTCTTAATATTTTGGGCTGAGAAGATTGAACATGCTGCTTTTTTCAAAATCTTGGTAAAACCCATGATGATAAAATAGTCTGAGGGGGTTGGGGATTTAGCTCAGCGCACAGTGCCTGCCTGGCAAGCGCAAGGTCATGAGTTTAATTCCTGGTACCAGAAAAAAAAAACAAAAACAAACAAACAAACAAACAAAAAAAAAATTTGAACATCTTGTTCTTGAACTCACTGTGTAGCCCAGGCAGGCCTTGAGCTTGCGGTGATCCTCCTGCCTCAGCTTCCAGAATGCTGCGATTACAGGCATGCACCACTACACCTGGCATGAATTTCTTTCTAAAAGTGATTACTTTCTGGTTGTTAAGACATTACCTCAAAGGGACAGAGTCAACACTTTTGGTCCTGTAAAACATTTGGCAGATAGTATTTTATGCAACACATTTACCAAAGAAAAGTCCAGCAAATTTGTAACTCTACTCCTTTCTTAAAAAGGACACTGAATAATGTTCTTTGCCAGGACATGGCAGCAAACCACTGTGTGACACAGATTTCAAGAGTCAAGCCTCATTTTCTAAGTATAGGAAGGAATCTTTGCTAAAGGGACTGTTACAAAATATTCCTGACCTCCCTGCCCTTTGAATAAAATTAACCTCATTGATGATATTTTGTAGCAATTGGTGAACTTCTGGCTTCTACTTTTGTGCCCGGATAGTTTGTCTGTGAATGATTCAGTGTTAAATCTTTTTTTTTAATTTTTTTTTATTTTTTTTATTTTTGAGGCAGGGTCTCGCTATGCAGTTCAGGCTGGACTTGCGCTCACTTTATAGCTCAGGCTGCTCTCGAACTCGCAACAATCCTCCTGCCTCAGCCTCCCAAGTGCTGGGATTATAGGTGTGCGCCACCACGCCTGGTGACTCAGTGTTAAATCTTGTGTGTAATTTAATCCCAGATTTTTTTACCCCTGAGGTACTGAGGATTGAACCTAGGGAATGATGAGCTACATTCTTAACCCTTTTTTACTTTTTTTTTTTTAATTTTGAGGGAGGGTCTCCTTAACTGCTTTAGCCAGTCTTGAGTTTGTAGTCCTCCTGCCTCAGCCTCCTAATTACTGGGATTATAGGCATGTGCCATCGAGCCCAGCTAATACAAGGATTGTAATTCCTATATAAAAATTGTTTCATTGGTGGGTTTTTTAAAAATTTTATTTTATTTTTTCTTTTTGTTGCTGAGGGTTGAACCCAAGACCTCAGGCATGATAGCATTTACTCCACCACCAAGTTCCATCCTTAGCCTAAGGGTTCAGGTTATGTTTTTCTTTATTGTTATACAATTTTTAAAGTCATTTGATTAGAAAAGTACTTTATTATTGAAAATATACCTTCTCTGCTAAGCTTTTTATTTAATAGTTCATAAAAACATAAGCATTTCCAGGTATATTATCACTGGAACAGGATCAAGCAGATACTATAAGCGGCAGCATGTTTGAAATAGTTGTATTTTTCTTTCAACAGTTGAGCTAACCTCCCACACTGTGTAATTTATTCCAATACATGTTTCTTTATATCTAAGGAAATGTTTTCTAAGTGTCTTCTAACTATTTGTTGACAAATGATTGTATAATACTTTGCACCATGTTTCCTGGTTATTTTTTAAAATTTGTTTTTATTTATGTGAATATGTATGTTATTATCACTATTCTTTTAAAAAACTTTTCCAGAAATACCTTAAATATCAGCACTTGAGAAGCTGAAGCAGGAGGATCCCAAATTTGAGGCCAGTCTGACTACATAGAGAGTCCAAGGCTAGCTTGAGCTACATGGCATAGACTGTGTCTCCAAAACAAAACAATAACAACAACAACAACAACCCTACCTTTTCCAGAAACAACCAACGTTTCCCTAGGGATTTATTGCTTTTGTTCTTTTGACTACTCTTTTTTGTTGGTACTGGGAATCAAACTCAGGACCTCACATTTGCCAGAAAGCACTGTACCACTGAACTATATCCCTGGCCTGACTTTTGTTCTTTTGGTATTAAATAAGAAACCTCCAAAAAAAACAAAACAAAACAAAACAAAACTCCAGGGGGCTGTGGGTATAGCTCAGCGGCACAGCGCTTGCCTGGTAAGCGCAAGGTCGTGAGTTCGGTTCCTGCTACCGGAAAAAAAAAAAAACAAAAAAAAAAAAAAAAAAGAAACCTCATCTGTTTTTTTTTTTTGTTTGGTTGGTTTGTTTTCTGGTACAGGGAATCGAACTCAGGACTTTGCACTTGCCAGTCAGGTGAGCTAAATCTCCAGCCCCAAGAAACCTCACCTGGATGTGGCAGGGCACACGTAATCCCAGCACTCTGGGAGGCAGAGGCAGGAGGATTACAAGTTCAAACACAGTTTGGGCAATTTAATGACAGTGAGACCCTGTCTCAAAATGCAAAATAAAACCAGGACTTAAGATGTAGCTCACTGGGTCGTGCACTTAAAAAAGAAAAAAAAAAAGAAAAAATAAAAAAGGTTCCTAGAGTTCCAGTGCAGAGGACGCAGTGAGGTTGTCTGTACTGGAGGTGAGGACACCAGTTAGTGACCCACTGCAAACTGAGGTGACGGCCTGAGGCCGAATCTCAGCGATGAACATGGGCAGGAGGGCTTGGGATCCACAATTTCAACTGCAGGAAGGTAGAATGTGCCTCGCACGTAGCGATGGACTTGAACAGAAGGAGTAAGTGCCCTTTCCTTTTCTCTTCCTTCCTTCTTTCTCCATTTTCTTTTCTTTTCTTTTTTCTTTTCTCTCTCTCTCTCTCTTCTCTCTCCTGTACTGGGGATTGAACCTTCACACTGACCTATATTCCCAGCCCCTACCCCTCTTTTGAGACAGGGTCTTACTATGTAGTTCAGGCTGAACTTAAATTCACTACATAGCCCAGGCTGGCCTGAAACCCCTGCCTAAGCCTCTTGCGTGCTGGGATTACAGGAGTATGATGGTCCCCAGCCCTATTTATTTATTTATTCATTTATTTTGAGATAGAGTCTCCCTAAATTGAGCTGATGAACTGCCTAGGCTGGACTTGAACTTGTGATCCTCCTGCCCCAGACTCTCAAATCACTGGGATTTGAGCTGTGCAGCATCACATCTGGTTAGCAGGTGCCATTTTTGGACAGAGTAGTCACCGAGAAGATGGATCCTGTTGTTTGAGCGCCTTGGACTGAGTTACCTAGAATGCACTGGGTCACGTCTGAATACATCTGTGAGGGAGTGAGGTTGGGAAGAAGTTGCCCCACCCTGCTCCGGTAATGGGAGCCTGCTCTGAGAAGGGAACTCTGCAGCTGGGCTGGGCCTTCAGAGTTGGTCTCTACTGAGCGGAAGAACCAGCCAGATGTTGGCTGCCCCATGGGAAGAGGTGACTCTTGGGGAAGAGTTCCCAAGAGCTGTCAGAGATAGCTGCCTGGGCAGTAAGCAGCAGGGGACTCAGGTGTGAATGGCCAGCAGCCCATATTCTCAGCAGCTAGGAATAGGAACGGACACCCTGAAGAGAGAACCAAGGCAAAGCACTACAGAATCTACATTATCCACTGCAGTAGCAAAAGACTGTATGTTTAATTTGGGGTATTTTCTCCCTGGTGCCTGTGGGTTTCATTAGCTCGTGTCAGCTGTGGGGATGTCCAGGACTATGTTGACTGCTGAGGACAAAGAGGGCTAAAATGAGGCCAGGTGTGGTGTCGCACGCCTGTAATCCCAGCACCAGGGAGGCTGAGGCAGGAGGATCGTTGCGAGTTCGAGACCAGCCTGGGCTACAAAGTGAGATTAAGGTCAGCCTGAACTACATAGCAAGACCCTGTCTCAAAAAAAAAAAAAAAAAAAGAAGAGGGTTAAGATGAAGACCATGTACCCAGGTAAAGTCCACACTGCAGGAGACCCATGGAGCCCCTTCTCGGGAAGATCTCAGTCCCCAAGGTTTGTATTTTCCCTTTTCTTTCTGGAAGATTGGCTTCCTTTTCTCAGATGCCCCCTGGATTCCTGTTCTTTTTCCTTCCCTCTTGGATTTAGAAAGTTAGGAAACAAACCCCAAAACAAGTACTTTTGAAAAGAGGCCTAGGTGCGGTGTGGAAGTTAACAAGGGCTGGAAAATCTTGGAAAGTTCTTAACAGTCTCCTCTGGGCCACAGTTTCGGAAGAGGATTCTTTGCTGCTATCTCAAACCCTGTGCTTGTGGCTCTCTTTCCATTCCTGAAGGTACTGCTCCAGAAACTACCCACTTTCTTTTGTCCCCACCCTTCTTTCTTTGGACAAGGCCAGCTTTCCAAGCTTTAACACTTAGGCCTAAAGAGACAGCAGGAGGTAAGAATTAATGGATCTAGCTAGTAGCCAGGACCTAGGAAGTCATTCAAATATCTAAGGGCCTCCTAAATAATGCCTGACTCTGAGCCCAACCCCCACTTCCTCAGGTCTCCCAGTGAAAGGCTTTTGCAGGGTTTCCAAATTGAGGCTCAGAAAAGGGGAGGTGGTCTTCTATACAAAGTCTACTTATGAAATCGCTAACAAAGGATAAGGCAAATCCTTTCCTCAGTTTAATTCTGGCACTGATAATAATTTAAACCTGGCTATCATTTGTTTCAAGGATACGTTTTTGGGAAAAAAAAAAAAAAATCAATAGCTTGATGTTCCTATAAAGAAACCAGAAACGACAGAATTTTTTTCCTTTTTCTTCCTTGGCTACTCTGCTACAGATGTTGAAATTATTACTCTAGGGTCAAACATCATAACAATTTATGTAAAGACAAGCTAACAAATTTAACACCATAAATTGTCTGTAAACACCTAGGCCTATCATGGTTTGGAGGTAAGAAATGTGCCGCTGAAGCCTGGTTTAGGAGTAGTTTGCAAGGCCTTTGATGATGAGATAAAGAAAAGGCTTTTCTTTTTTTCCCTCGTGGAACACACCTTTTGTGTGCTCTCCCTAACAAAGGAATCTCCCAATTTCATAGTGGAATTTGGAGGGAAAGCATGACAGCTACATGCTTCTGCAAAGCCTGCTTCCAACCACAAAAGATTAAAAGGGGGGGGGCTTGCAATACACTGGAGGAAAAAACAAGACACCAAAGCAATAAAAATAGCAATAACAAAATCCCAAAGGGTATGGAATTCCTTGAGTTTCTTTTTGGCTTGAGAATCATATGATTTCTTTGTTCTGCCCTTCCTTATCTACTGTACTCAGATAATAGTTTTATCTCAGTCTTACAGTCAAATTACTATTTTACCGTGCTCAAAGCAGAACAGTGCAAAAGGTAGCTCTTACATATGTAGAGTAACAGAATGAACCTTTTGGTATTGATTTTTTGGAAGAGGGTAGTGTCCTTTTTATAAAAAAAACAGAAATAAAAGCTTTTTCAGCTGTGAAATTCAATGATTTTGCAAAATGGACTAAGGGTAGGTGCTTTCCTTTGAACTACTGGTCTATCTGGCAAAGGAATTTCTCTGAACTCCTTGTCAAAATAGAACTGGTAATTTGCTAGAAATTATTATCTTACTTTTCCGTTGTTAAAGGTATTCGAAGGCAGATGCAATATGATCTGTTGCCATTCGTGAAAATGGTGAACTGTGCTTTTACATCAAATTTAGCCAAGGGTTGACCAAAGCATTGGGTTTGTATGGAGCCCAGCTCAAAAAGCATTATGAAACCACAGGAAGCAGTTGTAGAGCTGAAGACTCCTATGATAAACAATTCAGACTTTGGTTTGAGGAGTACAACTCTTGTAACCATTCAAATGCTGCTGTGTGGCTCTTTCAGCTTTAAGAGAAGACGATGGGGGAGGGGCAAAAGAGCATGCTAAATAAACAAAGACTCAAAATCTATGAATCCTAGGATTTGCTATGGTATGTAAGCTATGAAACACCATAGATTATTATAGCCATAGTGTATCAAGATTTCAAATGATCAGGTCTTTGTATCCTCTTCAATGGATGTAATTCTTTTTTTTTTACATGCATATTAATAAAGGCCCACCTTTGGGCGAATAAAAAAAGCTTCCTTTCAAATGAAACCAAGCCCAGGTAAAGTTGAAACTCAGCACACAGAGTACTGGCATTGTTTTCAGGCTAAAAGATGAGAGTTTCAATTTCACCATCTTGTAACACTGATAAATGTGTTACTGTGGCCAGCAAAATCTGCAGATTACATAGGTCTTTCTAAACGTGTGTAAATAAATATGCAGATAGGCGCTCCAATTTATGTGCAACCTCAGTTTGCCGTTCCAAATTAAAAACTCTTCTGTGAGACAATAATTCCAACCATTTGTATGAAAAGTGTTGAGTCCCCTCCAAAAAAACCCTACTTGTTATCTGCATCATGACGTCCCTGTAACAGAGAACAATGGCTTCATCAGTGGAAGATAATGCAAGAGACAGGACTACTGAGATTTTTTTTTTAAACTTCTCTGCACACTTTCCAGACATTAATCAATCTAATTAAAAATAAAGCACATAGGAATACTTCCTCTACTGGGTCTTCACTGGTATTAGTATCTTCTGGGTCGGATTAAACAAGAGTGTGCCTTTCCAAGAGGTAATGGTGACATTTTTAAAGATCTTCCCATTTTGTGCTATTTCCAGCGTCAGCACAACTAGCTTAACATGGAGGTTTCTCTGTCGTTTTAAAAACCTTCCAATGGCGTGCATGTCTGGGAATATAGGAACCAGGGGCACGCGGCTGGAAAACAGCCTGCTTCGTCTGGAATGGAAATACATTGTCTCACTCTGGGATGGGTTACGATTGCCCCCCTTCGTGGCCTTTGGCGGGTTTATATATGTATCTTTTTGTGTTCTGTAAGCTCTGACCACCTGCTGTATGTACAATATGTGCTTGTTACATTCCTACACCATCTCCCTTGTAGAATTTAAAGACCCGGCTATTACATCTTGTTTACTCACTATCATTCTAGTTAAAGAAAAAACCCTACGTGAACAGAACATGCCATGTTTCAATCTGGCCCCACTGGCTTTTTCTCTGAACGCAAAACGTGTGTCTTTTACACCAGGGCTTTCTCCCCACCCCAGGGGGTGTCTTCCATTCTTTTGTGGCTCAGTTTAAGGCGAAAAGGGCTCCAAACCACTAACTAACCAGAGGAGAGCCCCTTGTTCCACCTCCAGGGAGAATTTCAGATGTAATTCCTCCGAAGATAGCGTGCTCTCTTCGTACTTATTTGCCACCATTACGAGGAGGACAGAACACCACCTTGGCTTCAAGATCCTGCCTAGGTAGAGGCTCACGGTCCTTCTCAACCATCTTTGGCGAGGCCTTGCTTCCTTCCACTCGAGTAAGTTGCGGCTTGGGGCCATGGAAGAGGACTGGGTGAGAGTCTGAGATGTCGTTTGAAAAAAAAAAAAAAAAAGCAGCCCTCCCTTCGTCCCCTC
>NW_004955402.1:43076342-43091773 GCF_000276665.1 Chinchilla lanigera
GGGCCTTCGCGCCCCGCCGGGCTCCTTGGGGGGCCCGAGGAAGGGCCGGTTTGGCTAGGCCCCACCGGCTCGAAAGGGGGCCACGTGAGCGCCGGCCGCTGCCGCCCCCCGCCAGCGCTGGCTGTGCGCAGAGGGTTTCGCGAGGCCTCCGTGTGCCCCCTCTCCCCACCGCCCTGCTTCACCGGTCCCCCACCGCCCCATACATCCCCAGTGTTGTACCCCGAGGTGAAGGGATTTGGACTCACCACCCCCCCAGGTGCTTGAAAGAAGAGAAGGTTGGAGGAGGAGGAAGAGACTGGGGGGGCTGCTGGTGGTGGTGACAGGGCTGGGAGAGAAAGGAGAGGGACGGAAGGGAGGAGGGGGCTGGGTGGGGTGGGGGTGACAGGCAGAGAGGAGCCTGGTCAACAAGCCAGCACCACTCTGCTAGGAGGCCAGGCCGGCTCGCAACCGACGCATCCTGTGTGAGGAGACACACATAGATTGCTTTCTTGGGGGCTCTTTGTCAGCCACCAACACAGGGAACACACACTGACACACACGTACACAAAGATCTGAGCCAGGTTGTGGGAGGTAAGTGGGGGAAGGAGAAGGAGGGGGAAACAGTGTCTGGTGGACTTCGGGGTGGAGGGAGGGGGAATGCGCCCTAAGGGGCTCGGGGGGCTGGTGAGGCGAGCATTTCCAAGGCTGTGTGCTTTGTGTGGTGTGGGGGGGACACACGATGACCTTCCCCTCTTCAGAAAGACCTAAAAGGGCGAGGCAACCCCCAGTGAGATCCCCCGGTGCTGATGATTTTCAGGGACTTGTTGGCAACTCAGCGAGGGTTGCCATAGCTTTTTTATGTAGGGTGACCAGAACCGGCTGAAACTGGTTTGAGGCAGATCAGCTCCTGAACACAATGCAGTCACTGAGCTACTACAGTGGGATAGCAGCTTCCTCCCTTCATGGCAGCCAAAAGCAGAGGAGCTTGCAGGAAGGTGCCATCCCAACACAGTATGTGAATGCACACTTAGACACCACACAGCACTGGTACGTGACTAATGGAGCCCTAAAAGAGCCTGTGTAGAGACGATGGGGAAAAAGGTGCAGGTTTGCAGGGTCTGAGATTACTTGGGCTTTTCCTGCCTTTTTCTTTTGCTTAAGGGATGGACGAGGAGCTGAGATTTATGACCCTTATTAAAGAAAAAAATGTGCCTTGCTAGGGTGGGGACACTTGGTTTATGCAGTCTCTCTCTGTGTCTTTCTCTGTATTTTTAACAAAACAAAACCAGAATGAACTGATGGATTTGTGATGGTAGTTTGTTTGTTGCTGAAGAATGCTACTTTGCATGCTTTTTTCTCTTGCAGGGTATGTTCTGTTTTGTGCTTTTCCTTTTAGAAGCTACTAAAGGGTGTTTGGGATACTTCTGACTGTTGTGAAGGCCAAAAGGTAACAATATTGTTCTAGGAAATGAGCATAAACGCGTTCCAGTGATGCTGTTAGCCATACATGCTGTCTTTTTTTTCCTTGTAGGCCTGTTGACTGGGGCTGCTTTTAACCCTTTCATATTTGCAGAGAATGCAGCCGTGTGACAGTCACTGAACACTGATCCAAAGTCTTTCCAAAAGGTCAAGGTTCACCAGGTGAGATATGCTATTTTGAGCATGAATTTAAGTGTTTATTTGCAGATCCATTCCTACACAGACAGACAGTGGATTGGTACCCTGGAGATAAGACGGGGTTCAGAGTGAGAAGAAATACTCTTAATGTTATCCATGTTTAATGGGATTTCAAGTGACTTTTTGAAGGTATTGCTATCAAGGTGAAATCTGAATGCCTTCATTAAAATCGCATGTGCCTGGGCATTTGGAGCAGTCCTGCCTGGAAAGAGGCAAGTTCAGAGAATGGTAGGCGGCAGGGCCTTGTGGAGCATAGGCTGTTTTGCGTAAGGCTGAAGCAAGACACATGTGGCATTTTCCTGATCCTTGTAAGAAAAGGAAGGGCTTCACCAAATCGAGGCAGCCAAGCCACCTTTTGAGGATTTGAGGAGCCTGGAGGTAGACTCGCCTTTTGTTCATTCATCACCTTTCTTTTACCATGCTCTCTGTGTTAACCTGAAAGGCTTTTCACTCCGAGTCAAGTGGTGGAATGTCTTTTATTGATTTTGGGGGCGGTTGACGGTGAGTTCGCCATTGGATTATTTGTGGCATACATTTTAATGTGGAATACTAATGCAAGACCAGGAGGAAACTGGGTAGTCTGGCTTATTCTGTGCAGAGGTGCCTGTTAACTCAGAGCTTTACTGTAATGGGTGGTAGAAATGTCTGTGCCTCAGATGATTGCAGTTGGATTTGTGCTGGCATTTTCACACACCCTCCCAAACCAGAGGTTGGAGAATAGAGGAGAGGAGGAGAAGAGAGGAGAAAGCCGTAAGGAGTGTAGCAAAGTGAAGAACAAAGGCTGTGGGAGCTTTCAGGGGAACACTAAACATTTTGCCTTGGGGTTCCTTGTGAAAAGAACTGCAACTTCCCCAAACAGGAAACCAGTCACTCCAGAGTCGGATCCAACATGATCTCAGCAACAGAACTGGTTCTGCCTTTCTGCTGGTTTGGTAGAGGTACAGTCAAGAGGAGCTCGTAGGAGACATGATTGCAAATAAATTTCTCCCTCACTTTGAAGTGGGTATTTCTGTTCCTCTCTCTGTTCGACAGAATAGTCTTGTCAGAAATGCCCAGGATCTTGGAAATTGGTTAAGTTTTATGCTGGCAGTTGGTGGGCATATCTGCAGTGAAGGGTGTTAAGTATGCAAAGGTTTTTATTGTTGAAATGTTTTTCATTTGGCTGCAGAACATTGTCTGTGTGATAAAACTGGCAAAAGGGGAAACAGTGCATGGTTAGCTTGGAATACTTTATGTAGTATTTAACAGAGATAAATGTAATCTCAGACGGATATACCAGTAAATAGCTTACATGATGGAACAGAATTCTTTGCAAATCACTGTGCTAAAATTGGTTTTCAATTCTACCTCATTTTCGATTGCCAGAGGTTCTGCAGATGACTGTGGCAGAAATATGCTTGCATAGCAGATCCGAGTCCATGTTGCATGATACGCTGCTCGCGCATTTCTGGTGCCAACTAAAACTCAGATGGTTAATATGATAAACCTTAATTAGCTTAATACAATAAGCAGTTTTATCGTTTAGTCCTTCATTCTTGTCTTTCTAGAGTCGGTGGTTTTTATTTAACTTGGACAGTTCAGCCCTTGCAATGAGTATTTCTTGAGAAAAATGTTTAAAAAAACCTTTTTAGGCGCAGCATGTCATGGAATGTTCTGGTTTACTCTCTTGGAGGTTTTCAGCTTTGTTCTTCACCCTCCCCCTAGAAGTCTTCCTGAAAATAGCATTCGTTTTGCATTTAAGCCAGTCTTTCCAGCTGCAAATGCTGCTGAAGGTTAGGGAGCTGGTTCTCCAGGCAGCAGCCATGAGCTCATCCTGGACTGGGGCTTGCCCCAGGTGTTGATCTCATGCTGGGCTGTAACAATGTAGCAGGCCCAGGTCTCCCTGGAGAGGAACCCCTTGTGTTCTGGGGAATTAGCAAAGGCATGCTCCTCCCTGAGAGAAGCAGGAGGGAACACGGAGGCACCCACACTTGGGGCGGTGGCCTGTGCTGGAGCCGAGCCTGGCGCCTGGCTGGGAGTGCCTGGGGCAGTCTCTGAGGAAGACCTGTGGGCCATTCCCTCTGCTGCAGGAATGTGTGGGTTTGGCCCAGAATATACTGGAAAGAAAGTGTTTTATCTTTTGCCTGAAATTGAGTCATATTTTCCGTGTTAAGGAATGGCGGATGCAGGGTTTTGAGAAGTCTCAGCCTAATCTGCTTTGGGAGCCCCTCTCTGTTCTCCTCTATTCTCCTCCTTCTCAGAGACCCCTTTCCCCCGCTTGACTCATTTTTAAGGAAGGTCTAGGAAGGAGTAGCCAACATGTAAGTGGAATATTTTGCTTATACCTTTGACTTGGATGAGTTTCTTCCTCAGAGGTGCCTTCTTGGGCTTTGCTGTGGAATAGTCTGTCCTCAGTGGCTTTTGAATAACCTTTCTCCTGTTCCCGGTAGAACTTCACTCCTCTGTGCAGCTGGAGCCCAGGTTGCCCTCATGTGGAACCTTAAAAAGATACAGTACAAGGGAAGCTGAAGGGATCTAAAAGACATTTGGGGGGGCTCCTCTATCCCCAAAGAGCTCTTCTTCGTTCTGATACTTACTAGCAAAACAAGAGCAGCAGCCATGGTGGACACTGCAGAAATCCATCCCTTTGTGGTAATTATATTTTAGGGATAATCTTTAACCAGAGAAGTCATGGTTAAAGAATTGACTTTTTTGGTGTATGTGTGTGTGGTACTGAGGATTGAACCAAGGGACTTACCCATGCTAGGTAATTGCTCTGCTGTTGAGCTGTACTCTCAGCCCCTTTTACTTTGAGACAGGATCACACTGAATGCCCAAGCTTTTGTGATACTGCTTTCTCAGCTGGGTTATATGCATGCACCGCTGTCCCAAGCAAAAATTAACTCTTCTTTTGGTGGTACTGGGGATTGAACCCCTTTGCACAAAGGTATATATGTGCCCCCCTTGTTCTGAGGCTGTCTGTGGTAAGTTGCCCACAGTGGGCTTCGACTTTTGCTCCTCTCACTTCAGCCTTCCAGAGTGCTGTGCTTACAGGCACGTGGCACCACGCCCAGCAATGTGCAGTGCAGGGGCTTGAACCCAGGCCCTCGTGTACATGCTAGGCAAGTGCTGTACCACTGAGCTACATCCCTACCCCTTTGAAAAATTTTATTTTGAGGTGAGGGTTTTTCTAAATTGCTGAGGGGCAGACCTCCATTTTATCAGCCCTCTTGCCGCAGCCTACTGAGTAGTTGGGATTACAGGCATGTATCACTATGTCAGACAAGACTGACATTTTAAAATTATTTATTTATTTATTGTTTTTGAGACAGGGTCTTACTATGCAGTTCAGGCTGACCTTTAACTCACTTTGTAGCTCTGGCTGGCCTCAAACTCACAGTGATCTTCCTGCCTCAGCCTCCTGAGTGCTGGGATTACAGGCATGCATGAAATTTACTTTGTGGCGTACAATTCTTTTGATACGGGTATAGTCATGTATTTACCACCATAATCAATTCATGATAATCCCATCATGCTAAAATTTCCTGTTACCCCTTTGTCATGTATGCTCCCTTACCCTCACTTGAACCTAAGGCCTTCATTCTGAGCTACATCCCCAACCCTTTACAATTTTTATTTTGAGACAGAATCTTGCTACACTGCCCAGGCTGGACTCACACTTGCAGTCCTCCTGCCTCAGCCTCCCAGACTTCTGGGACTACAGACATGTCCCACCACATCCACTTGTCCCCTTGTATTTAGGCTCTTCTCCCCACCGGCAGTCAGTGTCCTGCTCTTGCGGCATTATTCGTTGTCTCTCTTGTTTTGGCTTTTGCAGCATGTCATAAAAATAGCTTTTTAGCAAAATGGCATTTGTGGTTTGCTGGGAGTGGTGGCACACACTTGTAATCCCACCATTCAGGAGGCTGAGGCAGGAGGATCCCCATGAGTTTGAGGCCAGCCTGGACTACAAAGCAAGACCCTTCTCAAAAAATCCTTTGTGAGTCATCTATCTATATTTTGTGTGTCAGTGCATTTTTTTTTTTTTTTTTTTTTTTGAGACAAGGTCTCGCTATGTAGTTCAGGCTGGCCTTGAGCTCACTTTGTAGCCCAGGCTGGCCTCAAACTCTCAATGATCCTCCTGCCTCAGCCTCCCGAGTTGTCAGTGCATTTTTATTGTTGGTTAGCATTCTGTATTCCACTGTGTTAATGTACCACACTTTATTCACCACTTGAGGACATTAGAGCTGTTTCTACTTTTGGTGATTGCGGAAAGTTATTGTAAACATCTCTGTACTGTGTAGGTTTTTCTGGGAATGTGAGGTGTTTGTTTTTTTGAATATGGTTTTGCTCTATTGCCCTGCCCAGACTAATCTTGAACCCCTGTGTTCAAGTGATCCTCCTGCTTCAGCCTCCCAAATGTAAGTTTTCATTTTTCTTGGTAAATACTTGGCATTGTCTGCCTGGGTCTTCACTATTTTAAATATTATGGTGTATTTATATTAATTAAAAGTGTGTTTGAAAGTAAATTCAGCTCATCTTAACTCACAGAAAAGATCTGGCCTTGACAGCTGCAGTTAAGACTTCCAAGGAAAGAGAACTGGTGAACGCTGAAGACGCTTGGGAGATGATCACGATAATAGAATAGTCTCTTAATAGGATGACATGCTTTATAACCCTGAACTAATCGGAATTAGCAAAAGTGGAAACAAAAAGCTGCAAGTGGTAAAATACTCTGTTTTACCTCAGCAGTTACTTTTAATCTCTTCAGAAACATTTGGCGGTTTAATTTTTACATTTGTCTTCAGGTTCATTAAAATACCACACAATAATAGAATTGAAATTTAGGAAAATATGGAAACTTCGGTTGTATGTAAATAACTTAATTGTACTTAATTTAGCAACTGCTAAAATATTGGTGGTACTCCAATATTTGACATCATTATTAAATATTATTTAGCTTTTTTTTTGCTTTTTTTTTTTTTTTTGGTACTGGGAATTGAACTCAGGACCGTGTGCATGCCGCTGAGCTGTATTCCCAGCCCTGTCTTTTGCTTTTTTGAGCCCAGATAATTGTACTCTAGGCCAGCCTTGAATTCACTGGCTATCCAGGCTGCCCTTGACCTTGCCATCTTTCTGCCTCAGCCCTTCGACTTTGTTCAGCTTTGATCCTTTGGAAAGAAGTGAAAATATTTAAGCATTCCCAAAGCAAGGGAGATGGGAGATTGTTTTTAGAAACAGATCCTTTTTTTTTTTTTTTTCTTTGAAGGATAAACTAGCTTTCAAGTTCTGGAAGAATGAGTAGAAGTAACGGTGGTGAGAGCTCCAGAAGTGGCAAATGATGTTGATTTGAGGATTCTTAAAGCCATTTATTTAATAGGTACTGTTTCCTGATGACCAGGCATTGTGTGAGGGCCTGGGAATCCAGAGGGAAGAAGAAACCAGGGAGAAAAATCCAGTGGGAAGTAGCTTACAGAAACTACGATAGGAATGTGAAGGGTCACCTGATGCCAGTGTGGGGAGGTGGCTTCCCGGCTGAGCCCGGAAATACCAGTGAGCCTGTGGCAGCCATGGGAAGGCGGAGAGGGCTTGGTGTGTGTCGGGGATGGGGCTTGTTGGTGAGCTCAGAGGCAGGTGAGGGCCCTGCACTGCAGGTCCTTCTGTAGGGTCCCTTTTGTTGTGCCCGTCCTTGTGTAGCCAGTAAGGTCTTCTGGCAGCACCCTGAAGGGTGGAGTGGAGGCTGTGAGGCCTGAGGCAGGGAGGTCGGATGGGGGATCCCCTGCAGCCGTCCAGGGGGACCCACCAGGGCTATGGATCCAAGGTGTTGCTTCTGAGGATGGAATGGTGAGGAGCAGCTGTGCAGCGGCCCAGGTGTTGGAGGCACCTGACAAGATGTGGGAGGTGAGGGGGAGGAAGCAGGAGGAAGCAGTGGATGACGCTCCAGAGGTGCTGTCTGTGGTTGCTTAGCCACTGACACTTTCAGAGGCAGAAGAGATCCAGAAAAGTAGAACTGGAGGGGCTTGTTCTGGTGTGTTCAGATTTGGGTCCAGGTGCCATGGAGGAGCCCCCTGCCCCTCTGCTCTGACAGCCTGCAGTATGGGAGGCCTGTGTGGGGCTGAGGCCCAGGTTGGGAGTACAGCAGCATCCCCCTTCTCCATGGGGGACACATTCCAAGACTCCCAGTAGGTGCTGAAACCTTGGACAGTACTAAACCCCATGTGGATTATGACTTTTTCCTATATATGCAAACCTATGAGTTTTAATGTATAATTTAGGCACAGTAAAAAATTATCAAATAATAAGATAGTTATAACAACGTACTATAAGAAAAGTTCTTTATTAATTTTTTGTTTTTATTTTTAAATTTTTTTTGTCTTTTTGAAACAGGGTCACGCTATGCAGTTCAGGCTGACCTTGAGCTCGCTTTGTAGCCCAGGCTGACCTCGAACTTGCAATGATCCTCCTGCCTCAGCCTCCTGAGTGCTGGGATTACAGGCGTGCGCACCACGCCTGGCAAGAAAAGTTCTTTAAAACTTATTGTTGAGGCCAGGCGTGGTGGTGCGCACCTGTAAACCCAGTACTCAGGAGGTTGAGGCAGGAGGATTACCACAAGTTCCAGGTCAGCCTGAGAGACATAGTGAGTCCAGGCCAGCCTGAACTAACTGCATAGTGAGACTCTGTCTCAAAAAAAAAAACCCCCCAAAAACCCAAAAATGAAACAAAAAATAAGTTACTGTTTATTTCTGTGATTGTTCATGTAATATTTTTAGAACACTGTTGATCTTGGGTAACTGAAACCTTAAAAAGTTAAATCATAGAGAAGGGGGGAGTACTATAATTAGTGTAGAACAGAGATGGAGGAAGGAAGGTGTAAAATGCACTGAGGTTTGGGTCCCTAAGATAATAGCTTATGTACTAAAATCCATAAATGAAGAGGGTAGGACAGCTTAAAAACTTAAAATACATGCTTCAGAAATTTGAAGGAGGGCTGGAGGTATATAGGTCAGTGGTAAGCCCTTGTCTAGGATGTGAGAAACTCTGGGTTTGAACCCTAGCGCTGCCAAAAAAAAAAAGGTAAATCAGAAGGTAGAAAAGTTCCAGAAAGCAAACAGTATGCGGTGGCCTTTGCTTGTGCTATCTCATTTCATACTGAATCAGTGAGATGAGCTGTATGCTGTTATCTCCGTGGTACCAATGGGGAAACCGAGGCAGAGATTGGCCAAGATCTCCCAGATCATGAATGATAGTGGAGGTGGGATTTAGAGCTTGGCCCTATTAGTAGGCTGTTTTGTCTTGGGAAGCATGGATAGTGTATAGCGGGGGTGCGGTGGGGTGGGGTGGTGGGGTAGGATGAGGAGGAGCCCCAGGGGGCACAGCTTGGGCTGAGCAGCAGGCACTGATGGTGTTCAGGTTAACTGGTGACTGTCGGGGGAGGACGTGTGGGGGGAAGATTTGAGATACACTCAGGGCCTTCTGGTTTAGGCGCATTTTTCCTAACTGTAGTCAGCACAGAGAGAAGGAAGTCTATTATCTGCATTCACAGATAGCTCTGGAAATTGAAGACTTAGAGGAATTTTACTGGGCACTAGGGTGAGGCTACACATTGAAAGGGAGAAGGAATAGAGAAATCCTTGTGTTTTATGTATTCCTGGAAAGGAGGAGAAAAGTAAAGTAAATTGAAAGTGGTGCTGGGAAAAATCAGACAATAAATAAACAGTGTAAAGAATCCTTTAAATCATCTCCTACAGGGAGGAAGTTCAAGATTCTGGCTGTTTGAGAATGAGGAGGGGGAGCAAATTCTGTTTTAATCTACATCTGGAGACTGAAATAAGTAATTTCAGACAAACTCCGAGTGGTTTTCCTAGTTGTCCCGTGCATTTCTTAGTTTCTCGTGTATACCAAGGATCTCCTGCTTGAGAGCGTGTACAGCCCAGACATTCTGGTTTTGTAGTGTTTTGTTTTAGTCAGTTATTGCAACTTGAATTTGAGCTTCAGGGCATCTGGAATGATCCATGGAGACTGGCCTGGTTACTCTTCTCTCATTACTAAGACACAGTACCTGACATCCAAAGTTAAAGGAGAGGTTTATTTAGCTCAGTTTGTGGAGGTTTTAGTCCATACTCAGCGGGCTCCAAGGCAGGGGGCATGGCACAGGGGCAGCAGTTCAAGGCAGCAGAAGACAGCCAAAGCAACAAGAGCAAAAGGCTAGGGTAAGAGCAAGCCTCTTTTCCGCCCTGAAGTTGTAAGCAGGGCCCTCTTGTTGGACAGGCTCAGGATGTTTACAAAGTGAGTACCCTGATAAGTTGCTTCATTAAACTTGTAAACTTCTCAGGGTGATACAATGTGTCAACCATTACAGGGACTTGAAGATACACCCACATAATTTTTGACTTGTTTTCTCCAAATCTGCCTTTTCCTTTTGGGACACAAACTTTTAGGCTGATTCTTGGGGCTGGTAATGGGTAATGATTTTATTTCTTCATTATTAGGGACAGAACCAAGGGCCTTTGCACTGAGCTACAGCCCCAATCCTTGTTTTTTTTTTTTTTTTTATTTTGAGGCAGGGTCTTGCTAAACATTCCCCAGCTGGGAGGTTCAAGGCCAGCCTGAACTACACAGTGAGACCTTATCTCAAAAAAAACTAAAAAAAGGCCAGGTGTGGTGGTGCATGCATATTAATCCCAGCACTTGGGAGGCTGAGGCAGGAGGATCACAAGTTCAAGGCCGGCCTGGACTACAAAGTGAGCTCAAGGCCACAAGTCTTCTGCCGTAGCCTCTCCAAGTGTGTATACCACTAAGCCTGGCTGGGGATTGGTTTTATAGTTTTCTTCTCTGAGGGGCAAGTTCTTTTTCGAGAGATCAGTATAGTAAGAATTAGATTGTTGAAAAAAAAATAGGCCAGAAATTTCAAAGCCTTCTGTTGTGATTTATTTGTTTAGTTTTGGTTTCCTAAGACAGGGTCTCACTATTAGTTCTGGCTGGCCTCGAACTCATGGCAAGCCTCCTGACCCTGCCTCCCAAGTACTGGCAAAAGCCTCCTGTTTTGTTTAAAAACATCAGGTAGCTAGAAATATTTTGGATATTTGTAGTTATCTCATTTTCCTCCAAAATGTATCTGTTTTTTAGTTTTTGAATGCTGGGGAATGAACCCAACGCCTCACATGCTGGGTAAGCGTCACCACGGAGTTACACCCCAGCCCGTTGCTCATCTTCTGCTGTGCGCCAAGCTGGGGCTGGGGCTTGTCAGGTAGTTTGTGGCATGTCTAGAGCTAGAACCCAGCATCTGGTCGCCTAGTCCAAGGCTGCCCCCTTCACTGTTTGCTCTCTGCCTCCCAAAATTTATCATATGTGTTTCGATATAGCTTAGTCCTGTCCACATTGATAATCCTTTTAACAGATGAACCCGAAAACATGACTTAATCAAATTAAGCCTCACATGGGTACTCATGGTAAGCTGGTCCTTACCGGTTCTGCTGATTTCATGCAGCACGAGTGGGAGGGGAAGTTGGGGACCTGAGACTGTGCTTTCTGTACAAGTTAACCCTGAGTGGGAAGGTATTGCAGGTTTTCAGACACCTTTAGCCAGCATTTGGGGACGTCCACCTTTTGCCTCACCCTCACTTGTAGAAGCCAGTCCTGTGCTGCTGCTTCCCTGTAGGACATGGAGGAGGTTACTTAAATTCCAAGCTGTACTTGTCCAGAGGGTGGTTATGAAGATTCAGCGTCTGTAATTTGCCTAGCCAAGTGAACACGGCTCTCCTAAAATCGTAGGTATCTGTGTTCCTTGGTCTGCCTGTTTTAGGAGAGTGGCTGTTCTCCCCCTCCTGTCTTGGAGGGTGTTGTGTCTCCTGTGGTACCTCACCTCATGTGAAATTAGATGTTTGTTTTGGCTGTGAAAACAGACACAGTGTGTGTCTTCTGTCTGTCTCTAGGGCTTCAGCCCAGCGGCCCTCTACGTGGTTAAATACGGTATAGGGAGGAGGTAGCGTGTATTCACCTTGGTTGTACTTTAATTTATAGTGGAAGGTGTTGCCCAAATTTTTTTGTCATAATCTTGTACCTAGTTCTTTTTGGTTAAGAAAAATGTAGCCCAGTTAATGCTTGGCTCTTGTCAGGGTTGTCTGTTGGTGTAATTTATATTGACCAAAGTTTAAAACAAAAAACACCGTGTAGTGGCGAATGCCTGTAATTCCAGCACTCTGGGAGGGAGAGACAGGCAGATTGAAAGTTGGAACCCATCCTGGGCAGCTTGGTGACTTTAGTGGGACCCTGTCTTAAAATATAAAATAGAAAGGAGGGTTGGAAATAGAGCTCAGCTTGAAGGCCCTGGTTTCAACCCTCAGTGCAGCAATAATAACTGAAAATATGTCAGGTTAGCACACATTTAGGCCCTGGTTTCAACCCTCAGTGCAGCAACAATAACTGAAAATATGTCAGGTTAGCACACATTTAGGCACATTTTTGGCTTCTGTCCATGTTTACATAACCATCCATGACTAATTGCTCATATGCAGATATGGAGTGACAGTAGGTCCGTGGAAGGCAGCTGGGGGCTCCGCAAATAATTATTTTGTGTCTGGAGCTGCTCTGCCCAGTAGCCACCAGCTGTGTATGGCTGCTAAACTCTTGAAATGTAGCTAGTCCCAGCCCAGTGTAGTGGCATATGCCTGTAATCCCAGCACTTAGGAGGCTGAGGCAGGAGGATTGCTGAGAGGTTCAAGGCCAGCCTGAACTACGCAGTGAGACCCTATCTCAAAAAAAACAAAAAAAGGCCAGGTGTGGTGGTGCATGCATATTAATCCCAGCACGTGGGAGGCTGAGGCAGGAGGATCACGAGATCAAGGCCGGCCTGGACTACAAAGTGAGCTCAAGGCCAGCCTGAGCTGCATAGTGAGACCCTGTCTCAAAAAGACAAAAACAAAAACAAAAGAACCCCGCGAAAAACTAAAAAGGACTTAAAGACTCTGAGAGGTAAAGGGACTAGCTTGCAGATTTTACCACTAGTGACTGACCCTAGATTTGAACTGGGATCAAATTCTTCTGTGATTCCACTGCTTCCTGTTGCCTTGGCGTGTAGAAGCACCGAGTGCTACTGGCGGACGTTTCGTTTCTGGGGGAGCCGTTGTTGTTTGGACCGCACCTCTCACGCTTTAAATTGCATGTAGGTCACTATATTGTTAAAGTGCTGCTGCTGATTAAGTAGAGCTAGGGTGGCCCTAGCTCTACTTCTGTATCTCTAAAGGGCTTGATGTTGGCACTGCCGGTCCATGGATCACACTGAGTAGTGTCAGTTTTCTTGGTCTCAGGCCTGCTGCTGCTTTGCTTGCAGAGCTTTCACTCTCTCGGCTCTGCCTGCTCCACAGGGACTCGCCCTCAGGCTTGGCATATGATGTCCGCAGCGATAGCAAATGGGGCCAGAACTGATTTGTGGTCCTAGATGCTCATTCTGGCAGGGCCACGGATTTCTAGGTACTCAGGATCTGACTAGATCCCTGGTGCACTCCTCTTGCTACGTTTCGATATCTTATTCCATTTGACTCCTTGGCACCGGTAGTCTACAAAGACAAGAGAATTTTAATACTGAGATGAGGGCTAGGAGTTGTGTGGCAGAGGTGCCATTGTAACGCGTTGTCATCAAGACTGCCAGGCTGAGGTCAGCTCGTGAGAGTGACTGTCGGGTTGGCATGCAGGGGACTGGAAGCTGTTAGCTCACTATGTTCCTGCTCTTATTCTTCACAAGGAATTGAGGTGACCTTTGACTTTCCCTTGGAATAAGAATTACAGAAGAGTCACCTCACAGCAGCGTTGGACAGTAAGTATTTAATGGAACATGATGAAGGTTACCATTGCTGGGTCCTTGAGTCCAGCTGTCCTGGTGATGATTACTTGGGTCCCCAGCCAAATAAGAAATTGAGTTGTAGGAAAGAGTTGGTGTAATAAATATTGGAGCTGTAAGAGGCTACAAGTCTTCAGTTTTAATAGATTTTTTACTTTTTTTGTTTCTTGATTAGGTCTTTTTTTTTGCGGAACGGGGGATCGAACTCAGGACCTTGCACTTGCCAGGCAGGCGCTTGTGCCACTGAGCTATATCCCCAGCCCTTGATTTGGTCTTTTTGAGACAGGGTTTCACTGTGCAGTTCATGCAGTTCAAGCTGGCCTTGAACTCACTTTGTATCCCAAGCTGGCCTTGAACTTGGAGCAGTCTTCCTGCCTCAGCCTCCAGAGTGCTAGGATTACAGGTGTGCACCACCACGTTGGCCAGATTTCTTACTTTGTGAAGGCTATTGAGATTAAGTCCCCTGTGGTAATAAAATGATGCCTGTCATGTGAGGTATTTACCTCCCTGATGTGTCTGCTAAACCTGACATTTCACAGAGTTCCTGTTTGATTGTTAGATCTTATTGGACGTCTGGACACTGAAACTCCTGTGAAATATGAGCCCGGGACCTCAAATGCAATTTGTTAATTATGAGCTAAACCCAGCATCTCCCTGTTTGGGGCAGAATCTGCACGCGGCGTGTTGGAGCCTCTGCTGTGGGTGTGGCGGCTGCTGTGGAATCACAGTTTGTGGGAAGGGAGTGGAGTGGGGTTTGACGGAATGGGGACGAAGCTGACGTTGGACCAGGACAGGCCATGAGGCCGGCCCTGGAGAAAGGGGGTGGAGCTGAGGGCGCTTGTTAGTTGGCACTGCGTTCGTAGTGTAGCTGGGCAGCAGATCAGAGGTCTGGCTGGAGCTTGCTGAGACTGGGAGTGGAGCTGCCAGGCCATCAGAGGGCAGAACAGGGATGGTGATCGAAAGTTCAATGAGGCAGGAACTGGGAGAGCACAGAATGCGGAACAGACTGATATGTGGAAGTGCAGGATGGCGCAAAGGGGGCTACCTGAGCGATGGGTGGTGCCGACAGGAAGGGTCCATTCAGTGACGGTGGGGAGTGAAGAGGTGAGTGACAGAGCCCCAGAGGAGGTGCTGTACCAGGATCACCAGTAACTGCACCACAACCAGCCTTCCCTGGCAGCCTTCGTGTTGGACAGAGGACGCCTGTGGCCCAGGTGGCAGAAGTGAGGCATGTGGGTCAGGAGAAGCAATGGCTTTTTGTAGGCAGTGTTCACGCGGGAAGGCTTTCAAAGACTATATCGTTTGGAGTTTGCGTTGCATAGAGGTCATTCGATGAACATAGAGCTGTTGAGCTAACACAGGAAAAAGAGAGCTCATTATAAGGCCCAGGGGTGGCAGCCACCAGGACGACTTGAGTCTCAGGAGGTCACCTGTCGTGTTACACTAAGCTTGCTTGGCTTTCTTGTCAGAGCCATATGTCCTCAGTGGTCTCTGTGCCTCATCCGTGGTAGAACTGCGTTCTCTTCCTTCCTGTGCACATTGCCAGATGTGGCAGCCCTGCAGCCCCTGTGTTTCCACGTACACATTTAAGACACCAGTGTGCATCACCCATGTTCCGCAGTCCACCTTCCACTTCTCGAGCAAACATTGAACTGGTGCAATCTAATCAGCTATGGTAGGGAGGGCAGTGCTAGTTACTACTAACTGAACAGGTGACAGGAGGTTTTTTTTCCCCCAAACTACAGATTGAACCCAAAGCCTTTGCTATATCCCAGCCTTTCTTTCTTCCTCCTCCCCTCCCCTCCCCTCCCCTCCCCTTCCCTTCCTTTTCTCCTTCCCTTTCTCCTTCCCTTTTCCTTTCCTTTCTCCTTTCCCTTTCCCTTCCTTCCTTCCTTCCTTCCTTCCTTTCCTCCCACCTACCTTCCTTCCTTCCTTCCTTCCTTCCTTCCTTCCTTCCTTC
>NW_004955402.1:43091873-43105825 GCF_000276665.1 Chinchilla lanigera
TTCCTTCCTTCCTTCCTTCCTTCCTTCTTTCCTTCTTTCCTTCCTTCCTTCCTTCCTTCCTTTCTTTAACAGGGTCCTGCTGAGTTATTCAGGGTAGTATCAAGCTTACAATCCTTCTGCCTCAGCCTGTCAAATAGCTGGGATGCAGGTAAGTTGGCAGGACACCTGGTGGGTGGCAGGGGTTTTTTGTGAAGATAGCCAGTGGTTTTGGAGTGCTTCTACTACAGAGGGAGCTGTAAAGGCAAATCCTCTATAATGTCAGCCTTCTTGTGTCTAGCCAAACTATTCTTTTATTTTATTTATTTATATCTTAATTAATTAATGTTGAGATGGGGTCTTGCTGTGTAGCCCAGGCTGGCCTTGAATTTGAGGCGATCCTCCTTGCCTCCGCCTCCCAAGTGCTGAGATATAGGTATGCCACCACACTTGGCTCCTTCATTTTAAAATACTTCGCTTTCAGGTGTGTAATTGCAGCATTCTGGGAAAGTGGGGTAGGAGGATTCCAAGTTTGAGCCCAGCCTGAGAATTCAGTGACTTAGCAAGACCCTATCTCAAAAAAAAAAAAAAAAAAAAGGTGGCTGCCTTTGTCCAGACATTTGCAAAAATGAAAAATGTTAAGTGAGAGAAAATTCAGTGAGAAATGGAGCTGTGTGTTAGGTAAACTTACCAAGCGGGGGGCAGCAAAAAGGCAGTGAAAGTGGGGCTGCCTTTTAATACAGAATGTGCCCTCGTTTGTCTGTGAAAATGACCTTGCTGGGGAAGTTGGTTTTTTCAGTGTTAGGGATGGGTTTCCTTGGTTCTTGCCATCTTTCATCTATCTGTTCTTGCAGCCTCCAGCATGGAACTGTTACGTGACTGTGCTGTTTTAGGGCTGCAGTTTGTAGCTTAGCCTTAGTTCATTACTGTGTTGTCAGGAAATAACGTACTCATAGGTGGGTAGAATTTGTGTGCTTAATTTCTAAATACTGTTTCTGATGTGCTCACTTGGCTTATGGGGGCAGGATGGGAAGAATAGAAAGAACAAAAGGATTAGATGCAAAGCAAGGTTCTGAGAAAGGTCACCTTTGGTGGAACTTCAAAAGGCAGGGCATGGAGTTTGACAGAGCAGAAGCTGGTCCAGAGAAGGACGTGATGGGAGTGCTTTGGCCGAGGCCACCGAGCATCACTGCCTTGGCTGGAGGGTCAGTTTTTGTAGGAAATGAGGAAAACCAACAATTGCAAGGAAATTAGCTAAAGAGTACATTGATCACCCTGGGAAGATAACAGCTAAGGAGACTCTGTATGGAACTACTTTTGATTTTGACTTGTCACAGCTCACAGCAACTCTGAAAAGTGGGCAGCTTATTGTCTGTCCTGTTTCACACCCAAGGAATGGAGGCTAGGAGAGGTTAACAAATACACCAAGGTGGGGGTGGGGGATTTAGCTCAGCAGCACAACGCCTGCCTGGCAAGCGCAAGGTCGTGAGTTCGATTCCCGGTACCGGAAAAAAAACCAAACCCAAAGAAAACAAACAAAACAAAACAAAAATATACCAAGGTGAAGCCAGAGTTGGCATTCACACCCAGGTCTTTTTGATGGGGAGTTGCATCCCTTGCCCTTCTTCAGCGTGGGAGTCAAGGTGGATGAACTCTTTGAAGTGCAGAGAGTGAATCTGTTCTGTGTTTACTCAGAATCACAAAACAATGTTTAGCCTTCAGTATTCGCTGTAGCAGTGCGTAGCCATGCTGGTTGTCTGAGCAGTGCATTGGACTGAGACAGAAGAGTAGGAGACCTGGCCACGTGACAGGAGGGATTGTTCCAGCCTGACGTTTAGGGTCTTTCGTGGACACATAAGTAGGTCTCTTTTAGGTAGGGGTGTGTTTGTGCTTGTGTGTGTGTTTTGGGGCCCTCATGGGGATATACAGTATATGACAAAGTATAGGTCTGATTTCTCTGGCGAGTGTTAAATTTGGGGAAAGATTTAAACACACTGTTCAGTACTTGATATAAAATAATTAGGCTTTAGGCTGGGTGTGGTGGCGCATGCCTGTAATCCCAGCACTTGGTGAGGCAAGAAGATTGCTGTGAGTTCCAGGCCAGTTTGGGCTACACGTTCAGTTCAAGGCCAGCCTGAACTACAAAGTGAGACCCTGTCTCCAAAAAAAAAAAAATCGAGTTAAAAATTTTTTTTCTCTCTTTTTTTTTTTAATTTTAGAAATAAAAGGAGGACCGACAACATTTTACAAAATAGCTAACAGACCGACAACATTTTACAAAATAGCATAGGATCAGTACGGACATTACAGAGTTACAAACAGTGGTAGGGAATTAACAATGCTTATTGTATTACATATTGATATTTCTCTTTTTTCTCTCTGTGTTTTCGCAGTAGTGGGAATTGAACCCAGGGTCACTGTACCACTGAGCTGCATCCCCTCTCCCTCAGCCCCTTGTAAAATTTTGAGGGGTGGTCCTGTGCAGTGACCAGGCTGGTCTCAGATTTTCATTCCTCCTGCCTCAGCACCGCTGCTAGCTGGGAGGACAGGTGTGGGCCATCCTGCCGGGTCTGTTCTGCTCATCTTGAGCCTTAGGGTATCCTTGGCTCCATTTGAAGTCTCAAATTCAGCTGAAACATCTTTGGTTACGCAGTACTCTAATTTCAGGTCACTGAGGATAGGAAAAATCTTTTTTGCATCTGTTTTGCTCCAGAATAGAAGACCTTGCTAGTCTGCAAGGTACACTTTAGGATGCTCTTTATTGTCCGTATCTTTGAGTTGTTGGGAATTCCGATGATATCTTGTTACTGTCCGGTAGAGAGCATTGTGTTGTGGTTTAATTTTTTCCTAGGTTAGACTTTGTGCTAGAATCCTCTCACTGACCTGGTGTTAATGTTAAAATACTCTGTTTCAGGTACTATAGTAAGTGCCTACTAGGATTTTTTTTTTTTTTTTTCCTTTAATTTTGTGACAGAATCTCCTTAAATTATGGTGTTACCCAGTTTGGGCTCAGAACTTTTGACCCTCCTGCCTCAGCCTCTCAGAGTAAATGGGATCACAAGTGTGCGCGACCACACCCAGCTTAGATTGTTTTATTTAGTCTTTATAATAACTGCTGCAGGTAGATCTTCTTATCTCTTGTTTTACATTTGTGGGAATGGAATATTAAAGGAGTTAGATGATGGAGTTTCACAACTTCAGAAGAGGCAAGCCAGACTCAACTTCAGTTTGTTTTACACCCAAACTCATACTTTGACCACTGCAGTGTGCTGGGCTTTACAGGTATTTCTACAGTTAATTGGTGGCAGGCTCAGATATCTCTGAAGTTCAAAACCACTGCAAATAAATAAATAAATAAATAATAAATAAATATAGCCACTGCATCTAAGGCAACGTCCTTAGGTGTTTTTTGCTTGCCTTGTATGAAACCCTGTTGTAGCTGTGGCTTCCGAAGTCCGTAAGCGAGAAGAGCTGCTATCCTCCTTCCCTCACTCTTTCTTTGTTTCCTTTTTTTTTGGTCTTTTTGAGACAGGGTCTTGCTGTGTAGTTCAGGCTGGCCTTGAGTTTACTTTGTAGCCTGGGCTCGTCTTCAGCTCACAATGATCCTCCTTCCTCAGCCTCCCAAGTGCTGGGATGACAGGCGTGCGCCACCACACCCAGCTTAGTCTTCTTCCCTCCCTCCCTCTCTTTCTTTCTTTCTGGCTTTTTGAGACAGGGTTTCACTATGTAATGAGGCTGGCCTTCAACTTACTATGTAGACAGGCTGGCCATGAACTTGCAGGGATCCTTCTACCTCAGCTTCCCGAGTGCTGGGATTATAGGTGTGTGCCACCGTGCTCAGTTTGTGCTCTCTTTTTTTTTTTTTTGAGACAAGGTCTCCCTCTGCAGTTCAGGCTGGCCTTGAGCTCACTTTGTAGCCCAGGCTGGTCTCGAGCTTGCAACGATCCTCCTGCCTCAGTCTCCTGAGTGCTGGGATTACAGGCGTGCACCACCATGCCCGGCTATGCTCCCTTTCTTAAGTTTTTCTCCATCATTCATGTGTTCTGCTTGTGTGCACCGTTCTTTCTACCACACAGATAGGCTGCTTTGGGCAGTACTTAGAGAGCCAGCCATGCTAAAAGTCATTTTTATGGCATTAAACTTGGGACAGAGCCCCTTTACAAATACTGTTTAAAAGTTATTATTTTGCTTCCTCCGTATTTGAAGAGTCATCCACTTGCTCATTGCTTGAATCGTCTTCAGTTGGTTCAGAGGTGCTCCTACAGTAGAGTTAAAGTTATCAGAAAACGGGGAGTGCCTCCTTCCAGTGGTAACTCCAGAGAGGATCCATGTCCTAAAACCAACTCTGAGAGAAAATACATCCGTCTGTCTGTTCCTCTATCCATCTATCCTTCCTTCCTTCTTTTTTTAGCAGTACTGAGGATACAACCCAGGGCCTTCACACTGAGGCCCCCCCAACTCCTTAGTGAGACAAGATCTCACTAAATTGCTCAATTGCCCAAGCTGGGCTTGAATTTATGATCTTGGCTCAGTGTCCCAGAGTGCTGAGATTATGAGCATGTGCCATCATGCCTGGCTGAGACTCCTTTTTTTTGAGACAAGGTCTCACTACGTAGTTCAGGCTGGCCTTGAGCTCAATTTGTAGCCCACGCTGGGCTCAAATTTGAATGATCCTCCTGCTTCGGCTTCCCGAGTGCTGAGGTTACAGGCGTGCGCCACCATGCCTGGCTTTTTTTTTTTTTTTTTTTGAGGTAAGGTCTTGCTCTCTAGTCCAGGATGCCCTTGAACTAACTATAGCCCAAGCTGGCCTCAAACTCTTGGTGATCCTTCTGCATTTTCCTTCCTAGTGCTGGGATTACACCCAGCATCATTTCTTAAACCTCACTTCATGTGTGCAGAATGTCTCACCCCAAAACTTCTAGTATCAGATAAGCCTGGGTCGTGCTCCTGGCTGTGCCTGGTACCCAGTGTGAAGATCACATCAGCGGTTTATATCAGCACTAGATGGTCTGGGAAGTTCAAAGGAGACTTGAGAAAAGAAATTGTGTTTGTGTGTGTATTTAACCTAGCATTTCCCAAATTTTTGGACTGTAGAAAGGACTGTAGGTCCTTTTCTTCCCCTTTTTTGGTGGAAGGTTTTGGAATAGGAGTTACATGCCTAGATAAACGTTGTTCTAAGCTGTTGGTTATCTTTGATGAAATTAATGAAAAATGAGAGAGGGACTCAGGAAGAATACTCAGAGGGCTTTATCAGTTCTCTTCCTCTTAATGTAACAGTGATTGCTGAAATGTAATTAACTCTCTCTTTCTCCCTCTGTCTGTTTTCTGTCTACATGCTCTGGGAAGAGAACTTTCTTTTTTTTTTTTTCTGGTACCGGGAATTGAACTCACGACCTTGCTCTTGCCAGGCAGGCACTGTGCCGCTGAGCTAAATCCCCAGCCCCGGAAAGAGAACTTTCAAATGATTTTATTTTTAAAATCAGCACACCAGGTGTGGTGGCACATGCCTGTAATCCCAGCACTTGGGAGGCTGAGGATCGTTGGCGAGTTCGAGACCAGCGTGGGCTACAAAGTGAGCTTAAGGCCAGCCTGAACTGCATAGCGCGACCCTGTCTCAAAAAAAAAAAGACACACAAAAAAAATCAGGCGTATGCATTTTGTGAAAGATGATGGAGGTGTTCTCAGTCATATTTTACAGGTGAAAGTACTTTGCTTCATAATTCAAAACAATGTTTTAGTGAAATTGGTGTCTAGTGAAAATCGTTCCACGGTTAGCTGGTGGCATCGTTTTGGCATGTAAGCGCCTTGATTCCCTAGTTAGTGGTAGGGGAGACATGGGGCAGGATTGGGCAGCAGCAGGGGTTGCCACCGTCTGCACACTGTGCTGTGGCTGACCCAGGGAAGCAGGTTTGTCATGATTTCAGGAGGATTAGGTGTTGGTGAGAGAAGCATGGGGTGATACAAGGAAAGTGTATTCACATAGACAGAGTTACTCTACCCAACACCACTGGTAGGACTGACTGTGGACATTTGTAGGAAGGGGGTAGTGTGCCTTGTAGGATGTAGGGACAGCGTCCTTGGGCTCTCTCTATCGCCCCCCTAAGTTATAATACCCAGTCTGTCTCTGGGCTTTGCTGAATGTCAGTGGTGGAGGAGACTTGCCTCAGTGGACAGCTGCTGACCTGAAGCCTTATGGTGAGAATGATACCTCAGAGCTTTGTGTGGGAAAGGAAGATGTCTGCTGAGGGAAGCAATCAAGCAGTCAGGCAGCAAGACTCCCTGAGCTATCAAGTTCCCAGAGAAGTTGAGGTACCTTCTTCAGCTACTATGCCGGAAGTCTCAAAACTGCTTGCAGTTTTTTTGCCCCAGTGCTGGGGTTTGAACCAAGGGCCTTGTGCACGTTACACAAGTGTTCTAGGACTGATCTGCTTCCCCCAACGTATTTTTCTTTCCTCCTTGCCTGCCTTTTCTCTCTTTCTCTTTCTGTCTCTGTCTCTCTGTCTTTCTCTCTTCGGTTTATACTGGAGATTGAATGCAAAAATGCCCTACTGCTGAGTTATATCCCCAGCCCTTTTTATTTTTTGAGAGAAGGTCTCATTGAATTGCTGAGTACAATCCTCCCGCCTCAGGCTTCTGAGTAACGGGCATTACAGGTGTGTGCCACTATGCTTGCCACAAATATTTTTTATTTAGTATTTAAAATTTTGGCTGGGCATGATGGCGCACACCTGTAATCCCAGCACTTGGGAGGCTGAGGCAGGAGGGTTGTTCTGAGTTCGAGGCCAGCCTGGGCTACAAAGTGAGCTCAAGGCCAACCTGAACTACATAGTGAGACCCTATCTCAAAAAGACCAAAAAGAAAAAAAAAAAAAATTTAAGAAATTAGCAAAGCAGATGAGAAGAAACAGCACATGTTGCTGATAGTTTGGAGCATCTCAGGGATAAAGGCTGCTGTACAGAACTTGAAATTTACTTGCAGAAATTTCAAAGACTCACTTAGGAGACAAAAGAGAATTACTCTGAGGCCAGTAATACATCTCAGTGGCACAGTGCCTGCCTGGCAAACTCTAGGTCCTGAGTTCAGTTCCTGGTACCAGCCAGGCATGGTGGCACACGCCTGTAATCCCAGCACTCGGTAGGCTGAGCCGGGAGAATCATTACAAGTTGGAGACCAGCCTGGACTACAAAGTGAGCTCCAGGTGAGCCTGAACTGCATAGGGAAACCCTGTCTGAAAGAGAAACAACAACAACAAAAATCCTGGTATCAAAAAAAAGAAAAACAAAAATTACTTTAAAGCTTTCCTTTCTGCAGTCAAAACATCACTTCTAACTTAGGAAATCTGTATTATGCTTCAAACCAGAATTGTAGCGATGCTACTAAAAAAGCATGGTATTTCTAAAATGCCAGAGGCGTGCTTCTGAAAGTGGGATGCATTTACTCCTGAACTCTAGGCATCTTTTGTTACTGTTATTTTCATGGATACGTAATTTCTTGGTTATGAGATAATAGAATTTATGAAGTACGCTTTTTTAAAAAAAAGCCGGACATGGTGGCACATACGTGTAATACCAGCTCCTTGGGTGTGCTAAGGAAGACTGCAAGTTGGAGGCCAACCTGGGCAGTTTAGCAGATGAGACCCTGCCTCAGAAGAGACAATGGAGCAGGCATGTGAAAGGGGCTGGGGGTGTAGCGCAGTGGTGAATGCTTTTCTGGCATGCTGGAGGTCTTGGATTTAGTTCTGATCACAGCAGAAATAAACAAAAACCAAAATGAGCCACCCTCAGTTCATATCTAACAGCGAAGAAATTGAGAAATTATTTTTTTGTTTTCTCCTGTGAAATCATTTGAATAACCCAGTTTAACCAGATTCCATACTTAATATTCCTGAAGTTTATTAATGGGTACAGCTCTACACCAGACCTTTTCAGTGTTTCTATAAGTTCACTGACAAATTAGTAAACTGCCAGCACAGGAGACTTGTAGTTAAAAGAGTGTGGTGTATCCAGTGGGAAATAGAGCTTGAACACCAGCACTTCGGACAGCATGGCCAAAATTGGTGATTTGGATGATCCCTGAGTTTGCAGGAAACTTAAACACCTGCTTCCTTTGTGTAGATAGGAGATTTTGAAGGTAAAAACCTGCATTTATATAATGAACTGGGAGAAGAATTTTGTTTAGACTTCAGACTTTAGAATATAAATGGAAATGCAGCTGGGTGTGGTGGCGCGCGCCTGTAATCCCAGCACTTGGGAGGCTGAGGTAGGAGGATCTTGAGTTTGAGGCCAGCGGAGGCAACAAAGCAAGGCCCTGTCTCAAAACAGCATAAGCCAGGCATGGTGGTGTATGGCATGTTTGTCATCCCAGAACTTGAGAAGCTGAGGTAGAAGGGTTTCAAGTTTGAGGCCAACCTGTGTAACATAGTGAGACCCCCAAAAGGAAAATGAAATTTTATAATTGTTGTGTAATCATTTATATACCGTAATAATTTCCCTATTAATAATTCTGAACGTAACCCTAGTATTTTCACTGTGTTAAAGGTGACAAGCACAAGCAAATATCTTTGTATACATACTGTGCGGGTCTTTGGTTTCCCGCGTTGTCCTATGTACCCTACGTTCAGTGACATGTCATCCTGATACAGCAATGGGGTCCTGGCCCATTTTTCTTTGGGAATAACTGAGGAAGGAGCCGAGTATTCTTCATAAGAATTTATTGTTCTACTGTTGGAGAAGGCACTCTCCTGTCCTGATCTCTGAGTTTTCTTTCATTAGCCCAGCAGCTCCATGGGGTGGGTGGGGCCCCGGGCAAGCCCCGTCCACCCTCCCTGAGCTCTTTACTGGTGCTCTGCCAGCCTTGTCTGCCGGGGTCAGCTCTGGCTCTGAGCTGGTTCCCACGGGCGTTTCTGGAGATGAAAGGAGGGCAGCGCTCTGGGAAAGCGAAGCTCACTGCTGTGTCAGAGGGCTTAGGGCACAGCACAGTTGTGCAGGACCAGAGGAGGCCTAGTGCACACCTGGATGTTCTGCTCCTTTCCGTGGGGCAGTTGGTGTGTAGTAAATGTACTTCTGGGTTGGAGCTTGTCTTGTTTGCTTTGGTTTTTTGAAACAGGGTCTCACTTTGTAGTGCAGGCTAGCTTTAAGCCCATTGTGTAGACCAGGGCAGCTGCTTCAGATGTGTGGGATCCTCCCGCCTCTGCCTAGTGCTGGGATCACATGTGTCCGCCACCAGGCCCAGGTTTTTCAAACCTATTGAAGTGCTAACCTTAGGGCTGTCTGGCCCTTTAAACCCACATTCCATTTTCTTCAGAAAAACTTGGGGCAGGTATTTTTGGAAGCAGTATGTATTCATCAAGTAGATATTTGACTGTTCCAGAACCTTCACTTGTTCACAGCAAGTCAGCACAGTTCTATTTTTGAACCAAGCAAGAAAAAGAAAACATGGGTCATCTGGATTGCCCGGAGTTGCTTAATACGGGTATTGTTTGATGCAGATTTGGTCCCGGAGCGAGGCAGCCGCATCCTGGCACTCTGTGTTTTGGGTCCTGAAGCAGTCTGATGGGGAAGCGGGAGGAAGCAAAACTGCACCACGCTGCGTCATTGCAGGCTCTGTCTTCCTCCACCTGGGCTGCAGCTCCAGGCCACAAACCAGAGCAGAAACCTCATGCTTGGAGCTCAGTCTGTGTCACACAGCCTGGCAGGGATTACTGGTTGTGGTTACAGTGTCTTCTTCCCAGACCTGGTGCCTTCCTGAGTGTAGGAGACCATGCAGAGTCTGGGGGCGGCTGCTGTGGTTCCTGCCGCTTCCGGAGGAAGTGACTGAAACGCTGGGCTTTGTGAAGGTGGCTTTACTCTCCCACCACTGGGAAGGGAGGGAAGAGGAGGAGAAACAATGTGCGGATGGTTTTCCTTCCAGCAGGGGCAGGACTTTAAGGGAGTTCTCCCCAGACCCTATTCTCCTTCTTTTTCTTTTGAGACAAGGTCTCATTTTTTGTAGTGCAGACTGGCTTTCCGCTCAGTAGGCAGCCCAGGCTGGCCTTGAACTCATGGTAATCCTCCTGCTTCAGCCTCCCAAGTGCTAGGATTACAGGCATGCACCACCACACCCAGCCCCCAAACCAGAACAATAAATATGAAATCAATTAAGATAATAAATATGAAATCAGATACTTTAATTTTTTAAAAATGTAAGCATGTGTTCATACCTTTCATTTTCCTTTCTGTCTTCACCATATTGGAAATAATTTTGTTTCCTTGATTTTCCTTTGTTCTCCAATTGTTTTAGATATGTATAAACTCTGAAGTTAGCCAGGGGCTGGGGATATAGCTCAGCGGCATAAGCACCTGCCTAGTAACTGCAAGGTCCTGAGTTCGATTCCCGTTACCAAAAAAAATTGCTATGAAGTTGGCCAGGTAGAAGTGATCGAGTTCTCCTAGGCTGTGGGTCACCAGGTGGCTGACACAAGTGAAAGTTTACCGTGTACCTCATCATGTTGTCCTTACTGAGGCATGTTACATATGTCCATATCCTTTTACTTTTTTTGTGAAATATGCTTAACCAGAAAACAACACTCACATTCTCATGTACATTCTACTTAAAAGAACATTTTTCCAGAAGTGGAGCAAGTGCTTAAGACATAAAAGCTGAAGTAAAAGGCTTCTCCAAACACTCGCTTTCCCTCTACAGGAAGGTGGTGACTGTGCTTTGTGGCTTCCGTTTGTTCCTGGCTCTTTTTGCTGAGAGGGTGGTTATTACCTTCTTAAACATCTCTAGTTTTTTTTGATACAGACTCACTGCGTAGTTCAGGCTACCGTGGAATGCACGTAGCCCAGGAGGGGCTATGAACTTGCAGTGATCCTTCTGCCTCAGCCTCCTACCTTTGGGAATACAGTGGTGCACCATCACTCCTTGCTTGTTTTTTTTTTTTTGTACTGGGAATGGAACTCAGGACCTTGCACTTGCCAGGCAGGTGCTTGTGCCACTGAGCTATATCCCCAGCCCTGTTTTTGTTTTTTGACCTTCAGCTGTACCTAGTTAAGTACTCACCAAAATGCAAATGGTTCCAGTTTGTCCTGTTAAAGGAATCCTGCCCTCCCCACTTGCTTCCCCTCCCCATTTTGTTTGTTTTTGAGAAAATTTTTTCTTTTTTTTTAATTTTAAAGAGAAAAAAAACCCGACAAAATTTCAGAATGAGACAATAGGAGGGCAACAATGGTTAGTACCTTGTGTGTTGTTGTCTTTAAATTAGTTACTCAGAGTACAAGATACTGGCATTTATAAGGAAGGGTGAAATTACTTGTCAGGCACTGCTTGTGGGGGTGTGTTCTCTTTGCAGGCTTGTTCCTTTTCTTCTCTTTTCCTTCTCTGTCTTGCTCTCTTCCTCCCTCTTCCTCCTCCACTCTTCTTTCTCCTTTTCTCTCCTCTTCCTTTTGCCTCTCCAATTCTTTCCTCTTAAAAGGAACCTGGGACCCTTGTACTTAAGGGACACTTAAAAAATCACCTGATAAAATGGATCATGCTTTGTAAGTGGGGTTAAAAAATTCTTAGAGTGTTTTTGCATATGTTTTAAAGGCTTTTTACTTAAAATAGGAATGTATTTTATTTTTTACTTTTATTAGTACATTAGCACTGTTTGCATAGTGGTCACCTTCACCGTGTGTAGTACGGAACATGTCTTAATTCTTGTCACCTCCCCGTTGCTTTCCACCCCATAGGAATTCATTGATGAGCTTGAACTAAGTTAGTGACTGTTGACTGCGGTTCTTTTTTCTTGTTTAATTTTTTTATCTCCTTCCCAAACTTCTGTTTTTCAATAGTTGAGTATCAGGCCCATGGCTTTGTGCGCTAGGTGAGTGCTGTACCACTCTGCTGCATCCTCCCAGAATGTTGGTTATCTCATTCTGTCTGTCTTATTCCTCTTCGCTATTGACTGTGCCTATTTTGTGATGGCTTTTGTTTATTTTTTATTTTTATTATTATTTTTTAAATTCTGGAGATTGAGCCTAGGGCCCTGTGCTTGGCTGGCAGGTACTCTGCAACTGAGCTGTATTCTTGCCCCCCCCACTTTTTATTTTGAGGCCAAGTCTTACTAAATTGTCCAGGCTGGCCTCGAATTTGTCATCCTCCAGCCTCAGTCTCCCACGTAGCTCCCTGGGTTATAGGCGTGCACCACCTTGCTTGCCTGACCATGCTGATTTGTTGCTCATCTAGCGTGATACTGAGTTTTCCTTCTCTCCTAATCTTAATTTAACTTTTAGGTTCGTGTTTTCCTTGAGTTGAAGAAGTAATTCATTATTTGTATTGGAAGGTTTCTTTCAGGCCAAGATTTTTTAGGAAAGTGAAAGTGAAAATCAGGTGCCGTTTGCCATAGGCAGGCATAGTTTACTGTGATCCAGAGCACGTAGTCTCTTGGTGGATGGAGTGACAGAATTTGCTCTTTGAGACCTGCTACACGTGAAGGTGATGATGAAGATGATTTTGCATGATGCTGGGCACGTGCTCTACCACTGAACTGTACCCGAGCTGTAAAGGTTATGATGTGATAGAATGAGTGAATGATTTTAATGTCTTTATTTCCTTTCTTTCATTTTATCATGTGCATTAAAAATATATATTCAGGATTTTAAAGCAAATGAATGAAACTTAACACTGTGTGTCTTTAAAGGTTATTTTTTGAAGTGCTCTTATTTTTGCAAGAATTGTGAAATGATCTTCTTGCTTTGGTTTTAAACTGTCTTTGGAAAACATCACAATGTAAATTTAAATGGGAATCCTTTTTTTTTTGGTTTTTCTCCGGTACCGGGAACCGAACTCACGACCTTGCGCTTGCCAGGCAGGCGCTTTGCCGCTGAGCTAAATCCCCAGCCCCTTAAATGGGAATCCTAAACAGCTGTTCCTGTTGAACTGACACAGAGGCAAGTCAGATACAACGGAGCATGCATAGACATGGAGCAGCAGTATCTGGGACATACTGTTGCGTGTTAAAAGAGCCTGTAAAGTTAAAATGGTATGTGTGTACCTGTACTTACGTGTATGTGTTTCAGAGATCTCTATCCCAAGTATTTTTAGGTTTTTTTTTTTTTTTCTTCCTGAGACAAGATCTCGCTGTGTAGTTCAGGCTGGCCTTGAACTCACTATGTAGCCCAGACTGGCCTTGAACTCACAGTCTTGCCGCAGCCTCTCAAGCGCTGGGATTACAGGTGTGTGCCACCACGCCTGACTGTATCCCAAGTACAGTGTTACCACAGTGTCCGATAGCCTCTCATAAGCTCTTGCTTTCAGTTTCTCATTCTTCTAGGTTTCAGAGTACTGGCAAAGAGCATGTACTACTCATACAGTCCAGTTCAGGAATGAAGGAGAGATACTTCACTGCCTGGCGGCCTGTGAGCTAAGTAGTTTCTTGGGATTTCAAGCTGGAATGGTTCCAGGGGAGTAGGAATGTTCATTGACTGGAAGGTCACTGAAAGGGGGTGTGGAGGAGACAGAGAAGTAGGACTGCCACCCCCACAGGACAATTCAGACAGAGCTCAGCTTCTGCCACCAGTGGGTGAAATGATGAGATTCCTGGTTTATAGTTTCTGTTGTGCTCTGTTCGTATATTCTTAAGGACTGTGCTCATCAATAAACTGAAAACTTGTTATTCCAGATTACCAACCCAGCCATATCTGATTTGTACTTCAAAGGAAAAGAATAATTAAAGTGTCTGTGAGTGTCTTTAGACATCAATGGATATTTCCCTGTTAATAAGTTAGTAATTAAACTGGGTATGGTGGCACATGCCTGTGATCCCAGCCTTTGGGAGGCTGAGGCAGGAGGATCGCCATGAGTTGGAGGCCAGCCTGGGTTACATGGTGAGTTCAAGGCAGTTGGAGCTGCATAGTGAGTTAAAGACAAGCCTGAGCTATATAGTGAGTTCAACACCAGCCAGGAATACATAGTGAGACCCTATCTCAGAAAAGTTAGTAATTGACTTTTTTTTTTTT
>NW_004955402.1:43106295-43108326 GCF_000276665.1 Chinchilla lanigera
CAAAGAAAGAAAAAAAGAAATGAGATAATTGGAAAGCTGCACAAATTTTGGATTCAAGTGCTCATTAGTACACTGGGACTAAAAAAATAAATAAATAAATAAAAAATACACCGGGACTGTTTGATGCTCAGTGGTGGTAAGCCATTTAGAGAACAAGTGCCCAGGGTGCAGCCCAGCACCCACTTATCACAAAGTGCCAGTGCTGCTGTTAAACCTGAGTACTGAGGTTTTAATCTAAAAAACCCAGCTTTTACATTAACATCTTTTGTCTTAAAAGAAAAACAACATGGAGACTTCAGTTTGCTACCTGTGAAATGCTTGGCTTGATACTTTGTTTTTCTGTAAACAGTTTGTCTCGTGCTTCACAAGGTATAAGTCGGAGGGAGCTGGGATTTTATGGGGAATGAATGACCACACATCTTCACCTAGTTGTAGATAACCTGGGTTGGTTCCGGACCATCCCTGTCCTTCAGTCTATAACAATAACCCACAACCTGCGGACCAACTCATCCCTATCCTTCAGGAAAGCTGAGGAAACTTGCGTTCACTGGATTTACTGTGACTTTTTCCTGTATTTACTGCCTTTGATAATGAGATAGAAGTCATTTTTTTTCTGGCTGTAGACTCTTACTTTCAGGAGGAAGAGGTGCTCCACAGGGCAGTTGTTCTTTTTTTGAGACAAGGTCTTCCTTGCTTTCTAATCCAGGCTGGCCGCTGGAGTTACAGGCTTGGGCCACCATACCTGGCTCTGCAGGTCTTCTCTGTCTGCCTGTACCTGTGTGGTAGATTGATGTCTTGTTCACAGGGCCCCTTATTTTTCTTATCATTGTTCAGAACATGTTTGCAAAGAAACATGCATGCTTGCTGTTGAAAATAGACTTCCCTTTTTTCAGGAAGGATTTAGATAATAGAATAGTGAAAACAGTATCTTTACTAATCCAATCCAGTATTCGGTGGCTTGTGCCGAGTATTAATTTGCCAGGTTATGCATAGTGACCTAAGTCTTCCTAGGTTTTTGGGCACTCCTTGGCATTTTATAAATAGACCTGCCTGGGATTTTTCTAGATATTTTGGCAGTTTGGTCGAGTTTACTATTGTTCCCTACCTAGGAAATGTGAGAGACTAACATACATTAAGATTTTGGGGGCTACTGCACTCCTAAGAGCTTGTAGTCTTTTAAATACTGTGGGACTTCAGAGAAAAGTTATAATCCTGAAGTAAAGGACAAAGGAACCCGTGCCTCCCCACTCTACCCCTTCTTTCCTCCACATCCCTGTGGCCTGGGACCATTGGCAGAGGCTCTACTAGGGCTTTTCTCTACGAATTGTTACTCCAGTTTAATCCAAATTGATTTGCCCAGCTTGGGCTGTCCAGTGGTTGCCAGTCACAGAGGGTGTCCACAGCCCTCCGCTGAGGAGGAGCCCAGTTTTTCCCTGGAAACCTGGCTGTCTTGGCTTTGTGCTTAGCTGCACACCCGCAGACCTATTTCCTCAAGGCATGACACGGGTGACTTGTGGGGTGGAGCTAGCTTTTTCGGGCTCACCACCACATTGTGTTCTCTCTTCTCAGTTCTGCCCAGCCAGGCCACCGCCCATGTTGGGAATGGGAAGGAGGGGAGGGAAACAGAGGGCTTTGGCACATGCCATATCCGTCTGTTCATCTGTCCATCCATCCATCCATTCATCCATGTCCGTCCATCCATCCATCCATCCATCCATGCATGCATGCATCTATCCGCCTACAATATACATGGTGGGAGGATGTAAATCACAGAAGTGGATCCTGAAAATCACAGACCCTGAAAATCCCTAGGGCTCCCTACCCCTCACATTGCTGGTTCGTAAGAGTTTGCTGGCACCATGCTGGTACTTCCCTAATGATGTCACAGAGGGCGCCAGACGTTAGAATGCATTGCTAAAATCTTTAGTTTTCACTTCAGTGTAACTTGTTTTCCCTGTTTCATGTAGCCGTGTTTTTTGAACTCTTGTAAAATGTATACACTGAACTGTATTCCTGAGTGATTAAAATAAG
>NW_004955402.1:43108582-43217705 GCF_000276665.1 Chinchilla lanigera
CCTCTTTTTTCTTTTAGACAGTGTCTCACTATGCAGTTCACGGTGGTCTTGAACTCACTTTGTAGCCTGAGCTGGCCTCGAACTTGTGATCCTCCAGCCTCAGCCTCCCCCTGTCTAGTGCTGGAATTACAGGTGTGCACCACCATGCCTGGCTCACCTCTGAGAATCTTGATTCTACTTTGTATCTTCGAAATTTTCTTCCTTTAGGCACTTCAGATAAGAGCAGAGTACCATACAGTAGTTTTTTTTTTTCTCCCTCTTGTGCCTCTTCTCTAAGCCAGGCTTGCCACCACCCATGTCTGAGGTGGGAAGGTGGGGAGGGCAAAAGGCTTGTGGCCCTTGGCACATCGATCCATCCGTCCATCCATCCTTCATCTTCCTTGGTATAGGAATATAGCTGTACAGCTATTTTTTGTGGTGCTATGTACATATCTTTTTTTTTTTGTTTTTTTTTTTTGTTTTTCTCTGGTAGCGGGAACCGAACTCACGACCTTGCGCTTGCCAGGCAGGCGCTTTGCCGCTGCGCTAAATCCCCAGCCCCTATGTACATATCTTTTACTGTAAACAATCTCAGATCCATCTTTAGAGGTACTTAGTAAGATGACAACAAGACATGATGTGTATGAATACTGAAAAGACCAGTACACCGAAGGATTTGAAGGGCCAAAATGAATCCATTATATTGTCAGGGGCTCTGGACAGAAGGAAGATGACTGAGGCTGACACAGAGAGCAGATGATGATGAAAAAGTGAATGTGTGACAGACCCAGCCCTGGGCGGTGTGTGTGAAAATGGGCAGGCTGGCTAGGTGGAGGCATGAAAGACTGTGCTGACTCTGCTGGGGTCGTCTTAGGTTGTAGCTTTTTTCTATTTTCTTTCAGCTTTTTCCCCGATGGCTTGAACAGTTTCATAGAAAATTTTCTGGGTTGGAATTTCTCTTTGATACTGATCTTGGTCATGTTATTAACATTTCATTATGTGGGCTCTTAGACTTGATAAGTTTGACACAGAGTTTCTCTGTGTCTGAATTAACAAATAATTTTATCAACTATGCAGTTTTCTGGAATAAGATAATCTATAAGTAGTTGGAAACTGAAAGCTTTTCTTTCCTCCCCCACTTTTTCCTTTTATTAAAGCCCTCACTGAGTAAGGGTCTTAAATGTGTTGAGATAGGAGTAGACTTAAAAAGAAAAATACATCTAATAATCTTCCCTACATATTCATGAAATCTTGTTTTACAATCTAAATTATTTTCTGGGCTTTCAGTTACTTTGTATTTTTTGACAAATAGAACTTGCTGTGTTTCACTGTGAACAGCTTTCAGACCACAGTAAGGGCAGGAACGCTGTTAGGGTTACAGTGAGTGAAATATTTCCCTGGTGTGTCAGGTCTGCTTTTGCATGAAGAAAAAGCCATGGGTCCCACACTGGGTATTGGGTAGCTTTGGAGGAATGAGGCTGGAGAAAAAGGATGATTTTTAGGTTGTTTATACTAAGGGAACAATGTGAAATTAAGGTGGTTAATGAATTCTTTCTAACAGTTTTAAGGTTTTTGTCTAAGTAGTACGTATACATAAATTAAAAACATCAAATAGTGCTTTCTAGTTATAATCAGGCAGTTAATTTGAGCTTTTTTGATCTGTTCTGTTATTTTCTTACTTCTAAATAACATCCTTTGCTGCTAAATTTGGACTCTTGCATTGTATTTTTTAGTTTTTGAGATAGGAACTAGCTATGTAGTCCAGACTGGCCTTGAGCTCGCTTATATAGCCCAGGCTGGCCTCGACTTCACGATGATCCTCCTGCTTCAGCCTCCCCAGTGCTGGGACTACAGGCGTGTGCCACCATACTCGGTGATTTCTTCATTTTAGATGTCTGGTGTCATAGAAAAGGTTACAAGCCTGGCCCTTGGAGGAAGAAGGCTGGATTCTTATCCATCCTCTGTCACTTACTGGTCATATGTCCTTGAGCAAGATACTTAAACTTTCTCTGCCTAGTATTTAAATAGGAATAATAACAATAACAATGTTTCCCAGATCTACCCTTAATGTTTGTAGGACCTGGGGCTAAAGTACAATTGGAGACCAGATGGCTAAATATTTCAAAGGTATGATTAAATATTTAAAAGATACATTTAAATATTTAAAAGGTATATACCATATGCCTAAATATTTAAAAGGTTTAAATCAAGCTCTGTCTGTGGCCTGGCTTATGTCCACCCAGGGCCTGTCGCCTATGCCCTAGGCAACTCTTTCTACACCAGGGTCTCACAGATGCCCTTAGGTGTGGGGGACCCTGTGAGAGGTCGTGACAGCCCAAGATGGAAGCAGACACTCCAGACTCACTGGTCCGAGTGATGGTCTGAGCAGCGCAAGCTTTCCAGGGAGCCTGGTAGATAGATTCTCTACCTAGGAAAACTTCCTTGCATTTCCCTCCCGCCTCACACCTGCCCCAAGCCGCTTTGTTTGTGTTGAAGGACAGGATGAGGTCTGGGAGCTCAGGTAACTGGATGCCCAGGCTGCCTAGATGCTGCTGTTTCTCTAGTGACCCAGGACAGAGGCTGTGACCTGCACCCTTTTCCTGAGCCTGTTTCCAAAATCACAGGACCACACTTTACTGAGACTAAAAAAATAACCTGTTTTTGTGCTTGAGATAAATGAGTTAGTTTTCAGGGCACAGGCCCAGCGCAGGGACCTTTTTGTCCTGGGTGAAGGTACTGTGTGTGCCCCTGGTTGTCATGGGGATTGCAGTGATATCTGCAAACCTGTGAGGCTTGTGCCTGGGACACCGTGACGCCTGTGCTGCTAGTGCGATTCTGCTGGTCTGATTACACGGCAGGGTGGACCTTTCCATTTGGTGTGCTGGACTGTAGAGGTAATCTTGCCAGATTTGGCGTCTACAGAATACAAGATGCCCAGGTAAACAATGGAACATACTTACTCTGAAAGATCGTCTGAAATCCACAGTAACTAGGCATCCTGTATATTGTCTGGCAGCCCTGGCAGGGCCCTTTCAGGTTGGCCCCTCTGTAGAGACATTCCTCTTCTATTGTTTAGATAGTATTCTGCCTGCGTTTTCTCTTTCTGGAACACGTGTTAGTCAGATGTTGGCCAACTGGATCGAACTTTAGCTTTTATGCTGTTCTTCTATTTGGCCAAATTTCTTTTCTGGCTCTACTTCAAGAGATATTCTGGTTTCCATGACTGTTTTCCCACCTATTTTATCTTTTCTTTCTGTTATGAGTATTTATGATTCCTAAGAGTACCCTCATAACCTTTTTGTCAGAGGATATTAATGTGTGCATATAATAGTCTTCTGTGCACTCCTTGTGATGTCTGTCCTGGGCAGGGCTGGCTTCTTTGCAGTTTCTTGAGGAGCTGTACCCTTCCCTAGAGGATCCCACAGGTCAGTGTCTGGAATCCGTTCACCAAAGCTGTATTTCCTAGGAGGTGCCTGTGGGCTGCTGCCTGAGGAACAGATATGGCTTTGGCCTTAGGGGTTGTTATGGCTTGTGTCTAGATGTTCCTCCAAAGCCTCATGCAGCCATATGTGGGGCTTTTTCAGAGGTGGCTGGATGTAGAGTGTGTGTTGTTGGAATTGATTCATGGTGTAATGCTAAGCTCAAGGGCAGTAGGATTAAAGCTGTGTGTGCTACCTGCCCTAAGTAGCCTGAATTAAGATATAAGGGATGAAACAGCTATGGTTGTCCCTTGCTTGCTTTGCTACCTTCTGCCTGCCATGAACTGTTTTTCCTCTGTGATTCCTGTCTGTGAAGTCACTCTGCCTTGGAGACACTGGCTTATAAACTGAAACCTCTACAAACTGAGCTAAGTAAACCTTTCTGTATTTGGGTATTTTCACTCAGCAAGGAGAGAAAAATAACTGAGATGGGGTGGGCAACACGCATGCTGTTTCCTCTGTTCTGCATTCAGTCTGGTCTTCATCGTGGAGCGTCCTTGGCTTTGACAACCTGGAGAAGACCCCTCTTCCTCTTCCCTCCGCCCAGGGAGCAGGGAAGGGGCGGCATGGACTCCTTCTGTCCAGCCCTGCTTCAGCCCCACCCACTGCCCCTTCATGCTTGGCCTCTGTTTCTTCTGTGGCTCCAAGGCCTGAGCTTTTGGAGTCCCTGGAACTGGACATCCTCTGCCTGCATCCCAGCCTTCCCTAGACCTCAGCATGGAACTCTTCCACCTGGCAGGTCAGCTACCTGCCCTGTCTTCTTCCTTTCTCCAGACCTTTTCCAGGCCTTTTACCTTGGCTTTGATTGTATCTTCCATGTTCTGTTCTTGGGTACATATATTTTGTAATAGTTTTTGTTTGTTTTGTTTCGTTTTTGTTTTTTGAGACAGGGTCTCACCATGTAGTTCAGGCTGGCCTTGAACTCACTGTGTATCCTAGGCTGAACTCCAACTTGCCGCGTTCCTCCTGTCTCTGCCTCCCAAGTGCTGGGATTACAGGTGTGTGCCACCACACCCAGCTGTGATAGTTTTTGAGATATGAGTCACATATTGTACAGTCCATCCCCTTAAAGAATACTGCCTTTTTTTTAGCATAGTCATAGTTGGGTAACCTTCATCACAGTCAGTTTTAGGGCATTTTATCATGTCATAAAGAAACCCTGTACCTTTAGTGTCACTCCTGGTTCTCTCAGACCCCCAAAGCAACCACTGATCTACTTTTTTTCTTTTTTCTTTTGTCTTTTTGAGACAGGGTCTTGCTATGCAGTTCAGGCTGAACTTGAGCTCACTTTGTAGCCCAGGCTGGTCTCGAACTCTCAGCAGTCCTCCTGCCTCAGCCTCCTGAGTGCTGGGGTTACAGGCATGTGCCACCATGTCTCGCTCTGATCTACTTTTTGTCTATATTTACTTTTGCTTTTTAAAATTTTTTCAGTGCCATTTATGGAACTCAGGCCCTTATGCATACTAAGCACTGAGGCCCCATATGAGCTTACTTACATAAATATTTTAAAAAATAACTTCTAATTCCATCTTCATAGGATTTCAGGAGGGAAAGGAGCGATGCTGATAGATTCAGTCTGTTGTTCCACGGGAAGCCCTTGCCACATGTGAACTATTGAATACAAAAGACCTTGTGCTGAGAGCCCCATGGCGTCTGTGCGGCTCGTCCCAGAGCTGTGTGCTCCCCTGGCCTGGCCCTGTGGCCCCTCACCAGTGTGACATAGGGTCCGCTGTGGGCTGGGTCATGCCGGGCCCGATGACATCACAGCTCTTCCTTGGCTAGTGCTCGCCTGGGAGGGCACCGGTCCTCAGAGACACTGAGATAATATAGTTGAGGGTGGATGGAGTTCTGCTGCCTTTTAAGAGAAAATGGTGCATTTGTGTCAGTTTTGAACTCCAGGTGACCCCCTAATGGCTGACCCGCAGAGGAGAACAGGGCCACATCCACATGAGGAGAAAGACCGGGCCTTGGAAGTGCAGTGAAATACACTAGTGAGCAAATGCCAGCCCTCTTGAAGTGCTGATGAATCCTCTTCCCTTTCTCTTCAAAATGTCCCTACGTCAGAGAACCTGTTGTCTTTTTTCAGACACATTAGTACAGGTGTTCCTTGTTCCCTGTTTTATTAGAGCTAATGAACAGAAGGAGGAAATAGTATTTTAATGTCTGTGTGATTGGTGTGTCCCATATTTTTATTTATATAGTACCCCTGTGATAGGGCTGTTGCTAGTAGCTCCCATTTTGAAGGTGAGGAAGTTGAGGATGTCTCTTTGGAAGCTGGAGAAGAGTTCTGTGTACTTAGCTAATGGAGACTGTGTATGTGCGTGAGTGTGTGTGTGCGTGTGTGTGTGTGTGTGTGTGTGTGTGTGTGTGTGTGTGTGTGTGGGCACTCAAGGTCAAGGAAAAGCGTAAGCCCAGAAGGAAGGGTCAATCTGCCAAAAACACACAGGCCTGCGGCTGAGCAGTGATTGGGGTCAGGTTGTGTAGGGCTTTGGGAAGGAGGCCAAGGAGTTTGCATTTAGTGTGGAAGGAGATTCGAGGTTCTTAATTGGGGGAGTGATCAATTACAGTGGGGCTTGGGAAGATGCATGTGGCAGTTACAAATGAGAGTGGAGAAATGGAGAACGGGATTGGTGCAAGGCGAGACAGTGCGTGCCAGAGGCTGGGCGAGGACTTTGAAGAGGGGGTGTGTAAACTACACTTCCTAGGAAGGTGCACAGGGCCTGGTGAGAGAGAAGAGCGGCAGGTGAAATTCTCAGTTTGATACATGGTGTGGAAAGAGTCTAGTTTGAGGAACAGATGGTGAATTCCATTTAAGGTATTTGAAATGATCGTGGGACATCTAATTACAAATATACCTTAAGCACTATAACGGGGTGTCTCAAGATAAAACAAAATTTATAGTTGAACCTCTCTGTAAAGAGAAGTAATTACCACATGATCTGTGAGTGTTCAGTGATTTTTTTGGGGGTGTGTGCGATATCCAGAACTGAACTCAAGGCCTTCACATATTTGCTTCACATTGGACCCCAGCCCTTTAAAAACAATTTTTTAAAAAGATCTTGAGAGAGGATCTCATTAAGTTGCCCAGCTGAGACTTGAATTTGGGATCCTGTGCCTCAGCCTCCCGGATTGTTGGGATTACAGCTGTGTATCACCATGCCTGCCTGTGAATACATGTTTAAAATGAATTGCAAGCGTAAACTTTGGAAAATGTGTACATTTACAAAGCTGTTAAGTTTGTTTTTTTGTCGTGCTGTGTAGTCCAGGCTAGCTTTGAACTTGCTGTGTAGCCACTGTCCCCTCAAACAAATGATCCTTCAGCCTCCTGAGTGCTGGGATTACATGTGTCCACCACTGCATCCAGTGTGTTAAGAGATTCTTAAGCAATTTTCAGCCTGTGTTGGTGTGATAGTTCAAGTAATTTTCTTGAATTCTTCTGCGTGTCATTAGCTAGTAATAATAAGTAGCATTTTTGCTTTTACTGTATTATATACTTTTCATTTAAAAGTAAAATGTATTGAGTTAATAAATTCTATATTAGGTGCATTTTACCACAATTTAAAAAATCAAACGTGTCTTTTTGTTCCTATGTGTGGGCCATTAATATAATTACATTGGCTTTGTAATGTAGGTGGGTTTTTGTGTCTGCTTGGGAAATGATCTTGTACATAACTTCTGTATTCCTGCTTATGGTGGTTGACTTGTGGAATTGTAAAGTCCATTTATATTACTGTTGTGGGAGGAGAGGCTGACCCGGGTGGGACGTACCTGAGGGATGGCGAGAGAGGGAAACACTCCGTTTCCCTGTGACCTGCGTGACCAGATCTTTAGGGAGGAAACTGTCTCCCCCCGCCCCTTTTTAAAGATACTGTAGTCATTTTAGTCATTTTTTTTGTCTTAGTCATTTTCTGTGTTCGAGTGTCAGTGTACAGTTGTCATGTGGTCTGCCATTCGTGGGTTAAGTAGATGATTCGAATAAATAATTTATTGTCTGTGGCTGCAGAATGGGGCTGGCTCGTAAGGGGAGATCATCTCAGTCATTTTGTGTGCAGAAAGCATGGAGAATGCAAATTTGAAAGTTGTATTTCATGTTTTTGTTTTCTTTTTCTGAGTCAGGGTCTTGGTTCTGGGTGTTCTTCAACTCACTATTTAGCCCAGGCTGGCCTGGCACTTACGGGGATCCTCCTGCCTTAGCCCCATAGTGCTGGAATTGCAGGTGTGCCCCACCATGCCCGGTCTGCAAATTCTATTTCTAATAAACTTTAAAAGTCACTAAGTCATTTTCATCAGTCAGTGACTGACCTTGAGAGAGAGGATAAAATGGAAACTCAATCACTATGTACACAGGGCTGTTATTTAAACATTTTAGGGGGCAATTTCTTATTTCCTTGGCCCTTTGCCAACCTTCTTTAGAGTGCAAGGATTCAGTTTACAATCTCTGCACATCCCAGCTCTTCCCACATTCCCGTGCTCCTCCATTCTCTCAACAGTTCATAATCTCCACTTGCTTTAAAAAAACTTAAAGCCCATGCTTTATATAGATTTCTTTAGTTTTTACGTAATGCCCTTTTTTGGTTTCAGGAGACATGCAGGGTATCATACTATGTTTAGCTATCGTGTCTCCTTCAGCTTCCTTGGGCTGTGGTAGTTTCTCAGCCTTTCCTCATGTCTGATGACCTTGATGTGTCGAGGTGCTCTGACCAGGGATTTTGTGGGGGTGTCCCTCATTGGGATTTGTCTGAGGCTTAGGCTGGGCATGGAGTTTCTGGAAGATTGCAGAGTTAATATGCCATTAGTGTCACACAGAAGAGACATGATAATGTCAATATGACGTGTCCTAGTTTATGTTGACCTTGGTCACCTGGTGAGGTCGTGTTGACAGGTTTCTCCACTATAAAACTTCCTCTCACTCCCACTTGTGTACTGTACTCTTTGGAAGAAAGTCACTTAGGGGCAGGGAGTTGTTCTTCATTTCCATAAAGGTGGATGCCATATTTTTTTTCTTTTTTTTTTTTTTGGTGCTGAGAATTGAACCCAGGGCCTCATGCATGCTAGGTAGGCACCAGGTGAGGATATTTCATAAATTACTAGGAAGTGTTCTGTTTAGATTTGTCTGTTTTCCCCCCATTTACTTATTCACTCATTTCTATTAGTGTGGACTCATAGCTGTTTATTTTATACCTTGGATTATTATCCAGTTCTGCTTTATATGTTTTGTTGCTCACATTGTTCCACCTTTCTGTTAGCTCTGTATCCTCTTTACATGCCCCATCCATGGAGTGTTCTCTGTTTTGGGTGGTGAGTTCCAACATTGTCTTGTACTTCTGCGGGCTTATCTGGTACATTTCCTGCCTGGTCCTAAACTCAGCCATTTCTCCAAGGAATGGAGAATGGTTTAAAAGGGAAGAGCTGGGTCCAACATGTCTTCCTCACTTCGGTCATTGTCAGGATCTGTACCAGGCTGGGTTTACTGTCTCACCTTCGCTGACTTTCTTCATTTCGTGTCTAATCTGTTCAGCAGGTTGCCCAGCTTTTATTTGAATAGCTGTCAGGGTTTTAGAAGGCTAAACTACTACAGATTATTACTTGAATGAAGAAATCAACTGCTACTTTATGTAGTCTGAATTCCAGTATTGATACTGTATAGGAACCTGGCTACAAAGATTGGATTTGGTTTGACATAACTTCGGTCTCTGATTTGTGTCTTTTATTATATTCTTGAGAAATTTTACAAATTCGTGAACCTTGGGATATATTTACTTATTTATTCGTTTGGTTTTTGGAGACAAGGTCTTACTATGCAGTCCAGGCTGGCCTTGAACGCACTTTATAGCCTAGGCTGGCCTAGGCTGGCCTCGAACTCAAGGCAACCCTCCGCCCAAGTGCTGAGATTACAGGTGTGTGCCACCATGGTCAGGCCGGTCCAAAGTTAAATTTTAAGTACTAGGTTTTATCAAGGCGAAATAAATACATGAAATAAACAAAACGGTGTTGGGAGCTAGAGATTTGTGTTTGTTATTCCCAGTTCATGGTTCAGTTTAGATCACAGAGATGCCAGAGATTGTGAGGTTGTTACATAAAGGCGGTTAATTAAATTGTGGGCAACTGAGATGATACAAACTTTACATGGTGTGGGTGTCATTTGTTCTGTTTGTTCTTTATAGAAAACCTCATTTGCAAACCACTTTCTTTCTGAATATGAAAAAATTGTGCATTGAAAGCAATATACTCTACTTTTTTTCAAAACAGATGTAAGGCTATGTTTTTTTTTCTTTTTCTATTTCCCATGCCTTATTTGTTTTGAGACAGATGAATTTGAATTTGGGATTCACCTGCCTCAGCCTCCCAAAGAGCTGGGATTATAAACGAGGAACACAAGCCTGGCTAGATTAATTTTTTAAATAAATGATAACACACGAATCAGAATTTTTTTTTTTTTTGTCTTTTTGAGAAAGGGTCTCACTATGCAGTTCAGGCTGGCCTTGAGCTCACGTGGTAGCCCAGGCTGGTCTCGAACTCACAGCCATCCTCCTGCCTCAGCCTCCCAAGTGCTGGGATTACGGGCGTGGCGGGGGCCAGGTCGAAGAGTTTTGGATACAAAAAAGCCTGGGAGAAAAGAGGTTGTTGGTACTGGAGTGGAATCATGCTGGAAGGAGTGCTGTGTGCTCCCACGCTGGCATGTTGGTAGCTGAAACATTATAGGTCCAGTGTCTGCCCCAGAGCTTGTCCTCAGACTCTAGCTTAGTTTTGGGAACTATGGGGGTGTGCTCTGCATGCTCTTGCTTACTTAATAGTAAGCGACAAGAAGAGTTGCAGAAAGAAGTAAATAGGAAACTCCTCATGTCCTTCCATTCCTTCAATCATTCATTATCATTCATTGAGAAAATATTTCTCTTATAGTAGTAGTGAAATGGGAAAAAGTAAAAACTTTCTCATATGAAAATTGAAATATAGCATCAGTTTGTTGCCTCTGACATTAGCTAATATTTATAACGGGGACTAGATGCACTAAAAATAACTAATGCATATCTGGCAGCAGTCAAAATTTTTATAGCCTTTGGGAAACCATTTTGGCATTTGTGTTCATGGGTCAGGAAAGATGAGGTATGGTTAGATCAAAATTGGAGGACTTTTAATGTTGCTTTCTTTTTTTTTTGTCTTTTTAAGACAGGGTCTCCCTACATAGTTCAGGCTGGCCTTGAGTTCACTTTGTAACCCAGGCTGGTCTCGAACTCACAGCAATCCTCTTGCCTCAGCCTCCCGAGTGCTGGGATTATGGGTGTGCACCACCACACCTGGCTCTCTTTTTGAGATTTATTTTTACTAGTATAAGAGAAGTTATGAAAGAAATCTGTTTCACTGAGAAAAGTCCAGCACTTGCTATGTATCTCAGTCTTGTCTTTGTGGAAAGTCTTGTAACAGCCTGCAAAACAATTACCACATTTCATAGTTTGTGAAAGGCCACCAGAAGACTTGTAATGTTTTCTTAGAGAAGGTAAATGTGTGCGGTTGGCATATAGACAGGGCGAGGAGGAGGAACAGGTTGTATGAGGAGGTTTAGGTTTAAGTTTGGCTGTCAGGAAAGCCAGGTGGATTGTCTGTCCTTCTGGCAGTTGGCAGGATGGCTCCCCAGGTAGAACAAGGGCCCAGTGCAAGAACTTGTGAGCTCGGGATGTCTGTGACTGCTGTGACTGGGGGAGCTGCCAAGGTTGGAGTTGCCTTCCAGGTCCTCATGGCGGGGCATTGGGGAAAGTTTTCAATTAGCAATAATCGCACCTCCGATAAACCTCATTAGCTATGGTAAAACTGCCCCTGTGCAAAGCTGAGGCTGCCTTTCAGTAAAGGTAGATGATCAGGTCTGAAGGCAACCTCGGAGGGGGAGAGGAGAGGAGAGGAAGTTCCTAGTAGCTCTGGCAGTGCTGTGAGAGCCACGAGAGGAAAGGATGAGCGGAAAATGAACTTTGCAGTAAAGACCCAGGCAGTGAGAGCTGGGACAAAGGAACAGAGAACGGCAATGGACTGCTTTGGGGTCTTCCCCCCACCACCCCCCGCCATGTGTCATTACTCAGCTTTCCTTAAGGTCACTGTCTTGCCCTAATTCTAATACACTCATCAAAGGTTTAAAAAAATTCCACTGGCTCCTGATGGAGGAGGGGCCTGGCAAGGCCAGTAGTGGAGGGACAGACAAGATTTGAAGGAAGGAAGGAAGTGCCTGGAGAGTTCATGCCTGGTGATTATTACCTTTAATTGCAGAAAGAGAAAGGGGCGGCCTTTGGGAGAGAGAAAGGTTAGAAGTGGCTTCTCTTCCCTGGCAGCATGGCAGTTTAGTAAGGAAAACCAAAAAGGGTTTGCAGTGCTGCATGTCCTTGAGGCCATGCTGGAGGGTGAAGGCAGGGATTTGCAGTCAGACCTTTCTATGTCCGGCCTTTCTCTGGGGTTTCCTTCGGCAGCTGGAAAAAGCAGAAGAGCTGGTTCTTGCTAAGCTTTCCCCTTGTCTGCAGCGCTTGGAGGGGTGTGAGGGGCAAGTATGGTGGCGTGCAGGTTGAGCTCTTGGGGAGGGCTGAGGTGGGTCGGAATCTTTGTTTCTGCGGGGCACTTTGCTTAGCTGCTCCTACAGTGCAGAGAGGATGGCCAGGGCTGGCCAGTTTGCTGAGCCTTGCAGGGAAGGGCTGGCGCTGAGTTTATTTCTGTATTTCCCAAGTTCATGCTGCATTAACGATGTTAGTACGTATATCCACATTTATATCCCCAGAAGCAGTTTACATATTCACGTCTGCTACATTTCAAAGGGGGAATATTGTAAACTGAAGAAGGGAACCCTGCCCTGGCCAAATATCAGTCTGTATATTCATAATTGATGCCATCACGATAATGAAATAAGTAAACATCTATTCTGGACTATGGCAGCTGTGACTGCTAATTTCTTTGTAGCGGGCATATAGAAATAGCGTAACTGTATTCTGTTCTTTCACCTGCACTCACCCTGCAGTTGCACACAGTGTTAGCTGGTACAGGCCGCTTGGAAGATGAACCTGTGTGGGGCTGTGCGGTCTGTCCGCCTCCTGTGCTGCAAGGTGGGAGGGCCTCGGGGCTGCCTGTGTCCCTGTGTGTCAGCTTTCTTCCCCATGGCTGCTAAGTAACCTTTACTTTATTAAGGTGCTGTGGCCTACTGTTGATCATGCAGAGTCTGATTATGTGTAGAATAAAGACAAAATGAATAAAGACAAAATGAACAGTTTCTGAAAGCATGGGGCCTTCAGGTGGCACAGTTTTTAAGACATTCCGTAGCTTCTTTTTTTAAGAAGTGTACACTTAGATACTCGTGTGTGTATGTAGGTGTATGTGTATGTTGTGAAGCCTAGGAATCTGCTAGTTTTGGAGTCTGTTTCTTCTCTCCCTTCTTTCTATAGCGAAGCAGTAAACCAAGGGTCCCAACAGCTGCTCCACAGATGTGGCTGGCCAGATCTGTTTTCACTTGGCCCTGCTGGTTTGGAAGAGCGAAGGCATGAGGCAGGATGCATAACTGAACTGTCTTGGTGTTAGGAATATAATTGCAGAGAAAATACTTTTTCCCTGATAAGCAATTCACATTGAAAGTGGGTGGAAGCAAAAAGTCAGCTGGAGAGAGAGGAGATGAGATTTCTTTTTCTTTCCTGGTTGAAGAAATGTAATTTAGAGAGCTCTAAAAATCCTCAAGGTGAGAAAGACATCGGAGGTGGAGGAAGAGCTGAGGTTTGCAGTGGTGCGCAGTGGAAGACTGAGGGAGGGCAGCCGGGGAGGACAGCCCTGCGCGCTCCTGTTGAAGATGCATTGACTGGGGAAGCTGCATTGCGAACACTGCATGGTCTACACAGATGTGATAAGAGCACTTTATGTTTGAAGGAAAGAAGGATGAAAATGCGCTAGCACTATTAATCCATTCCATAATCTTTAAAAATTCAGTGAGATTAAAAAAACCAGAATGACCAGGTAGTGCTAAAAAAAGGACAGGAAGTCCCTGAACAGAATGTCAGATTTGGTATGATTACAAGGGTCGTAGGGGAAGAGGTGGAATATGGCCACAACAGTCAGTAAGAGTTTAGTGATTTTTATGAAGAGGAACGTTAGTTTCTTCATATAAGTGGGAATCTGTTGTGTTTAGATTAACCTTTGCATGTTTGTTAAGGCAGAACCGGCTGGCTTTAGGCATGTCCTTTTCTTGAGGGAGTATTGAAGTTAGGACTCAATGGTTGGGTTATCTGGAGCCTTCTAGTTTGAAATTGGGAATCCAACTTTGTTTATTACAAAGAAGAAACAATTTTTTTTTACTGCAGAGTATAGAAGTATGATTAAGGAGTGAATAGATTTTTTCAAAAAATACCTGATAAGTTTTTGCTTCTGCTAACAAAGGTGTAGTATCTTTCCATAATTTTATTTTATTTTATTTTTTGTTTTTTTTCCGGTACCAAGAATCGAATTCACGACCGTATGCTTGCCAGGCAGGCACTGTGCCGCTGAGCTAAATCCCCAGCCCCTTCTTTCTATAATTTTAAGAAGCTTTGATAGGAAAGGGAATTTTTGCTTGTGTCATAGGAAGGATAAAGTGATCACATGACAGATTTCCGCCCTTTTGATTTCCTTTCTTCGTAAACAGGCCTAGCATTGTTTCCTATGGATATTTTCAGTGTCTTTGGGTGAAAGGGCATTGTACATTAAGCATAGATGCAGTTAGTGAGTTACTGTTATTTGTATAGGGTGTAGTTTAAAATAAAAGACCGCTGGTACCTTTAAAGGAAGCGGTATTTTATAGGATAGAAGTGAAGCAAATAACATTGTTATGGCAGGTAAAGCTAGTTCTATTTGAAAATCAAGCTGTTGAGGGAAAGGGAAGCTAAAATGAGGTTTTTCTTATGTTTTTTAAAAGAGAAGACTGAGGTTTGTTTTTGTAATGTTTTAAAGCAAGATAATCTATTTTTAAGACAGTAGTATCTAGGAATTGGGGTGGAAGTGAAGGAGATTCAGAGGTGAATGTTCTCTTTGCATTCGGTATAACTGAGCAGTGAAGTGGGGGTTGAGAACTCTGTTCTCCAAGGGAAGCGTGTGCTCTTGCCTTCCAGGGTGTGGGAAAGGAGAGGGTAATAGGACACAGTGTGATTGTGGGTATGAAAAACATTTCTAGAAACCAAAAAAGAGTATGAAGTTACAGAGTGGTATTTATTACATTAATTATATAACCCCGAGAGACAAGTCCACCTGCCATAGCAGTGTCAGGTTTTAGAGGGTACCATGCGCCCTCCATTGGCCACTGCACCGACCTTTTAAAAGTGTCCCTTACACCTTTACAGCATATAGTCGGGCTTTCTTCAGGTGAGCTAGAACTGCTGGCTCATAATTTTTAAACCATTGCTTATTTACTTTCACAGTGTCCCTCTGTTTCACCCTTCCTCCCCACAGAGGATAAATTTTAGGTGGAGAGTAGGGTGAGGAGTAGGGTGCAGCTCTGTCCCCGTGGAGAAAGAGCTGCTCTGTTGGGAGTGCCTTCTCCGCTCCTGGAGCGTCTGCATGCTGAGAAGGGGCCTCCCTGACTTTTCTAGACTTAACTCTGCTTGAGCTGGGCAGATAGGCAAGGATACAGGTAGTATGGGGGCATCAAGCTAGTCTTGACTAAATGATCTCATGCTGCTGCTGTGAGCGTGTGTCTGAATCAGGCAGGTCCTGGTAGATACAACAGGAGAAGGTGATAAGGGTCATGTTTTAATCTAACAAATATTCATTTACTGCTGATGTCACTTAAATTTCATTTCATGTGGTGACTTTCTGTCATTTCTTCTGGTCCCGTGTCTTGATCCCAGTTTCTGCTATTTGAGTTTACCATATGACTGCCTTCTGTGAAACTGGGTGATGTTTACCAAATCATGACATGAATTCTGCACAGCTATAAAGAAAGGCTAGAGGGATTTAGATAGGGCGTAGCTCAACCACTGGGTATATCTAGAGCCTAGGTCCTAGTGATTTTGAATAAGTTGTAGAACTCAAGCTCCATCTTTTAGGCCCTTTCAACTTGTGGTAGGGACAAGGAGTGGTTCCTGATCCTGTTTCATGAGTTTTCTAAAAAGCAGTGACCTACAATTTACATACAATCCCATGTTTGGTAAAGATAGACCATGAGCTGGTTGTGGTGGCGTACGCCTGTAATCCCAGCACTCTGGAAGCTGAGGCAGGAGGATTGCTGCAAGTTCGAGGCCAGCCTGGGCTATACAGTGAGACTCTGTCTCAAACACCCCCCCCCCAAAAAAAAGAGACCACAAGGATACTTCACTAATACAGCTTTATTTTGGGTATTCAATTCATATAAAAGTAGTGACATTCAGGGATTCTTAAGTGGGTGGATTCTTACATGAATATAGCATCTGACAGCTGAATTTTTTATCCCCCACACTTTTCAGTTCATTTATTTATTTTTCATTTTTCAGTTTAAATGTTTAATTTCATTTTAAAAAGAAACTCATAATCACAGACTTTCCTCCCGGGTATGACTTTTCATAGCTATTTTCACATCAGTTTCCTTTTAGGAATGTTAGTGTTTTGTGCCTGTCGTGTTGGTGATAGTTCGATGCTGTGGGTATGCTATTTGCCTGTCTGGTCCTTTAGGCAGGGAATAAGGACCACAGCTTTTGTTTTTTGTTTTTGTTTTTAGTTTTTTTTATTTTTATTTTTTTGAGCAAGCCACCAAAAGAAAAGTATATGAGACATCTTCAACTCTGTATAATAGACACGTGCAAATTTGTACTTCACGTGTTTATTTCATCTGCAGCAGGTTTTCCCAACCAGTCTTTGAAGAGTTTGGACGTATCTCTAAAGTGAGTTACTATGCCGAGGGTCTTAGCATGTTTGCATTTGTGGTATATATCAGTTTCACAGGGCTGTATGTTCTTGTCTGTGTAGAAAGTCTCCTTGACCCCGTATTGTTACTTTCATCAGGAGTGCATGATTTATCACAGGTTATATAAGGGCAAAAAAAATCATTAACTACTTTAGTGAAACGTGGAAGACAGCTTCTCAGGGACTACTAAACCAGATTTAATGGAGGAATAACATAGCTGATACTGAAGAGCAAAGAATCTAGGAGTGTTTGTCTACATCAGTTAAGCTCATTCTTCCATTGAAAGTTGACAAACTCAGCTTTAACCTTCCTCCTTTGATAGTTATTTGTATGGTTCCTCTTTCTCTTCCATCCTTTCTCTGTACTTTTCTCTTTCCTTTCCCTTCCTCTTTCCTATTTTTCAATTGTGTTTCTTCTTCCTGTTTCCTTTCCGTTGTGTCCATCTTTTGTGCTCTTCATAGCTGCTTGGGTTCGTGGCAGAAGGGAAGACCCAGTCCAATGAGATTCCATTACTTCTTGAGGGTCTCAGCACTAGTGAGGGACTGAGCAGGCCTCAGCCTGTTCTTCTGTTGTAAATCCAGCTGCTGGCCCCTCCTGTGGAGCCTGGTGTCGTTAAGTATTTGGCATTTACACTACGAAGGTGAATGAAACATTGCTTGTACAAAGTCGGCTAACAGGTTTAATAGGTGAGATGAGGCACATACACACATACTGGAGGACGTCCGGAAGGTCATGGAGTCTGGAGGTGGAGCATTCTTGAGGGTCAAATAGGACAGTGATCTTCCCCGTGGTGGAGGTTTTACTTGAGCTCCACTATCACTTGTCTTTTGCAGGTAGGGTGGAAGGTTCCTTTAAAAGACCCCAAGCACTGCATGTATCTGTCTGTCTGTATGTATGTCTGTCTCTCTTTTTGTTGTTGTTGTTTTTTGAGACAGGGTTTTGCTATGCAGTCTGGGCTAGTCTTGAACTTACTATGTAGCCCAGACTGGTCTTGAACTTGTGGTGACCCTCCTGCCTCACCCTCCCAAGTGCTGGGATTACTGTTAGTATCGCCGCTATTCCCAGCCTATTTACGTGTCTTTCATTGTGAGTAATGGTTTTGACTGTCCATTTTCCTAAGGCTGTCTTTGTATCTAAGAGTATTTCAACATAAAAGGAAAACTGGAGAGTAATAAAAATGGATGTCTTGTTAGCCATCTTTCTATCGCTGTGACAAAATACTTGAGAATAACAACTTAAAGGACCAAAGATTTCTTTGGCTTGTGGTTTTGGAGGTTTTAGTCCATGGGTAGCCTCCATTCCTTTCCTGTGTTGAGGCAGGAATATCATGGGAAAAGGGCATGGTGAGCTGCTCACCTAGGGGGAGAGAGGGAGACAGACAGAGACAGAGACAAAGAAGAAAAGATACCTCTTAAAATCGTACCTCTGTGACCCTCTCCCGTCAACTAGGCCCTAATCTCCCAAGTTTCTGTCACCTCCTAGGAATGCCATTAGATTATGAATCTTTTAATGGATCAGTCCGTAGTAAAGTTAGAAACCTCTTGATCCAGTCACCTTCTGAAACCCCACCTCTGAATACCTGAACCTTTGGGGGATATTTTAGATCTAATCTATAAAAGATGAATCCCTTCTTTAGGGATTAAAAAACCCAGGGAAATTTAGTAGTGGGTCTCTTTTGGTGAGTTTGCGTGCTCATTTTTTTTCTGTGGATGAATATTGAAATCTTTATTTTGAAAAATTGTAATATATTTCTTTTAATATAGTATTCTAAATCTGGTGCTGACTATACTAACAGTAATTTTGCCAGTGGAGTTAAATACTGTTAAGATCATAATATATTTGAAGAAGTAGTTTTTTATGAAAACAATATAATAAATCTATTTATCAATCATGGACTCCCTAGTTGATCCACCAAAACCTGCTTTTCTGCTATAACAGTGCTGATCAAATTCATTAGTAGGTAGGAGCCCCACTGGTGATGCTGAACTGCATTTAGGAGGGATTTCTTTTTTTTGAGATAGGATCTGGAACTCGTGATCTTTCTGCCTGTCTTCTCCCCTCCCCTCCCCTCCCCTCCCCCCCCCTCTCTTTTCTTTCTCTTCTTTATTTTAAAGAAAAATAAACAATGAAAACAATGGTATAAATATTTCAAAACAAGATTGTAGGAGAGTAACAATGGTTAGTACCTTGCAAATTGTTGTCTTCAAAGTAGTTGGTCGCATTCCTTTATTTTTTTGAGACAGGGCCTTGCTGTGTAGTTCAGGTTGGTCTCGGACTTATTGTAGCCCAGCTGGCTTTGAACTTGCAGTGATCCTCCTGCCTCTACCTCCTGAGTGCTGGGCTTATAGGTGTGTGCCACCATGTCCTGCCTACCTCAGCTTCTTGAGCGCTGGGATTACTGGTGTGCACCATTGTGCCCAGCTAGGAGGGATTATTGTTGAAGCTATAATTACATGGATTTTGTATATATTCTTCATATATTCCTTTGAATTAGATTTCCTAGTTATACTAAGTTCAGTTACCAACTTGCTCTTTAATAATAATCGTTACATTGTTAGTATAAACTCTATGGTGACTTTTACTTTATCATTACAAATGTTAATTGCTAATGGAATGCAGCACATATATTAAAATTGCTAATGGAATGCTTTTCTGTTCCTTGAACAGAACATCTGATCAAATTCATGACCATGGGGGATATGAAGACCCCAGACTTTGATGACCTCCTGGCAGCATTTGACATCCCAGATATGGTCGATCCCAAAGCAGCTATTGAGTCTGGACACGATGACCATGAAAGCCACATTAAGCAGAATGCTCACGTGGATGATGACTCTCATACACCGTCATCTTCGGATGTTGGTGTCAGTGTGATTGTTAAAAACGTTCGGAACATCGATTCCTCTGAGGGTGGGGACAAAGACGGCCACAATCCCACGGGCAATGGCTTGCATAATGGGTTTCTCACAGCACCCTCTTTGGATGGTTACAGTAAAGAGGGAGCGAAGTCCTTGAAGGGAGATGGGCCTACCTCAGAGATGACTCTAAAAGACTCAACATTCAGCCAGTTCAGCCCTATCTCAAGTGCTGAAGAGTTTGATGATGATGAGAAGATAGAGGTGGATGACCCTCCTGATAAGGAGGAGGTGCGTTCAAGTTTCAGATCAAATGTGTTGGCGGGGTCAGTTCCCCAACAGGACTACGATAAACTAAAGACACTTGGGGGGGAAAACGCAAGCAAAACTGGAATCTCTACATCAGGTAATGTGGATAAAAACAAAGTTAAGAGAGAAACAGAAACAAATTCCATAAATCTGAGTGTTTATGAACCTTTTAAAGTCAGAAAATCAGAGGATAAGGTGAAGGAGAACTCTGAAAAGGTGCTTGAAAACAGGGTCCTTGATGGGAAACTGAACTCTGAGAAGAATGACACCAGCCTTGCTGGCGTCACAGCATCTAAGACAAAATCAGCCTCTAAGCTCTCCTCGTGCATAGCTGCCATCGCGGCACTGAGCGCTAAAAAGGCAGCTTCAGACTCCTGCAAAGAACCTGCGGCCAATTCCAGGGAGTCCTCTCCGTTACCAAAAGAAGTGAACGACAGTCCAAGAGCCACCGACAAGTCTCCCGAATCCCAGAGTCTCATCGATGGCACCAAGAAAGCTTCCTTGAAGCCCCCGGATAGTCCTAGGAGCGTCTCCAGTGAGAACAGCAGCAAAGGATCCCCATCCTCTCCTGCGGGATCCACGCCAGCAATCCCCAAAGTCCGCATCAAAACCATTAAGACGTCTTCTGGGGAGATCAAGAGAACAGTGACGAGGGTGTTGCCAGAGGTGGATCTTGACTCTGGGAAGAAGCCTTCTGAGCAGACAGCATCTGTGATGGCCTCTGTCACATCCCTTCTGTCGTCTCCAGCATCAGCAGCCGTCCTGTCTTCACCCCCCAGGGCACCTCTCCAGTCAGCTGTGGTTACCAACGCAGTTTCCCCTGCAGAGCTGACCCCCAAACAGGTCACCATCAAGCCTGTGGCTACTGCTTTCCTGCCTGTGTCTGCTGTTAAGACGGCAGGGTCCCAGGTCATCAATTTGAAGCTTGCTAACAACACGACGGTGAAAGCCACAGTCATATCTGCTGCCTCTGTGCAGAGTGCCAGCAGTGCCATCATTAAAGCCGCCAACGCCATTCAGCAGCAAACCGTTGTGGTGCCGGCATCCAGCCTGGCCAATGCCAAACTTGTGCCAAAGACTGTGCACCTTGCCAACCTTAACCTTCTGCCTCAGGGTGCCCAGGCCACCTCTGAACTCCGCCAAGTGCTAACTAAACCTCAGCAACAAATAAAGCAGGCAATAATTAATGCAGCGGCCTCACAACCACCCAAAAAGGTGTCTCGAGTCCAAGTGGTGTCGTCCTTGCAGAGTTCTGTGGTGGAAGCTTTCAACAAGGTGCTGAGCAGTGTCAATCCAGTCCCAGTTTACATCCCAAACCTCAGTCCTCCCGCCAATGCAGGGATCACGATACCAACGCGTGGGTACAAGTGCTTGGAGTGCGGGGACTCCTTTGCACTGGAGAAGAGCCTGACTCAGCACTACGACAGGCGCAGTGTGCGCATTGAAGTAACATGCAACCATTGTACAAAGAACCTTGTTTTTTACAACAAATGCAGCCTCCTTTCCCATGCTCGTGGGCATAAGGAAAAAGGAGTGGTAATGCAATGCTCCCACTTAATTTTAAAGCCAGTCCCAGCAGATCAGATGATAGTTTCTCCGTCTAGCAATACTTCCACTGCATCTCTCACTCTGCAGAGCTCTGTGGGAGCTGGCACACACACTGTCACAAAAATTCAGTCTGGCATAACCGGGACAGTCATATCAGCTCCTTCAAGCACACCCATCACCCCAGCCATGCCCTTAGATGAAGACCCCTCCAAACTCTGTAGACACAGCCTCAAATGTTTGGAGTGTAACGAAGTCTTCCAGGATGAGACGTCGCTGGCTACACATTTCCAGCAGGCTGCAGATACAAGTGGACAAGTAGAGTATCATTTAAATTTTGATGTTTCGGTGATGAGTATAGCTATGAGTGCTCAGTAAGATGCCTTGATTTTAGGGATGACAGGAGTTCAGTATATGAGCAGGTGCATGTGTGCTATATAAGTAAGCACGGGAAAGGATTGTCTTTATGAAATAGAAGCATTGTTGAAACATGAAAGAGAGTATTTTAGCCAGCTATAAAGTATGTGTACTAGTTGAGTTATGGTACTTTATTTAGGTAGTTGTTTATTTGTTGGAATTTTTGTTAGAAGTCTGAGATTTAGCTAATTATCGTATCATTCAGTTATATTAAGTATTCAGTTCGGGCTACATCATACAGTTCTTAATTATTAGTGACAATGTTGGGATCTTAAAAGTTGTTTACTGTTGGGCCAGGGATATAGCTCAGTGGCATAAGCGCCTGCCTGGCAAGCGCAAGGTCCTGAGTTCGATTCCTGGTACCAAAAAAAAAAAAAAAAAAAAAGTTGTTTACTGTTGTTTCTTTATAATACCAAAATGGCTTTTATAAACACACCTAATAGGTACCCAGTTTTATGGCATGTGTACTTAAGACAGTGGTTCAGAAGTATATTCAGTAACACTCTTTGCTGCAGTGAATTTTAAGCTACACACGGCAAACCCATGTCCAGTTAAATAGCATACCTTTATGTGTGCTTGCAGTGAAGTAGAGGTCGGTGTTGGTGAAGTATATTTCACAAGGTGCACCGGCCTTTATCTCTGTCATTACTTCTCTCCATGAGGCAGTTTTTGGCTAATAGACAGATGAATGTGTACAGGAAATACACCTAATATTTGGAATAATTGGGCATGCCAAATGAAATAATTTCAGGCTCCAGAGACCAAGCAGTATATTGTCCAAGCATCGAATGTGTGAGATGATCTTCTCTTTTTTTCCTCAAATACTTTATTAATTAGGAGGAATGTGCTGTGGTTCAGAAGTCTGGTACTGTCTAGTTTGTAAAGGGCTACTACTGATTCATATTATTTGTAGGAGTTTAAGTTTGGGGAACAAAAGGTCAAGAGTACCTCAGTTTTCTTTGGATTTTCAGTTTAGTGGCAGTAGAAACAGTGAAGACGTCAGACAACGTGCTTGCAGGTTTGACGTTTAATATATTGGCAGCTCTACAGTAGAACACTTAACAACCCAAAAGCAGCTATGTAGTTGCGGGCAGCAGTGATTGCTGGGGCTCTAGGGGAGCAGATCCTAGTGATACTGCTTGGGTTCTGTCTTGTGGACTCCCCTATATCTTGTCATCACTTCCTCAAAAAATAGTGTTTCTATTTCCTTAGAAGAATACAGTAAAAGGAAAACTCCTAAAGCCATTTTTAAGTGCAGGTTGTCCCACATTCCTGTTTCTGTGTCTGTTGGTAGTGTGGATGACGGACTCTGTCCCGACCCAGCAGGGTTTTGCACACCCCTTTGCTAGTAGGTCCTCCTCGCTTTGGGACTGCCCTCAGATGTGTTCATGTTCTTTCTCTAGGAAAACGGAAGATTACATAGGTAGAAATTTCTCAGTTTCCTTACAGCCCTCCTGTTCTTATTCTCTATTTACGGTTTAGACTCAACATCGAAACTACTGTCAAACAGGGATGTTCTTTCCCTGTGGGCAGGAGATAAATACCTTCTATTGTGTGTGCTGTTGCTTTGCTGTTACTTTTATATTTTGCTGGGACAAGTAAAATAATGCAAGTGCCCCCTATTGCCTGGATCCTAAGGAATAAGCTGTGGCAGGATGTACATTAACTATAGGGCCAAATACACATGAAGCAAAACACATCGCTCCTAGTACGTGTCCTTTATTGTATCTCATGCTCAGTACCTATAACAATATTCTATATGTGTCTCTCTGTCTGTCTATCTATCTATCTATCTACCTATATATATAGAGAGAGAGAGCTTCAGCTCACAGTGTAGCCATATCCTATAGGGTTAGAGACATAAAAATGCCCCGTGGGTCCTCCTGGCATTCATTTCCCCTCTTACTGTAGTCATGGTCCCAAAGACTTCCTGCACAACTTCTTGTTTTCCTACTCATTTGATCTTAGCCAAAAGGCCGAGAAGCGATTGTTGTTTTCGTACTCAACCAGATGGTTCTCATTTGGACTCAGGTAGGGAGTCCAGTTCTATCCACGCATCCCCAGCAGTGGCTGTCACTCCTTTAACTGTCACTCCTCCCCTGTGAGACACACCTGGATCTCTCCTGCAGCCCCAGGAGGTCAGCAGGGTACATATAGCCCTTGTGTATTAGCCTCATAATATACTGGGAGGTAGGGTGGTCCTTATGAAGTGTGGTATTGAATAACTGTAAGTCTGCAGTAAGGCAGAAGGGCATGCTGGTGTGTATCTATAATCCTACCACGTGGAAGGCTGAAGTAAGAGGATCCCAAGGAGCCCAGTCTGAGCAACTTAGCCAGACCCTGTGTCCAAAAAGGGTTGGGGATGTGTAGTTCAATGTGAAGACCCTGTGTTCAATCCCCAGTAATCCCCGCCCTCTCAAAAAAAAGGAAAGGAGAGAAGGGAACATCGTCTTCATTCCGTATTTCCAGTTTGCTAGTTACAGACTATTGACCAGTTTATACTTTGAACTTGAACTGAGGGGGAAAAAATTTACCTACAGAAATGGTTTCCTTGCTGGGCATGGTGGTGCACATCTATAGTCCTAGCTACTCTAGAAGCTGACTCACAAGCATTACAAGGTCAAGTGCAGTCTGGCCAACCAAATACGACCCTGAAAAGAGCTGGGGTGTAGCTGAGGGGTAGAGGGCTGGCTGAGCATGCAGGAGGCCCCAGGTTTTCCCAAGGGGAGGGGGACAGGTTTCCTTCCGCTGCGGGAGCCGGTGGCACTTCCAGCCTCAAGACCGTGCCGAGCCTCCTCTTTCCTGTTGTCTGCTGTGTTCCGTGGGTTAGAAACCTTCCTTTCCGTCTTACCATATCCGTCTGTAGTCCTGGTGCCTCACTGAGGGATGCAGAAACAGCGGACTCCCCGCATTCGTCCTAGCGTTCCCCGCCTCCTGCCTGAGTTAGGGAGGAGGCTCACCTTCGCTCCCTCATCTGGTGAGTCCAGTGGGGCCTGTCTTCCTCCTCAGAACATCTTTTCTTGGTTTAGCTCAGTCTCATCTCCCTTCTCTTTATCCTCATCCTCCTTCCCTTATCTTCTGGCCCTGTGTGTATTCAGAACAATTCCTCCCATTTTCCAGTCTGAGAGCCCCCATGGTGGCTGTGTGCACCACATCTTCCTCTGCTGGTTCTGCGCACGATCCAGCCTTCCCAAGCCGCGGCCCCAAGGAGGCGTTGTTGGTGGCTGCTGTGTGCTTTGCCAGTTGCTGTTCCTGCTCTGCTGTCTGCGGTGGTCTATACAAAAGTAACAATCACCCAGCATCAGAGCCCTTTTGTTGGGAGCCAGCTCTGTGCTCAGGCCGTGCCCTGGAGCAGGTCCCAGAAGAGCTGGCTTGGATACAGGACTTGCTGTAAGCCTTCTTTGCTTTCTCCTTTGCCCAAGTTTGAATCCAGTCTTGGAGTTTTTCCCAACCTGGCAAGGGATGTGGTCCTGGAACCTAAAGCATGCTTGGGCGGAGGTTCGGACGCCTCACCTGCCTCGCCTGCCTGTAGTTTCTTTGGAAAGGGTCTGTTTCTGTAGAGCAGGCAGGGTCAGCCGGGCAGCTGAGGGGGAGAGGCTGATGTCCTTCCCCGGCTGTATGAAAACAAAGAATGCAATGAACATGGACTCTTGGCCAGTTGACTTTTTCACAGGGATAAATTTGCGTCAGGTGGGGCACCTGGTCTGACCATCTGATACACAGTATCTGCCCTGGGGCATCTTGAGAAATGGGGTGGCCTGAGAGGCCAGAGAAGTGCTCTTTGTCTCCAAGAAGCGTTGAAGCGCTGATGAGTGTGGGTTTTTTTGTTGTTCTTGTTGGAGACAGGGTTTTGTTACGCAGCTCAGGCTTGCCTTGAGCTCACTTTGGAGGCCAGGCGGGCCTCGAACTTGCAGCAATCCTCCTGCCTCAGTTTACGGAGTGCTGGGATTACAGTCCTGTGTGCCACCACGCCCAGCTTAATAACTATGGTTTTAACAATTGATATTTAAATGTATTTATATCATTGCTTCACTGCTCAGTAAAACCACGATTAAATGTAGCCGAGCTGAGACTGGAAGTGCCTGTTGTAACCTCTTAATTGTTGACATCTGTTTTCTTTCTATCAATTTCTGTCAGGCATAGAATCGGAGGCGGTAATAGGTCCCTTTGGGTTGCTCTTCCATTTTACAGTTGGAAAAAGAAAAATGCCCAGTTAGTGGGACCACCAGGACTGCAGGCGAGGTTTCTTTCTTTCTTTAAAAAAATACTACGGCAAAGTTTCTTTACTGCTGGCTTGTTAGCTTTTCGCTTCATCGTGCTGACCCCTTAGGACACAGAGCATAGGCTGTCATAGCTAGGGGTCTCATAAAAAAGAACCGTTAGGGTTATATGCAAGTTGGCTTTAAAAATTTGGATGAGAGTGGAATAAATGTCTGCAATTGTCCTCATTTTAGGGGTTGCTGTTCATTTTAGTTTCAGGAACTTTCTGGGCATCATTAGCATTAAGAATATTAAGTTCTGGCGAGCAGTGCCGATTTCTGTATGCACTTTGCTCCAGCAGTTTCTCCTGGGAACCTAGGAGGCCCCTCCAGCCCTCCCCAAATGTTATTACCTAAAATTCATGACTTGATTTTTGGCCCTGTTCTCTATTTTTATTTTGTTATGTCTAGTCTTGTTCCAGTTGGTATTTTTATGTTACTAACCCTCAAATGTACCTGTACTCTCCAGGGATAATAATCTAGCTGGATTATGTATATGTCATCCATACAGCTTTCACTTAACCTGCTCATTTAATTGTCAGCTTTTCCTAGAGATTGTAGATGTAGCAGAATGATTTGAGGACAAAGCTATCCCACAAAGGGTATTTGTAGTCAGTTGTCCTAAAATGCTTGCTTTGTGTTATTTCCATTTAAATAAGATCTGAAATGAAATATTTTCTTTGTGTTCTTACTGTGGAATTGGATGAAAGTAGAAACCAGAAAACAAGCTGGTATGTTTTATTATTACTGTTTTTGGTGATTATACTGTGGTTAGATTATGGAACTGCTGTTAATGTGGCAATAGTAGTTTACTTAGCATCTGGCTGATTACTAAACTGGCAGTGTTTTGACCTTTGAATTCAGTATTTCATGTCATTGCAGGCTTTTGGTCTGTTTGAATTTAAGCATGAAATATGCCGTATTTATTCACATTTCTTACCCTCCTCTTGGCCCTTTCTCCAGTTGTTTTTCTTTCTAAAATATGAATTGAAACATGTAGACTTGTTTTCTTCCTTACTCTGATATTTCCTCAGGATGGAAAGAGGATGCTAAGCTCCACAGTCTCTGACTCCTTCACAGGGCCATCTTGGGCTCCCTTGCCCTTCCCCACAGCCTGTCTGTATCTGTACATCATATATCAGCAATGCTTTCAGTGCCAGGATTGGGCCGAAAAGGCTCAAGAAAGGTAATTGTAAAGTGTGGGATATGGTAACTTCTCAGCTTTATTTTCCTATGGCTTTTTAGTACCACCTGTCTAATTGCCTTAAAAAGTAACAGTTCCCTGAGCAGATGAGAGTGTCGCAGAGTAGAAATTAGCTGTTGCCTGAGTGTGGAAAACACGAATCTCTTTTCTGATGACATAAATAAAATATCAAGAGACATAAGATCATTTGAGTACATTGTATCATGCTTCTGTCTAAAAACGCAGGTGCCAGCAAATTAAACTTCTTCCTTCTCTAGTCAATAACCTCAACTTGTACAGTGGAGAGTTAAGATTTTTAGATATATTTTAATTCTTCGATTAAAAAGAAAAAGGGGTGAAGGGAAAATCAGGTTCTTTTAAACCACAAAAAAAATCCTTGCATGCCCCCACCCATTTTAGTGCATCCCCTAAATCCAGAAAATAACGCAGCTTTGTTCTGAATTCAGAGTATCTCAGAAAAACTAGTGGAATATACCCTTGTGCTGTGAAAACAGACGACTATTATGGGGCGCAGGAATGACGTGTTTACTGTAAAATAAATTCAGCTCAGTAAGTTGAAGGTACAGCTAAGTAAATTGCATCGGGGTGTAAAACTGTAGGTACTGTGTAAACAAAACTGTAGGTACTGCTGTAAACAAAAGAAAACACTTTTTCTCAGTGGAATGGAGGCAAGGTGCGGAAGCCAGTAAACAGAGGTGGGAGTAGATGCAGTGTACCTCTAAAAATATGCATGCGTCTGTGTGAACAAGGTAAGGTCCCGCATGTGTTCAGTATGACTCTCAAACGACCACATTCTCCCATTGCAGCAGTTGTGGAAGATAAAGCACTTTGATTTGAGGCTGCAGTCCTTCCTGGCTCCCCTTCCCCCTTTGCCTTGGTGTATGCAGTGTGGGTGAAGAACCTTGATTGGTGAAATGGATGAGTGCTGATCCTTGTGGTGGGAGCCGGGACACATGGTGATGGATTTAAGTAACTCATTGTGCATTTCATGTGTACTGTGAAGGTTAAGCATTTGTTATTATCTCGAAAGATAATGTGAAAAGTTTTTTTTTTTAAGCTTTTAGGAAACACTTGATATTATTACATTCTCTTTTTATTTTGTACTGTTAAAAAATTAGTATTGTACAGCACGATACTTCAGATAACAGAGAAGCTGCTGTGGGAGAGGGTACAGATTTCTTTCTAATCTTAACATGACATGGTTGTCTTGGGCATTCAAGTTTATTTGCATAGTTTTCAATCCTGTGTATTTTTCTTGTTCATTCCTTATAACCTCCATCCATTCGTTCCATCGCTCCTCCATCAGAAACCTTAGAATTAGGTTAGACCTGATTAGATCAAAATCTGATTCAATCCTCATTTTTTCACTTAATAGCTGGTGGGGCTTTGGGCAAATTTCTTTACTAAGCCTCATTTCTGCATCTGTAAATGGAGCTATTATTTACTTTACAGATTACTATGAGAAATAAATGAGATGTGTATTTCAATTTATTCATGTATTTAAAGTACCTGATTTATCATGTGGCTCATTGGTATCATGGAATCAATCTATATATTTTTATATATACATATGCATATGTATATATAAATATGTATGTGTATATGAATGCATAATATATATGTATGGATATATGTGTAGATATATAATGTTTTTTGACTTCTTTTAGTATCAGAAATACGACTTTTACTCCCAAGTAAGTGCAAGACATTCTAAAATGCCTGTGAAATCCAGATATCATTAATTCGTGACCTGGGATTAAGGACTATGTGACATAGATAGAAGACTATTTTAGTTCACAGAAACAAATGATTACTGGTGATAACGTAGATGTTAACAGGATCTTGTAATAATGAATTTGTTGATTGTTTCCTTGTTGTGGCTTGTTTTAACCTTTGAAATATGTGTTATGAGTAAAGGAATGCTATTTTTAAATGATGCTAACCTCATCAAGGCTGCCTGTAATGTTATTATTTTGTGATTATAATAAACATTTTATGGAATAAAATTTGTATTTTAGTCCTTTCAGGAGAAAACCAAGAAAGAATTTTCAAGTGAGTTTCCTGTTTTTCTTGGTCTAAGTCACTCTGAAGTTTAAACTTTACATTTTGGGCTTACTCAAAAGCTAGAAGCTTTTAAAATTTGTAACTTGTTAATATAAAAGTGTTTAAAATCTTAGCACAAATTTGTATTTTCAAGCTTTCTTTGACTTTAATAGAAATATAAATCATATACTTTAGAGATAGTGGTACATGTTTTTGCATAAATGTCTGAAAGTGTTCAAGCATATTTTATCTCATGCTGCTTTAGGGTTATTTTTAGAGTGGAAGTAATAAGTTCCCAGTTTATATACGTTCCCAAAATTGACTCTTTTGGTTTTTTTAATTTTAAAATTGTACCATGTTTGGTGTTAACATCTAAGGGGGTGAAAAATAGTATATTTCAGGTTTTTTTTTTTTTTTTTTCTGGGTAGTTAATGCTATAGAGCCTTTTCCAAAGAGGATTTCAGTCTTTTATTTTGTAGGTAATCAGATCTTAAGCTCTATAAAATTTCAACTTAATGCCTACATTTATATATCAGAGCTGGAGTGCATTGGTCTTAATTATAAATTATGTTATGGCCCATTTGTACATTTAAAGGCCATATTTAAGTGCATACAGGAAAGTAATTGCTGTGGCCATTCTTTCTGCATTCTGTGTTTCAGAAGTCAAATAACTAAAATGACTAAGGAGAAACAAAGAAACTGAAGTAGCTTGTGGTTAATTTTTAAAGAAATTTTATGAGTCGTGAGAACTGTGACTATCCACAGGATACATAGGACTGTAAACTTGTTAATACAATAGTTAAAAAGTTGACTTGTTAAAGTAATGTGCAAGAATGCCTCTTCCTTGCATTAAACAAAAGGCAAAAGTAACTAAATTGGAACTGTTTAAGGCTGGCATTCTCTTTAGCTCGTACTTTGGGAGGAGCCTGACTGCCCAATACAGATGATTTTTCTTTCTTACAGGATAAGGAATTTTTCATTAACGTGTAATTTTCAAGTTTGCTCTTCCATTGGGCATAGAATCAATTACAGTATTGTTTGAAGTGAGAATTACTGTGAGGTTTAACCAAGGTTCTTTGCATATTAGAAAATACTTAGCAGGACCAACACTGTTTCCCCCTTTGGTTTATTTAGAAGACTTGCACTGTCTGCCAGATGCTGCTTCCTAACCAGTGCAGTTATGCATCACACCAGAGAATCCATCAGCACAAATCTCCCTACACCTGTCCCGAGTGTGGGGCCATCTGCAGGTCGGTGCACTTCCAGACCCACGTCACCAAGAACTGTCTGCACTACACGCGGAGAGTTGGCTTTCGGTCAGTATGTTGTTCCCTAATAACTACGCTGTGGTTGGAGTGCTGTATGCACATAGTTCTCAGGGTCATACAGTAATACCTCGATTAACAGTTCCTCTGGAAGCCTAGCTCATTTGTACTAAAATTGACCTGTTTGAATCCTTTAAAGGTAGTATTAGCCCTGCTGTCCACCCAAAGCTGAGGGTAGGTGGGTCAGTCCTTTTAGGTAATGGTGTACATGTGTGCAGGCTTTGGCTTTGACTGACCATCATAGCCTTTTTTGCCTGCATCTTTTTTTAGTACACTTTTGAGGGGGAGCACTATACTGGCAGTTGAACCCTGGGCCTTTGCATTGAACTACATCCCCAGATTTTATTATTGTTTTGAGACGGGGTCTTGCTAAGTTTCCTGAGCTGGGCTTGAACTTGCGTTCTTTTTGCCTTATCCTCCCAGAGTGCTGGGCTCGCAGGTGTGCACCATTGCACCAAGCTTAGTACACTTGTTACTTAGTACACTTTTATGTCACTTTCGTTTAATACACTTTTGTTGTAAAATGCACTGCCTACATTTTAACCCCTGGAAGAATACCATGTATTTCTGCCTGCCTTAATGCTTTCCCTCTGCTAATGGAAACAAATGGTGAGACCGTCACTTACTTTATCTGTACCATAGGATCTGGCACATACCTTTTTCTAACATCGCTCGTTATGGAAGAGTCTTCCACTCCAAATAAACTTGCCTTCCTCCGCCTGCCCCTCCTTTCCCTGAGTTCAGGTTTCTCTGTCATCTCTGCACAGCTTAACTGGGGCCCCTTGCACTGCTCTCAGACATTCCCAGATGTGTATTTTACAGTGTCTGGAAAATTTAATACTAGTTTAGGTCTTTTTTGTTGTTGTTGTCTTTTTGAGACAGGGTCTCGCTATGCAGTTCAGGATGGCCTTGAGCTCACTTACGGTGCCTAGGCTGGTCCCAAACTTGCAATGATCCTCCTGCCTCAGCCTCCCGAGTGCTGGGATTAGAGGCGTGTGCCACCACACCTGGCCTTAGTTTAGTATTGAATGACGAGGTACTGAAATTGATTCTTCACTTTATGACCTTCTGAAGTGCATTCCTGTGCCATATGTGTTTTGACCCCATGAAAATCTCCCAAGAGAACATGTCATATATAGTAGTGTCTTTGTTAATAGAGGTATTACTGTATTGTTTGTTTACCTTAATATTGTTGGATTAACCAGTAATTTTAATATTAGATTGTTAAATATGCACTAATTTTTAAGATTATAGTCAGGTTATGTTTTATAAAAATGAAGTCTAGTTATGATTTGATGGTTTTGTGGTTTTATTTCATTTAAATTTAGATTACAGTATCAGAGTGGCTTTGCCCATTTTTCTAATACTAAATTATGAGACTGATGTCTCTTTTCTGATACCTCCAAACCTGTAGTGCTTAAGCTTTTTGGACTGGATCTAGCCTGGTAGGAGTCTTTTGGTTTAGAAATCAAGAAATCAGAGTTTTATGTACAGTACCTGTTTTGCCTGTAACTAATTGTGTGGAAATTCATGCATTCTGTCTGTGCTGTGGTGCCCTGTCTATAAATTTGGTGGGCTGACTGCATCCAGCACTACTGGTATGTCACAAATGGGATAATCAGATGCCTTAGATCTGCAAAGTCCATGCTGGGTAATATTTTGGTTCTTATCACATGTTTTGAAATTATTATTAGTAGGGTCCATGTATAATAATAGAAGGCAGCTCTGTGACGTACTGCTTCTTTCATTAAGGCCAGACTTTCCTCAGATGTTTACTTTATTCTTCTAATATAAAGAAAACAATCCAAAGTTGGAATGAAACTCTTCCTGGAGTCTTTGCTAAGACGGACACTGCATGCAGCCTGACACCTCTCTTGGAAAAGACCATCTGTGCTTCCCTTTTTGATCCATCCACAGTGGTGCTTTGGTGCTTTGAGTTACAGATTGCAAATTTTTAAGTTTTGTATTAAGTATAATTGCCTTCTCTCTGACTGGAGGCTATGTAAACTGTAAAAGTGCTGTTGAGTATTAATACTATTAAGTCTGATACGAAGTTTAGTTTATGTTTATATCTTCTTGAGATGAGAAACATTTTTAACCTTAATTTTTTCCCCTGATGTTTGTTTATTTATTTATTTATTTATTTATTTATTTATTTTTTCCGGTACCGGGAATTGAACTCACGACCTTGCGCTTGCCAGGCAGGCACTGTGCCTCTGAGCTAAATCCCCAGCCCCTCCCCTGCTGTTTAAACAATGGTCCAGTCTGATATTTCGCTGGGCTTGGCAGCCTGTTGATCTTGTCACGTATGTTCCTCCCTGTGGCTGCATAGCTGGTTATTTTGTCTTTTCTGGAGCCAGAGAAGTCTGTCACATGATTCCTACACCTGCCTTTGTCTGTTTCTGATGCAGGTGCCTTCATCTCTTTCTTCTTGCTCATGATGCATTTCTCAAATACTAAGGGGTCCCTTAGCTCCTGGTTAAGTTGGTAAAAGTCAAATATTGATACAAGTCAAGTCTTCTTCTGAATTTTCTTGTCTCCTGATACATTGGATCTACATCTTACAAGATTGTGTACTGTAAAAAAAAAAGTTAAAAGTGTATTCAGAAAATAAATAAAGGAGCTGGGCATGGTGGTGCTGCGTGCTTCTAATCCCAGCACTTGGGAGGCTGAAGCAGGAGGATTGCTGTGAGTTTAAGGCTAGCCTAGTCTACAAAGTGAGTTCAAGGCCTGCCTGAACTGCACAGCAAAACCCTATCTCAAAAGGGCAGGAAAAAAAAAAAAAAAAAGAAAAAGGGAAAGGGACTTGATTGTAGCCAGGACACAAAGGACTTATGGGTATATTAAATATTTCTCAATACATTGAAGTTTTAGTAGCATTACGACACTGTATGAGCTCTTGAAACTCTGCCTCTATATGCCTACCTCTCTTGCATTCCCTGCTGATCTCTGTTGCCCTGAAACTTCTATCACCTATAGATAGTGCTTTATAACTTTGCCCTGTATGACTTTAAAAATACTCTGCATTCTTTTGTCAACTTAAGAAAAGCTTTTGCAGGCCAGGTTGGGTGGTACACATACACATACACAGGCCAGGTTGGGTGGTACACATGCACAGCTATTCAAGAGGCTGAGGCAGGAGATACAAGTTCAAGGCCAGCCTGGGCCAGTCAGTGAGAGCCTATCTTAGTAGGGCGAGATTTATTAGCTGAGTGATAGAACACTTGCCTAGCACATAAGAGGCCCTGGGTTCAACACCCAGCATACCTTTACTCTCTCCGAAAAAGAGGAGGGCATTCTTCTGGCCTCCCTAGTGGTTTTGGACTAAGTTAATACTGCTTTCTTCTGCCTCAAAAACTGCCAGCTGTAGTTTAAAGACTTTAACTTTCTTTGTACTTTCTGTAAATGAAACCTTGTCTCCGCAAATCAATTCAGGGAATTGGTACTTTTCTCTTCCTTCCTTTTTGTTGTTCCCTGGTCTTTTGACTTTTGAGCATCACCTTCTTACCCTGGATGGGAAGATCTACGTGGTTTGTGGCCTGGTGGAGCGTTGCTTTCCTTATTAACCTGCCATCTCCCCCTTCCCTTGGAGTCAGGAGCTTCTAGTGTTGAGAAGAACTAAAAACGATCTTCCTCATCTCTCATTTCAAAAGTAACTGGCCCATACAGGAACATTAGCCTGTTTGTGACAAGTTAACTCAGAAGATTTCAGTGCCTTGGGTGGTTCCTGTATTACCTGAAATAACAGTTCTAGTAGATGCTGTGTAAGTGAAGCTTTCCTTCTGTTTTCCTGTTACTAGTGTCTTTTTGTTTGTGTTGCTGAACACTATGCCTTAAGACATTCAAAATACTAGTGGATTAATTACAATTTAAAAAAATACATGTGCAAAGCCTAATGTGGCATGCTTTTATGTAATTCATAGAGTTCAGAACATGCCACGTCTGTGTGGCTTTGCAGGTACAGTATCTCCGTGATTTTGCAGGGAGCCTTTGAGCATGGACATGGCTTAGTCTACCATGGAAGTCTGGGGGCACTGCTTCATGGAGGCAGGGCCTGTCCGCCGTCTTCCCAGGTAATTTGTGCACATGTTCAGGAACACACGTGCTCAGGTGCACCGAAGTGAATATCTGGGGATTCCTGAGTCTGTAGAGGACATTGTAACATAGTTTTCAAACAAAGATAACTCTGTCCTGAAGGGGAAGTGGTATAAGTGCCACCGAGTCATGTGTGAAACGAGGAGGTGGGGGAGAAATGAATCTTTAAAGTTTGTTTCTGTGGGGTTAGATTGGAACAAGAAATGACCTAATTGTTAAATCATTTGAATTTGAAAAGTAAGGAAGTTAGCCAGAGGCAATTTTTTTAAGAGATACTAATTTTTCAGAAGCTTATAATTCATGTACTTTCCTGAGTATATCCAGATGTATTCAGATTTATTTTCTAGGAGACAAATGTAGGGGGCTGACCTTCTCCGTGCTGTGGTCACCACATACTAAGTATACCAGATGCTTCAGCCGTACAGTGTGCACCAAGAGACAGTGGGTATCGCTTGGGAGCTTGTGCTCTTTCGTGTCTCCGCCTCTCTGTGAGGATGTAGGTTCTGTCTGCAAGGGCTTCTTCCATGGGAAATGACATCTGTGGCCTAGGGTGGGTGGGAACCTCAGGCGCTGGTGTCAGAGTCCAGCTCATACGGAAGTCCTCCCCACAGCCAGGAGTTGGGGCTTGTTACGTTCCTCGGGCTGAGTTGGCTCCCATGACCATCAGTCTCCAGGCTTAAAGATGCTCAAAAAATTGACCTTTTGAGTTTCATTTTTCTTCTCCAGTACCTTCCCTCATAAACATATAAAAATAATTTTGATCTATTGTAAATAGGAAAAAAAAAACTTTCAAAGATCCATTAGAAACCTAAATTGGCTATAAAATAATGTTCATCTTACCCAGGTCTTACACAGAAAAGTTATACATGTTTAGAGGTCTGTGCTAATGACTGTGTTATTTTTCTAACAGATGCGTACATTGCAATGTTGTGTACTCTGATGTGGCTGCACTGAAGTCTCACATTCAAGGCTCTCACTGTGAAGTCTTCTACAAGTGCCCTATCTGTCCGATGGCATTTAAGTCTGCCCCAAGTACACATTCCCATGCCTACACTCAGCATCCTGGCGTCAAGATAGGAGAACCAAAGTAAGTCATACCAACTTCCAGTTTGTACTCCTCTCCTTTATTAGGAATTTAGAGGAGGTAGTCCTTCTTCTGAATAAAATTTAAGATGCAAAAAATGGTGCAGCCATTCCGGTTTTGATGCTCTATGAAGTGCAGCTCAGAGCACATGCAGACCTTTCTGTTCTTTCCAGGTAAAGTCTTTGTCCCCAGATGTCACCTGTTACTTATGCTCTTGTCACCAGTGTTTGCCGCGGTGGTTATTAAATACTGTTTTTTTTTTTTTTTTTTTAATACTGTATTCTTAAGATGATTTTCACAAGTAGATTCTAGGAGAATTATTTTTTACAAAGATGGCCTTTAAATTTTTTTTTCATAGTTTCTTCCTAATAGGATACATTTTTCCCAGTAATATTCCCAAGACAGAGTCAGTTTAAGACATTGGTTAATGAGTTTAGCATCATCACCAGTGTAAGTCCTTCATTAGTAGGAATAAATTTCTTTTTGCCTTAATTTTGGTCTTCATTTTCCCAATTTTTGTTCTATGGTGGAGTCTTCATTTTGTTTTTTTTTGTAGGGGTTGGGTGGGGGTGGCATTGGGAATCAAACTCAGACCTCATGCTTGCCAGGCAGGCTCTTCGGGCACTGCACCACTGAGCCAAATCCCCAGGCCTTGTGTTGGAGTCCTTACTAATGAACTGGCTCTTCAACAGGTGGGGATGCCTTTCTGCAGGAAGGGAGGGTTACAGAGAGGAGAGAGCCTGAGCACAGGGGTTGGTCACAATCCCAACAACCAAAAGCTGTGTACTGGGGCTTTTACTTACCAGTCTTAGCTGCTGTTTTCTTTCCTATAAACTGAAAGTAAGGCGTACACCCTGTGGTTTGTGAGCAGCTAAAATGAAGTGACATATTTAAGATGTGTACCATACTGTCCCTTTGTGGGAATGTGGAAACATGAGTTTGTTCTACATTTTTTCACTCTTCTTATTTATATAGCTCTGGATTAGATGCTTCAGGTTGTATTCAACTCATTTCTGGTTTCACTATGGCAGTGTAGTTTGATAATTATTCAAGGCTAGATTTGCTCTCCAAATCTGTTTTTGTATTTTTGTTTATAACTCCATTATCGAGGCATTATCATGGGAAAATATGCAGATATGTGATATAATATCTGCATATCTCTCTCTCTAGGTATTTTTGTTGTAACATTTAGTTATGGGGAAATGTGATTGAATACTTACAGAGTAAATAGGAGTGATTATTGACTAAAAAAATGTTAACTTCTAATTTTATTCTAATAGGACCTTCAGTTAGATCTTTTTGTATATTGACATGCAAAGTGAAACACATTAGAAATTAGGGATCCACATGCAACTTGGTGCCTTGCCTTTGAAGACAGGGACTAGAGAGTGTTAGGGTCTATCATTGGTCAAGGCAATACAACTTTGATTATGAATGTAGCTTTTCCCTCCCAGTGAATATAATTATTTGGTTTGTTATTCAGAAAACTAAACTTTATTGTCTGAAATGTGTATTAAATCTGTCCTAGTAGTTGTAATATAGGGCAGAAAATGATTAAAATAAGCTTAAATGATATTGCTCAAATTTGATTACAGTAGTCCCTCTCTTAACTATAGTTTTACTTTCTGTGGTTTCAGTTACTCATGTTCTGAAAGTATTAAATGCAAAATTCCAGGAAGTTTTAAATTGTGCACCATTCTAAGCAGTATAACAGAATTTCTTGCCATCCTGTTCCATCAAGACCTGACTCATCTCTTTGTGCAGTGTATTGTTGCTGTATATGCTGCCTGCCTGTTAGCAACATAGAGGCCAACGTGATTGGATCGAATTTTGCAGTATGACAGTGGTTGTGTTCAAGTAACTTTTATTTTACTTGACAGTGATCCCTAAGCATAAGAGTAGTGATGCCAATGATTCAGATATGCCAAAGAGAAGCACAAAGTAAGGAAAGAAAAAAAATACCACATATATTGAGGTTGCTAAAATCTATGATAAAAAAAATCTATTCATGAAATCATGAAGAAGGAAAGGGAAATTAGTGTTAGCTTTGTAGTTACACTTCCAGTAGCAGAGGCTATAGCCATAGTGCCTAAAAAGTGCTAAGATGAAAACAGTGTTCAATTACAGTGTTGGCACTGAGGATAGCCTCAGAGTTCCACTGGGGTTTTCGGCACTTATACCCCAGTAAAAAAGGAGAACTGCTGTATTTATAGGAAAAAGATTGTTCCAGTATTTTAAAAATATGGTTTTTTTACTACCATGTTTCTTTAACAAGTACAACACTAAAATTAGATACACTACTATATTTTAAGCTATAAAACTAAGTAATAGGTTTTACAGAAGAAAATGCAGAACTTCTAAACCAATACAGTTTAAGTTACCAGCATTAGTTTGATGTATGGCTGAGCTTTGGCTGCATCCTGTTCTCTGCGACACTACTACTGCGGCAAAGGGCTCTGCTGCCGTGGTGAGCCCTCCCTTTGCCACTACTTCCAACGCATACTACTGTAAAACCCATCTTGGGGCCGCTGGGCCTACATTTGACCCAAAAGCATTAAGTCCAAAGCACTTTGGCAGTAAGTCCAAAATGACTTAAGCAGCCTTCACTCCAAAGAAAACTTGGGCACTGAAATCTCCCAGGAGTATTTGGTTAACAGGCAGTTATGCAAACAATCCAAAATTACACGAGTGATTTGCATTAATTTTTAACAATCAGTATTAAAATAATCCTCCGCCCATTGTCTTTAGTGAGCATATGGATGTGTGAAAATACACCATACAGTTCTGCAGCCCCAGCACCTCAATTTGAAAAGCACAATGTAAGATTGATTATTTATTTATTCATTCATTTATCTATTGTGCGTGTGCGTGCGCGTGTGTGTGCGTGTGTGTGTACTGCTGGGGATCAAACAGGGCCTGGCACTTGTAGATAAACACTGCATCCCTGTGCTGCATCCATGGCCTACAATGCAAGATTTTAAGTTAACACACATTTATATAGTATTTACTGTATACCAGCTACTGTTGTAAGCACTTCGTTTCTTTTTGTTTTTATGGTATTGGGAATTTAACACAGGGCCTCATGCATGCTAGGCAAATGCTCTACCACTGAGCTACATCCCCAGCCTATCACTTTGTCAGTACTGGGGAAACTGAGGCAGGAAGATCACGAATTCAAGGCCAGCCTGGGTTACATAGTAGGACCATGTCTCTGAAAAAGAAAGGAAAACATTGCACACTCTTTAGAATTTTCTTGGTAATTTAAATCATTTTGAATGTCTCCTGTATTTTTATGGGAATAAAGTTTTGTGTCTTTAAATTTTTCAGCAGTATTTGATTAACAGTGGTTTATTTTGCTATGCCTTCCTTTTATTTGCTTTTTTTTTTTTTTTGGTACCGGGAATTGAACTCAGGACCTTGTACCTGCCAGGCAAGCACTTGTGCCACTGAGCTATATCCCTGGCCCTTATTTGCTATCTCTAAATGTATGAATGGAGAAATGAGAACTCCAAAGTTAAGAATTGTATAGGAGACACAAAGTTCTTAAACAACTTTCTAAGAAATAAAAAACAAAAAACCAGAACGTCTGCATGGTAAGGGACTAGGAGGAGAGAAGGTCTCAGGAAAAGCAGAATTTGAACCATGGCCCTGGGATTTATTTACTGTTAAGCAAATGATTTAATAACTCTTAAGTCTTAATGTACATCTGTGAACTGGTTAGCAGTATAAAGGCAACTAACAGGGTGTGAGGATTAGGTGTGCGATGGGGAGGACAGTTCTTGGCACCTAGTTGGATTCAGTTGTGGGTAAAGTAGGAAGTTATGGCAGCAATTTGGAGGGGTACAATGAATTTCTCTCTCTCTGTCTCTCTCCCTCTCTTTCTTTCTTCTGGAGAGTTTTGGCTGCTGTGAGTTTGACCTTCAGGATATATTTCTAGCTTTCTGTTCTTTTCTTTTTCTCCTTCCCTACTTCCCCTTGTTCTCTCCTCTCTCTCCCTCCCCTTTTTTGTTTCTCTTTCAGTCTTGCTTGTCCTCTCCCCCTTTTGTTACAGTCTCCCCCTTTTGTTACAGTATAGTTACTTGTCCTCACCCACTCACTGTAGAATTTGGTTTTGGAGTTTGCTTTTTGAGCCCTATGTAGCTCTGTAGCACCTCCCTGCCTCCCTGCCCCCAGGAACCCAGCCTCACTGGGGTGCTGGATGTGCCCTCGGCCTGCTGGGCCTGTACCAGGCTCACATGGGGCACCTAGCTCCCTCCCTATCAGGACAGCCGTGCCTCCTCTCTGCCCAGCACACTGTCTCCCTGGGGCTTTTCCATCGCTGTCAGAGAATTTGCTCCATCTTCATTTGTCCCTAAACCATGCCTGTGACTTTGCGTTACCTTCATTTTTTTTTTTTTTAAAACATTAGCAGCAATTTTTCATATTTCTGTCTTTGCGAGGCGTGGTGGCGCATACCTGTAATCCCAGCACTCGGGAGGCTGAGGCAGGAGTATCGTTGCGAGTTTGAAACCAGCCTGGGCTATAAAGTATGCTCAAGGCCAGCCTGAACTGCGTAGTGAGACCCTGTCTCAAAGGGACACACACAAAAAAAAGTTTGTCCTACAGAAAGGTTGGAAGAAGGCACCAAGAACTCCTGCACCCCCTTCACCAGATTCCGCAGTTGTTGGTGACACTTTAGTGTTAGGTCCAGCCTGCTGCTGTTCTTGTATATCCTACCCTTGCCTTCCTATATTTAGCAGTAAAGGGGACACTATGACCTAAATACTTGCATGAGTTCTGTTCCTCCCCCGCAAAAGACAACACATGTAAGTCATCACCACACGGTCCCAAGTTAAGAAGTTGATGTTATTTACAATTCCATCCAGTTTGTAGACTGCATTCACACTTCTCCAGTTGTCAAGACTATCTCCAAGATTCTAATCTGGGTGTGCTCTTCAAACATAATTGTTTTGTCTCATCCGCCCCCGCCCCCCCCCCCCGCCATATCCTGGCTGTTTAAAAGAGGACACAGGCCTTTCATCCTGAGGATGACTTTCCATCGGTCTGCGGTGTTTTCTCACAAGACACGTGCCCTTGGCAGGAATTGTCTCAGAAATGATGGTGCACTCTTCTCATGGGGTCACACTGGGGCTCAGGCAGTGTTCCCCCATCCCGCTCATTGTTGGTGGTGTCGCCTTCATCACTGAGCCAGGTGTGTGCCTGCCAGGTTACTGCACTGTAGTGTCGTGAGGGGAAATGTTCCCCTTTGTATTTGCTAGTGTTTTGTGGGAAGGTATTCCTGTAACATAGGAACAGCCTGATTCTCAGGAAGATGCCAAGTACATGCGATCTCTCTAGTTTGGTACTTTCTCAGTAGGTAGAAGACAATGCCCCAAAACAGGCAAAAGCCCTCCCCAGAGGAATGTACCTCGAGTAAAATGAGAGCCATGCTATTTTTCATGAAGTAGTTACTTCTGAAAGAGGAAGGTGAGAATCAAAGGAAATCCCAACTAGTAAATCTCAGTGCTTTTATTGAAGCTGTCTGTTTTGTAATATTCTAATTACCAAAAAAAAAGCGAAAAAACCTAGAAAGTACAGACAAGCAAACCAGTAAAAAGAATGCATATACCATCATCTAGGTGAGATCACAATTATATGACTTTTAGTTCTCTTTCATACCCTTTAAACGATGATTATATCATAATACTGTCTTGTTATCTGGTTTTGTTTTTTTTTGGTGTGTGAAAATCTTTGCATGTCATTGGTATGTGTCTCTAACAACATTAGAAAGCTTCACGCGGTTGGTCTGTTTAACCATTTATGTTATGGGTGTTGGGGCTGTTCACAGCCCTGATGACTTGCAACAGTGAGGAACAAACATTCTTTTCACGCCTGTCATACTTGTTGAGATGCAGCGTGGGCTACCATCATCGGGTGCATTGTAAAGTTCCACAAGCCCTTGTCTCATCATCCCTGCATCCCCAGTCGGGGTGAAAATTAATGTGTCAAGACCCTGGAAGAACATGTACGACTCCAGTTAAGTTTATAAATAGTATGTGGAAAAAGAAAAAAAAAATGAATCTGTAATTTGGGGGGTACGGATCAAGAATCGAACTCAGGACCTTGTGCTTTCCAGGCAGGCGCTTATACCACTGAGCTAAATCCCTGGCCCAAATCTGTAATCTTTTGACAAAGCATTGCATGGTGAAATTTGAAGCTGAGTAAGAAGCACTGTTTTAAAATGCACCTGTGAGGAAAGACAAGTGATTTTATGGGGCATTCCTTTCTCTGGCTTTGCTGCAGGAATATCAAGTGAAGTCTCAGCTTTTCTTTTTTCTTCTGTGGCCTTCACCTTCAGCTTGTTTTTCTCTGAACTTTTCTTAAGCTGCCCCTAGATTCTTAGTGCCGGTTCCCACAGCTGTTCACGAAACACACACAGAACCTAGTAGCGGCTTCCTTCAGGGGCTGGATGACCAGCAGTTGTGGTCGAGCTGTTCACAGTGACTGGTCAATCTGTCAGAGGTGAAGGATAGTGGAAAGAGTTGTGCATTTCTCTTCTGCCAGACACCTCTTGCCCAAGCCCCGTTGGAGGGTGTAGGCAGGTAGGAGGGATTGTGTTCAGGTCTGCTGAATTAATGTAAGGAGGCTGCCTGGCGTGACATTAGGTGTGGAAATAGTTGTAGTGGACAAATGAGTACTTTAAATCACTGAAAGCATAAGAAACAATGAATTTTCTTGTAGTATGGGCTTTTCTGTCTCTTTTTTTTTGTCTCTTTATCTCAGGATATAACTGTTTACTTGGCATAGAGCTTCGTTTTTTAAGAACTGGTATAGAAATGTTGATAATCATGTATTAAATTGCTGCTAACTTTAAAAGAAAACGTGTAACAAATAACTTACTCAGGCAGTTTGAGCTGAATGGGCCTTCGGTGCTCATTAATCAAATTCTTTTTCAGGTTAGGGTCCCACTTTTGAGCCTGTCTGATCTTAAGCACCCTTCCTCAAAGGATGCTTCTGCTTTGGGTTAAAGTAACATGGGAAGATTTTGACAAATACATGCCAGTTACAGATTTGTTAGTAGTAAAATGGTCATTAATTTAGACTTCTAAACAGAGATAGCTGAATACATCTTTATTTAGAATATTAAGATTGATCTGTGATTGAGTGATGCCAGTTGTCTTGAAAAGTTTGTTTCACAGCTAAAATGTTGTTCTTTTAATTGTGTTTGTGTGTTTTCAACGTGCTTCTGCCTCCTGAGTTCTTCAGATGCCAAGTGGCACTTCTTTGGCTTGAGACATGAGGCTGACTGACGTTATTTCGCTGCACTTCTTCTGTTTTAGAATAATCTATAAGTGTTCCATGTGCGACACTGTGTTCACCCTGCAAACCTTGCTGTACCGCCACTTTGACCAGCACATTGAAAACCAGAAGGTGTCTGTTTTCAAGTGTCCAGACTGTTCTCTTTTATATGCACAGAAGCAACTTATGATGGACCATATCAAGGTGTGTGTGCATCTCTCCTCTCCTCTTAAGTGAATTGCAGATACATGCATTGGCATCAGCCAGGGCTGAGCTGGCAGATTGCTGTATAGCATGCTGCGCTGTCCAGGGAAGGGATGAATGCTAGTTGTCCTTGGCAAAACTTACATGTGGTCAGCATGAGTTCACTTGATGTGGGGATGTGTGCATGCCCTGATTTTAAAAAGGTATAACAGGAGTTTATAAACATACATGAAAATAATAACTGTGAAGTTTACTTTTCTGAGAACTCCATGTTGTATGGGATTTAGATACTGACAGGAGCCCTGAAAAATTACGTTAATTCATATAAATATTGGTGTACTTAGAAAAATGAAAGTCTTTCCCTTGAAATTACCTAAGCAGTTAATTTGTATTATATTTGGTGCCCTTGGATCTTTCGTATTTTTCCCCCCACTGTAAAAATTGTGTGTAAATTGACTATTAAATAATAAGGATATAGCAGGTTCCTGACAGCTAGTGGATGTTCTATTTAATGAATAAATGTCTTGTTGGACTTCTGTACTCTCTAACCTCTAAAGGGGACACGATGATCTATTTCCAGCCCATTAAGCTTACTGGGACTGGTGCTTAGTTCTAGCCTCTTAACTGTCCACTATGATAGGTTAGCATTTTTATGCTTTGTATGATTACTAGGTATTATCCATTGGCTTTCAGAGATGAAAATGACTTCCTTTTAAATGGTGAAACTGGGAACCCGTTATCCTGTTATGATAAACTCAATCACTTTTTCTTAGTTTTTTTTCTGTACATATATGTACAAAAACGGTCAGTTAAAGAGCAAATAAAGTCAGTTATTCTCACCTTGTGTCTGTTAAATGAATGGACTATTAATTATTAAAAGTTTCTGTCTTGCACATATTTTAGATCATATAGAGTAATTGCCTACTAGAAAGGAACTTAACATCTTGGAGCTTCTGCTCCTGTAGGCAAAGTAAAGATGGTGGTGGTACATTACTAGGGAGAATAAAGCACAGGTGATGTGTTTTGTCATTTTCACATGGAGTTTCATAAAATCTGCTTAGCATATTTTAAGTGTTCTGGCAAAAACTGTAAAATTACTTTTGATAGTAAATAATTAAAGAGTGATATTGAAAATAAAGATATGGGGACATTTGATTCAGACCAGAATATTTTAAATATGCTATACAGTGGTACCTCGGTTCACATAGTCAGTTCTCCCCAAAATTCTGGTTGCAGACTGAACTGAATCAGAACCAAATCAAATTTCCTCTTAAGGCCAACACTGAACCTAACCATCGATTTGGTTCTCATGCAACTTAGTTTATGACCAGAATTGTGGAAAGAGTCAAGTTCCTGAGGCACCGCTGTGTATGGGTCAATCACTCCCCCTCCCCCTGCATACACATAAAAAGAAAACATCTCTTAAGCGACTTTTGAAGGGTTTCTTCAGCTCATTTTTGCATTGGGAGGTGGGGTTGTGGGCTTTGTGGCTGGGGTATTCTTTGTGTTAATGATGAGTTTGGAGGAATGCAAACTTAAGATGAGTGGTAATGTCCTGTGGCCACAAGCAGGACAGAGTCGTTTTTATTCATCTGAAACTTTGCAAGCCTACGTGACATGAAATCTGTGGGAATGTTCACTTTCGGTCTCATCTCCTGTATATTGTATGCATCTTAAAATAGTACCCTGCGTTTGTCTGCTGGGGTGGGTAATAGATACGTACAGTTTTAGGAGCACCCCGTTTTTATTTTTAAGAAGATGTACTAGTTCTTGTTGTGTGCTTACCTTGCCTTGTGCCTCTGAGCAAGGAATAAAGAGGCAGTGGGGTTGGTACGTGCTCACTTACGGGGCTTTTATTTGTTCAGTTTACCCAATTCAGACCATTTCTTTGAAGATTTTTGTTTTGCTTTTTGAGACAGGGTATTGCTCTGTAGTTCAGGCTGGCCTTTAACTCATTGTATAGTGTAGGCAGTCCTTGAGCTCGAGGTGACCCTCCTGCCTCAACTGTCCACGTGCTGGGATGAGTGAGCCACCACACCTGGCTCACTTTGTTTCTTTGTCCTACCAAAATACAGATTTACTTGCTTTCTAGGTCCCTTGTACTCCCTGTTGACTTTGACATTGACATTTGAAGTAAACTTTTAAATATTGAAGTTACTGTTTTATGAGCTAACGAAAAATCAGTTTAAAAAGAACTAAGTTGTATTTCTTCTCTCTTCCCCTCAAGTCCTGGGGATTTAACCTAGGCCTCACTGAGGTGCATCTTCAGCCTTTTAAAATTTTTTTTAATTTGTAAAATTTTGAAACAGGATCTCCTAAAGTTTTCTAGGCTGGGCTTGAATTTGCAGTCCTCCTGCTTCAGCCTTCCAGACTGGTGGGATTATAGGTGTACCCCATCATACTTCTTTCTTTTCTGTGTGGTGCTGACGCTCAGAGTGAAGGCCTTGCACATGCTAGGCAAGTGCTCCATCACAGACTTACACCCCCAGTCAAGTTGTTTCCTTTATTGAGAAAAAGAGATTTGGTCTTAATCTTCTTCTCACTTACAACATGTAAATAAAATGAGTCATGCATACATCCCATTCCCCTCTTCTGTCATGACAGAATTTTTACTGCTTTTCTATAATTTCTATAGCAGTTTAAAATTATTTAAGAATTCTTTTAACATTTTACCCTCTTTTCAGGTTTTCAGTTAGAGAAATGCATTCACCTAGAAACTTACGAAAGGATTCTTTGTATTTAAAATGCTGAAACAAATAGAAACTCAGTTCAGGAATGGCAAGGCGAGAGGCTCACCTGCATCCTGACCAGAGGAGAAGACAGACGTGAAATGCATACTGAAGGGCGGACATGCTGCCTTGTATTGATTTGGACTCCATGCCTTTAGAATGCAAACAAAAGAAAAACCAAAGTGGGCTGGTCTTTAGAATCAAACTGCAGTAATTTTGTGTTTAAATCCTATGAGTTTAAGATGGCTGTTTTGACTGTTTATGATGATAAATGGCTGAACAATTATAAAAGATTTTTTGAGTCCCTACTACATACAGTTTGTAGGTCTGGATATTACTAGTAAGAAGGGATGATTGGGATAGGAGGTAAGGAGAAGAAAATTACCTCCAAAACCTAGCAGAAGAAACCACCCAGTTCTGCATATTCTCAGAGTGTGGAAGGCTTGTCATTGATGAGGCGTCTCAGATGTCAGTTCCGGTTCATGAACTGAGGCTCTCGAACACCCACAGTGCAGTAGAACTTCACCACCACTGCAGACAGGAGAGTAAGCCCTTCTCTGCAAGTGGCGTCCTGTGAAGGACTCGCTCTGAGATGTGAGGTGGGGACAGAGCACCAGTGCTAATTGGAGTCAGTACAGAGGTCTGTCTTTCAAGTTTTAAAATGGCCCAGATACACAAGCTTTTAAAAATTACTGGGAACCAGAAGCCAAAAATTTATAGTGATAATAAAAGTTAATACTTCTTTTTCTCTTTTAAAATGTGTAACCTTAGCTTAGGTTTTCTTTATATGTTAGAAAATATTCCTGAATGGATATATAATCCCATTAAAATGCCTGTAAAGCACGAAGATAGTTTACGCACGCTTTCTTCCGGTGCTGTGATTTGTGATAGATACTTCTTTTGTTTTTATAATGCAGTCTATGCATGGAACATTGAAAAGTATTGAAGGGCCTCCCAACTTGGGCATAAACTTGCCTTTGAGCATTAAGCCTGCACCTCAGAATTCAGCAAACCACAACAAAGAGGACACCAAGTCTATGAATGGGAAAGAGAAATCAGAAAAGAAGTCTCCATCTCCTGTGAAAAAGTCAGCAGAATCCAAGAAGGTGGCCAGTCCTGGCTGGACGTGTTGGGAGTGTGACCGCCTGTTCACACAGAGAGATGTGTACATCTCCCACGTGCGGAAGGAACATGGGAAGGTCAGTGAAGGTGGAGCTGTCCGGGCCAGGTGGGGTGCAAGGAGCCACACTGGCGGATGGTCCAAGGCTTCACTCTAGGGTCAGCCTTGTTGGTAATGAGTACTGTATTCTCAAAAATCATTCCCAAGTTTCTGTGCCTCCATTTTTTTATCTGTAAAATGGACAGTCCCAAACCTGCACAGTCTTGGTCTGTGATTTTGCTGACTACCTTCATTTGTGTACCCCAAGACTGGGAGTAAGTTGTGTCTTTGTTGATAGGTGAAGAATGTGAATGAGGGTGAACCAGAGTTGTGCATGGCTGAGTGTATTTCTGTGACCAAAAAGGAAGAAGGGAGCAGAGAAAGGCAGTGGGTGTGCTGAGAGCTGCTAGTAGCATTTGAAGGACTTCATGTGATTCTTCCTTGAGTTTGTAGTGGGAAGAGGAGACTCACCTTTTAACTTCCAGGAGAAGTTCCACACCTCAAGATCCCGAAAAATTGGAGTCACAATATACCTATTCTTTCTCTTTAGACCTAAATAAGATAAGCCAAATTTTTAAAAATATTATTTAATACCATATCTAGATACAATGTTAGGCAGTGTTCTTCTTTTCTTACTGTCTGGTCAAGATGCAGAAAGAGTCTGCTTAATGTTGTATAATTTAAACGTCTTTATTCTATAGCAGTCCTTCTTCCTTTTTAATTTTTAATGTGCATTTGATGAGTTATTTGTCCCTCACATTGTTGGATTTGGGTAACTGCTTCTTTTTAACATTCTTTAACTTGCTTTTCTCTGTCCCATAATCACTAGATTTTGATTAGATTCAGGTTGAAGTTTTTAGATCTGTCATGGATATTGCATTCTTTCTGTATATACATAATAGCGGCATGCCCCATTTTTAGTGATACTGAAATTTGTGTATTCAGATGCATGATATTTTATAGAAAAACCATTTTTTTTTGTTTAACTTGATCCGGTAGAACAAAATGGTTACCTTTTGGGAACATGTGTAAAAAGTACATAGGAATTAATTATCTTAGTGAATAATCTATAAAACAATTGGGGTAGTCTATAGTTCAAACAGTGTATACTAGATCTTTGAAAATCTTATTATATTATCTGTTAATTACTCTCATTAATTTTATTTATTTGTACTATTTTAGCTACTCATGAAGCTAATGTGTTATATTGGTATCATTAAAGTGGTATAAATGTGCCTTTGAACACTATAATCACAAATTGAATAGAGATGTTTTTATTATATTCAATGTAACTCCAGTATCTTTTCATATAAAATGTAACTACTAATGGAATATATTTGGTTGCTTATTTAATTATCTCAACTTTAGGATTCTCTCATAGCCTCCTATAGTACCACTGTAAATATTGGGTGGGTCTCAGAGCATATCTCATCAGCCCACTGTATAAACACATCATAAGCAGTTCTAGAGCCCCGCGTGGTGATTTTAGGAGAATGTTCCGTACTTGACACCCAAGCCGGATTTCATAAATGTTAAAATGGGGATGACTTTAATAATTATCTAGTAGTCCAGTTCTTTATTTCTTACGCATGTTCTATAACTGTCTTTGTAGCATTTGAGAAATTTTTAAACTGCCTTTATCTTCCATATCTTGTGGAAAATAAGACGAGGAGAGGGCTCTGAAAAAGAGTCGGTAGGAAGAAATTTAGCAGTTACTAAAACCACCAGAGTGACATGGAGCTTACTCTGAAGCTTGTGAGCATGTGCGTGTGCACATGTACACAGATGTGCTCAGTGTGTGTCCTTAGCTGGAGCTAGTCATTAAAGAGGAGACACGGGCCTTTGCTCTGAAGGTGTTGAGCTCTTGTCTTTTAGGATGAGGAATATCAGATTAGATTGCACTTCCAGCTCCATGCGGCAAGCCTTCTGAGGGAACTAAGGGAAGGAAAGGCATACCTTATAAGGTTCTTAAATGAAGAGTCGGAAACCAATGCCTATACTGTGCTGGACTGGACTGGAACTGTTTGCAGGTATTTTACCTAGAAACATACATTTATTCTCATATTTTTCTCCTTTCTTTTCATCAGAATACTCTTTCATCCCTTTGAGGCCCACATTTCAGCTGTCTTTCTTTTTTTTTTGGTACCAGGAGTCAAACTCAGGACCTTGTGCTTGCCAGGCAGGTGCTTGTGCCGCTGAGCAATCTCCCCAGCCCTCAGTTACTTCCTTTTTTCTTCTCCTGTCTTCTGACAACCAGCGCAGCACAAGCTCGCTACACCTTCCTGTCCTGTGCATGTCTCAGCCGTGCCCAGTTCACGCGGCCCCCTGCTTGTTGAGTCCATCAGATGTGTTTCAGCTTTCCCTCGATTAGCACGTTGCCCTTATTTCACACAGTTGGCAGCTATTTCCAAAAAACACTGTCTAGAACCTACCGTGGAGCTTTTCTGGCTTTTCTCCCAGTTGTTGAGTACTTGGCAGGTTTCTGTCCTAGAAACATATTCACATATTCCTTCTCTTTTTCTCTCAGAAATTCAGACACTGTCGTAGTTTCACATCTCATGTATAGACTGCGTAGATAGCATCCAAATCTGTGGGTTTTTGGCCTAAATTTCAGTCTCCAAAATCTAGCCACTTACGAAGTACTTTAACTTCTTGTGTACCTCACAGGAGCTTTCGTATAAGCTTGCCTGACAGGAACGTACACGGATCTAGCTTTTGTCCACCCTGATGTGGTAATTTCTCCTTTCTAGCCAGGCCTCTTGGGTCCTAACCATCCATTAAATATTCTTCTGGCCCAGCCATTTATCTTTGCTTTCAGAGCCACTACTTTTGTTTAGGCAGCTGTCAATTCTTTCTTGATTATTATTCTCACTGTAGGCAGAGGGCATTTTTTTGAAGCTACACATCCATTATGTCACTGTCTTGCATAAAGTATTAGTTCCCACCTCCCTGACCAGTCCAGCCTTCATCACGTGACTCACCGAGCCTGTTCCTTCTTCCTGCACCTCAAGATACCTCGTATGGTCATCCTGAGGAGGAAAACCTTCAGTGTTCCCAACACCTTTTGCTTGTTTGCCTCTAGGGACACTTTTCTAGTGGTGAACTTCCTAGTCTTTAGGTTTCAGCTTAGCACCTCATCTGGAAATCCTTCTGGGTCTCTAAGACTGAATGGGGTCTCCTTCCTGGATGTTTCCGTAGCAGCACTTATTTCCTTAATCAGAGCACCATCAAGTGAAGGGGGCCTCTTATCTCTTTCTTCCACTAGGTTGTTTTTGTCCACTCTTCAGTTGCTATCTGTAGCAGTTTTAGTACATGCGTAGTAGTAGTCATTTGGAAAACGTTTATTGAATCAATGGATCTAGACTGAGTTCTGTTTGGAAGATATCTAACCCGTCTGCTTTAAAGTGAGAGCTGTCCATGCTTTAGTGACCTCAGTGCCCTATGTTACAGGTATTGGGGAAGAGCTACATTCGCGATGACAAGCATCCTGCAGTCCTTTTGGGTTTAGTATGAGGTTTAAATGTGAATGATGCTATACACATACAGAGTACTGAAAATTGTATTGTTTGGCTAAAGGTCTCAGGATTGCATAATTGTTTACTTCCAGCAGGCCAGAAGTTACTGGAAACATCCAGATTTACTAGATTGCTCAATGAACTATCACTGTGCATTATGATAAATATATTAAGGTTCTGAACCACTGAACTATGAAAGGTTACTTGATTTTAGTACCATAACTGTGCCTTAAAAATGTGTAGAAGAGGTTGGGGATGGTGGCGCATGCCTGTAATCCCAGCACTCAGGAGGCTGAGGCAGAAGGACCAAAAAAAAAAAAAGTTTAATGTATAAGCAATTTGTGCCAAACACAATGCAGTCAGTACTTTAGTGTTTTTCCTTCTAGTGTGATTATTATCTTGATATGGTTTGGAGAAAAGATTATGTTAAGAGGTAAGTCCAACTGGCTAAATTAAAATTTTGTCAGAAGTATTCATTGCTTCTCATTTTAGATGGTCCTTTTGGTTTTATTAGTTTTGGTTTATTTATTTGGTTTTATTATTATTATTATTTTATTTTTTGTTTCTTTGTTTTTTTGAGACAAGATTTCACTACGTCGTTAGTTCGGGGTGGCCTCGAACTCCTGGCACAATCCTCTGAGTCCAGGGATTACAGGCATGCAACACCACATCCAGCTAGTAATTGTATTTGATCCGCCAGCCCTCCTTGCCAGCCTGCCTTCCTTCTTGACAAAGCCTCATTAAAGAGTTCAGGCTGGCCTTGAACTCACTGTGTAGCCCAGGCTGGCCTCAAACTCACGGCGATCCTCTTGCCTCAGCCTCTCCAGTGCTGTGATTATAGGCATGTCTCATTTCTGTCTCTCTTGTGTTCCCAACCAAAATATCTTTACCAAAAGAACTGTTTTGTGTAGAGCTGTGCCTGTTAAATGAAGTTACTTAGTAGCTTTGTCATTAAAATTCAAAAATAGAGTTCCAGCTTGCTAGTTATTGAGTAACTACCTTCTCTGTATCTCTCTTTTCTTTTTTTTTTTTTCTGGTACTGGGAATCGAACTCATGACCTTGTGCTTGCCAGGCAGGTGCTGTGCCGTTGAGCTAAATCCCCAGCCCCCTTTTCTGTATCTCAAGTGCATTTTTTTTCTACTAACGTAACTTTTGGTATTAAATTTTTTCTAGTAGTTTGTTGTAATTTGATGTCATATATTTAAATTTTTTGACAGGTAATGCATATTTATTAATGGTATAATTTGAAAACCTGTAAATCTGATGACTGGTTACTTTGGCCATTTTAAGAAAGAGAGATAGTTAAAAGATCAGCATTTTTCTTTTTTGTTAGTGTGTTTGTGAGACATAATGAATGTATTTATTATGGGGTATTGGTACAGATTGCATCTTGATATTTTTCTTTTTTGAGACAGGGTCTCACTGTGTAGTTCAGGCTGGTTTTAAACTACTTGTGTAGTCCATACTATCCTCGAACTCAAAGTAATCTTCCTGCTTCAGCCTCCCGAGTGCTGGTAATTATAGGCATGTGCCACCACACCTGGCCAGTATTAGCATTTTCAGAAGAGATAATCCTGGGCCAGGTGGTGTATGTTAGTCCTAGCTACTAGAGAGGCTGAGGCAGGAGGATCACAAGTTTCAGGCCAGCCTGGCCAACTAAGTCCAACTCTGTCTCAAAATGTAAAATAAAAAGTGTTGCGGATATAGCTGAGTGCTCCATGGATTGATCACCTGTATCACCAAAAAAAAAAAGAAAAAGATGGTTATGCAAATTCCTTATTTAGAAAACCAATCTGAGCTGTTCTTTTTAGTGATTAGCTCTTGAGGCTAAGCTCTGTGTCTGTTTCATTATGACTCTGCCTTTGGCTTGTAGCGTGGTCCCTTGGGCACTAGCTCTGGAGCTACTACTGCTTGAAGCAGTTTTCTTTGGGTTCTCACTTGAATGCACAGAGAGGGCTTTGTGTTAGTCATGAGTACACATGCATCGAAGCTCGGCTTAGGCTTTTAAATAGTTGTCTAACCACAGAAAATCTCTTACCTTTGAAGTCTCTCAGCCATCAAATTGGTCTGTTGTGTTGCTGTCATTTCCCTGATGATCTCATGCAAACCATGAGCCCTTTCTCTTGTGTGTGTGTGTGTGTGTGTGTGTGTGTGTGTGTATTATACAACTTTAGGTGGGTTATGTGCCTTTAGACATTCTTTCTCATTTGCCCTTTAAAGAGGGGTCCTTCTAGGAACTTCAAGTTAAGATTCCTGTACAAAATAATAACTGAGGTCGTTCTTATGGGTCAGACATTATGCAATTATGTGAACTGGTAGTAAAATAAAACAGTAAAGTTATATGTATTTGTTCAAACCTTTAAAATTGCATTGTGACTTACGATAATTGTTTGCTACTTGATGACCCCTACACAGTGAGTGAGCCAGAAATTGTTCAGAAGGATTCTAAAGCAGAGGGGCATATACTAAACTATCAGACCTGTCCAAATATATCTTATCCAAATTATCTTTTGAGGTTCCTTCATGTGGATGTCGATCAGTTCTGTGTCTGAAACTTGGGAGGAATCTTTTTTTTTTTTTGGACTGGGAATCGAACTTAGGGCCTCATACCAGGAACTGAACTTAGGGCCTCATACCGGGAATTGAACTTTGGGCTTTGAGCTTGCAAGGCAGGCGCTGTGCCACTGAGCTACATCCCTGGCTTAGAATCTTGGGTTTTGAAGCCTGGCAGACAAGGGTTTGAATTGTGGCACGCTACCTACCAGCAATACTGCTTTCTAGAAAAGTAACTCTCCAGCTTCATTTTGCATACCTTTAGAGTAGAAGTAACATTATTTACCAAAGAAGGTTCTTTTGAAGATTAAATAACATGAAATCATACATTTTGTATCATATATAGTAACCATTTTCTGTTTCTCTCTGAACACTAGATCTTTAAAAATTAAATTTTTCATGCGAGAAGCTGTCCAAGATAAACAGTTCTTATTGTGTAGACATTATGCATTTACAACATGTAAGTACATATGTAAATTTTCATTTTGGAGTAATTTTGCAGGGCAGCAAAAGCTGCAGAAATGGTGCAGTGTCTGGGCACCCGCCACCCAGCTTGCTGCTGTTTGCGTCTGTGTAACCGTAGTACAGTGACTGACACTGGGACATGAACGTTTTTATAATTGATTTTATTGGTACATTTTAGATGCATGTAACAGCATTCATCACATGGAATTCGTACTGTACATGATACATCTTGATTCTTTTTTTCCTTTCCCTCCCCTCAGCTGCTCTTCCTCTCCTTATTTACAGAAGCTGTGTTTCTGTTGTTTTCCTTCTATCCCTCCCACCAGTTCCCCTTCCCATTTGAACATTTTCTTCCTATTTCACAATATCTATTGTATATTTTGGTCCTTATTTACACTATCTGTTTCTCACACCAGAGAAAGTATGGTCTCAAATCCATTTGGCTAGAATTGTCTCAAGTTTATCTCTTTTTTTTTTTTTTTTGCACTGGGAATCAAACTCAGCACCACTGAACTATATCCCCAGCCCAAGTTTATCCTTCTTTATGGCAGAGTAGTATTCCATTGTATAAAAAAAACACATCTTCTTTATCCATTCATTGGCTAATGGACATTTGGGCTATTTCCAAGATTTAGCTATAAACTGTGCTGTCATAAAAACGTAGGTGCACATGTATTGCTGTGGTATGAAACTTCTAATTCTTTTTTTTTAGTTTTAATTTTTTTTATTATATTGCATATTGTTATGTTCAAAGTAGTTGCTCAGATTACCAGCTATAGGCATGTAAGATTTATCAAATAATATAAACACTAATTGTTCCTTTTTTTTTTTTTTGGTACTGGGAATCAAACTCAGGACCTTGTGCTTGCCAGGCAGGCATTTATGCCACTGAGCTATATCCCCAGCCCAGTTTTTTTTTTTTTTGGTACTGGGACTCGAACTCATGACTTGCTAGGCAGGTGCTTGTGCCACTGAGCTACGTCCCCAGCCCCCTAACTGTTCCTTTCAGTGAACTAATAGAAATTAGTCATGCAGTTATTTTAAGTACTATACATGCTTTATATATATATATATATATAAAACTACAGTTATCTTAGGTGGTATATATACTTATATATATGTAAAACTTTGCTCCTTTCCCCCATCCCAGTTATTCGTTCCTTTTTGGGTAGTTTTTTTTCCTTTCACGATGTCTGTTGTACTTTTTGGATCTTACTTACTCTTCTAGTTTCTTACACTAGGGAGACAAGACGATATTTAAACATGTGAGTCTGATTTATTTCGCTTATGAGTATGGTCTGTAGTTGTAATGCTTTCAGTTCCTTTGAGAAGATTCCAAGAAGGAATAGCTGGGTCAAATGGGACATCTAGCCCCAGTTTTGTGAGGAGTCTCCACACTGATTTCCACAGTGATTGCGCCAGTCTGCACTCTTACCACCAGTGGAGAAGAGTTCCTTTTTCCCCACAGCCCTGCCATCATGTGTTACTGGTTGATTTCTTGTTAATCTATCTTTCTGGGGTGAGATGGAATCTCATTTTTAAGTTGCATCTCAAATGACCAGTGATGTTGATGTATGATGTTTCATATATTTATTTGTTATTTCTACCTCTTCATCTGAGAAGTCTCTATTCATTTCAGGTAACTGTTTCTGGATGGGGTCTTTTTTTTTTTTTCCTTTTTGAGACGGTCTCACTATGTAGTCTAGAATGGACTTGAACTCATTTAGCCCAGGCTGGCCCCAAACTCATGGCGATCCTCCTGTCTCAGCCTCCCAAATGCTAAGATTATAAGCATGTGCTACTACGCCTGGCATGGATTGAGTCTTTCAGTTTGTAGGGATTTTTTTTTTAATGCAGTACTGTTAACAATCTTTGAGGCCTTATTCTAGATTCAGAAGTTGTTCCACTCATGCTGCTTTTCTCCTCTAGAATCCAGCACAGGATATGACTACATTCAGCTGTCTTGTCTTCTTTAGGAATCTTCCACAGTTTGTACCCTTTTCTTCATAATTTCGACACCCGCAGATGATTGGTTGTTCGTTACCATGTTTTGCAGTTTGGACCTGTCCGATGTTTTCTGCTGATTAGCTCTGGTTATTTGTTTGCAGGGATGTTATGGAAGTGAGGTTGTGCCCTTCCCAGTGCATCCTCCCGTGAGGTACCCGGCGGCGGTGTGACTCGCTCCTGGGGTTGCCGCTGTGATCACTTGCTTACTGTAGTGTCTGCCAGGTGTCTGCACCGTAAATTGCCACTTTCCCTTGATAACTCTGTGGAGAGATGCTGCGAGACTGTGTAAATATCGCGCTCCTCATTCTCCTCTCACTCTTTGAACATCCAGCTAGCTGTACTCTTCTTGCCTGTGGCAGTTATCATTGTGGTGTTTGCCTCCTGGGGACGCAGTGCTTTTATCACTGCCTCTTCTGAAACTTAGTTTTTTTTGTAATTAAGCACTGAGTAGACTTATGAATAATTATTTTCCTCAATGGATTAAAATCCATTGCTGTTATTTTTTGGCCCTAATGGCTGTGGATGTGGCCATCAGGAGCTCCGTCTGTGGCTCTTGTGTGCTCTTGGTGAGCCGTTTCTAAGGACGTCCTTTCTCTGCATAGCGAATGCATGGTTCTTTGTTCTGTTTCCCTGCCCGAGCCCTAGAGTCAACCATTTCTTCTCTGAGTCTGGATCCTTGGAGAATTGATAGCAATACATTTGTAAGAGGCTTGATATGTGTGTTTTGATCATCACTGAGCATGGAAACTGTAATTGGGAAAACAGAGTGTGGGTAGAAAGAAATAACACGCCTCCAAGTGGCTTCTCAGCTATTTAGTGTCAGGTAGTGATATATTTGGCAGTTAGTGGGATCTTATCAGATGCTTCCAGTTGAAATTAAAATAAACTGAAGCTTGTAAAATGTGTCTGATTATTGGAAGGCATATTTAATAGATTTAAAAAATATGAATGAGCAGAACAGCCACAGGCCATTGTTTTGAAGGAAATTATGTGACATTTACAGTTGACCAAGAAAAGACAAACCACTCAACTCCGTTTTGCTTGTACAGGAAAAGGGAGTCAGTGTCACTAGAGGGGATTGATGAACAACTTGAGAAAGAGAGCAAAGCCCTAAGTAGTCCAACTAGTGTAAGTTCATTTCTCCATCTTTACACGGAACTGACGGGGTGTGCGCATACATAGCTCACGGAGCGTGAGGTGTGACTGAATATCTTGCTTTATATAAAAGAAGCTTGGTGGATTTACAGGAGTTCAAAGTCTTTCTCACCCTAAGGAACCCAGCCATTCCAGAGAGTAGTTTGTAAGGTGACTTGGTCCTGCTGAGCCCTGGCTAGAAGAACTTGACACAGCCTGAGAACGTAGGATTTTGTGTAAGTCTTAGTTTTTCCACAGAGGTAACTCTGCATTATGTAGAGCAAACCTGCAGACTGAGAAACTGAGCTTCAGCAAATATTTTTTGACAGATTCTCTTTGATACTATTATAGGACAGTGCAAAAGGGCCTGGATAAAATATTTATGACCAACCTGTGGCTAATTGCTGTGCTAGAGAGAGAGCTTCCACCTAGGATCAGATTTTACCTAATGTTGCCATCAGTGACTTGATTGTAGGAAAAGAAATGGTGGTAAGTCCTAAATAATGCATAGATTTTCACTTTAAAAGTAATCAAGTACCCAATTACTGTGTAGATGTGGCTTGGGTGAGTTATGTGAAAAGAAATTTTGTCTTTATTCATGTCTTAACACTGTGCTTGCTTTTTTTTTTTTTTCGTGAGATAGGGTCTTACTATATAGCTCATAGTTCAGGCTAACCTTGGACTCACTATGTAGCCCAGGCTGGTGTCAAACTCATGCTGAGCCACCTGCCTCAGCCTCCCGAGTGCTGGGATTATAGGCATGCACCACCACACCTTATTTATTTGTCCTGTTTTGCAGCTGCTGTGACAGCATTCACATCTAGGCTAGTTAGGGGTTCTCACGACTTGAGTGAGCATCAGAACTACCTGGGGCTTGTTAACGTCTCCTTGCTGGCACCGTCATTAGTGTGTCTGACTCAGCATGTCTGGGCTGGAGCGCAGTCATTTCCACTTTTTCTTGTCCCAGGGATGGGTGATGCTGGTGCTATTGATTTTGGAACAATACTTTAAAAACCACTGGCCTAGACTGTATGGGAGTGAAATTCCCTAAAGCCCATTGATTTATACAGTGAAAGTTCATGTCTTACACATCATGCAAGGCTTGCTGTGGGTTTGAGCATTTCTCTTTGGAAGTCATCCATTACACTGAGAACTCAGTGACTGAAGCTGTTCTTTGAGCCCTAGTATCTCAACATAGGTAATAGTTCATATGGGGGAAGACCCACATTAGGCAGTCATACCTGGCCTCCACGTATTCTGCTACATAACACGCGTCACTGGCCAGAACCTATCATGTGAGCAGGCACAATGGAAGGGGGCTCAGAAGTACATTCTCCGGTGCACCCTGAGGGGGGATGATGGGTAGAGTTTACCACCCCCAGCAAGGTGGCCTTGCTGAATCTGAGATGGTGTGCTCAGGTTCCCTGGGTACCCATTTACCCTTGCTGACAAACGAGCACTCGGAGGAGGCTGACTAGGATGACAAGAGACTAAGGACAGTGTCAGGAGGAAAGGAGATGCTAGGGTCAAAGTGCGCTCAGACAGTTGTCCTCACAGGTCTGTCCTCCATGGGAGACTAGGTGCAGAGTAAGTACAGGCTGGCTGGGGCTATGTGTGGGAGAAATGTCTACTGTCACTGGAATTACTCTTCAGTAGTGGCCAAATGTCCACCTTTAAAGGGGTGGAATCGAAAGGATTCCAGGGCCAAGGTAGCCTTTGAGACCTACACTGGAATGAAGTGAAGGTGCTTGTAATAGTGCGTGGACTGGAGCCATAACTGCAGTGACAGGGCAGCTTTAAACCCCTCACCATCCAAAAGTTACTCCTTGAATTAACGAAACTATAAAAAGCACTTCTTTTCTCAGCTGGTCTAATTTGTAGATGGAAACAACCTGTAGAAAGAAGTCATTGTGTCAGCAGCTGGCTGCAGGGGAGTGTGAGTGTAATACAGGGCTGCACATAGCGTCACCCAGAGAGCTGCATCTCAGCACTCCTGTCCCCTGGTCAGTTAGCTCACTTCTAGGGGAGGGGGAACGGGTGCTGCGCAAGCATGGATAAAGCTTCCGAGTGATTCTGTGTGTATCCAAGGTTGAGAGCGCTGGTTACCACCTGGGGACAGCCACGTAGTGTCTGTCCCTTGTTGCTAGGTGGGGCCCTTGCTCATGTGATTTCTGTAGCATCCACATACCTTTGCCACTTTTATGTTTGGGAAAGTTCAAGCCCAGCTAGGTGTTTATTCCCGATGTTGAATTCACAGGACAGAACTCCATGGAAGGAAGAAATGCCAGCATTATCGAGCCCAAAGCCTGTTTGATAGAATTTAAGGCCTGACTGTAGGCAGTTCTAGGACGTCTTAACATTTCTGCTCCAGTTTGTAAATCCTTTAAGGGAAGGCCACAGACCATACGTTCTGCGTTTTCCATAATAGCTGCTGGTGATCTGGAATATCTGTACTGGTTTTTTCTATTCTAAAATATGCGTCCAGCATATGTGGAGATACAGGTAAATGTGGGGAAAAAATTCTAGCGGCAGAAAAGGGAAATGGAAGCATGAAGGCTGGTGCTCGAGCTGTAGCAGAGCCGCTGATGCAGAGCCATTGCTTCCTGCATCTTTTAAACCTACTCTGAGTTTGTTTCCAAGCGCAGGGCTGCCATGCTCAGAGTCAGACTTTCCCCGGAGCTCTGCAGGGCTCACGCTTCACAGGATTATAAATATAGGTGTAGCTTAAAACATAATATATATATATATATGTGTGTGTGTGTATATATATATATATATATATATATATATATATATTTTAGGGAACTCATCTCACCCAACCTGGATCATAGTCATATTTATAAAATGAACAGTGGTGCATAAATTCTCCCCTTCATGAAATTTGTGAAATAAAAAAAAAAATCCCATTTCCCTTTTGTCTTCATGCTGGTAATGACCATTAGTTAATGTTGTAAAAATACTGTCTTTGCACTTAGATGCTTTTATTTTCACTCTTTTACTATTATAAGTCATATGGTTGCCCTGACGTGTGTACTATTTGAAATACTAAACAGTCTCCTGTTTAAATGTAGAGACAATAGGTTTATTATCCTGCTCAGTCTCATCTTCAGCTTTGGGGATACTAACTTTTAGTCAAAGTCGTACTACTCTAGCAACAGGTTTAAAATGTCAGTTTTCTTATCTTTTTGGTTTAGATCTTGTTTGTGATCACTCAAGGTTTTAGGAAAAATATATTTACATCATTTGCATACTCTGTTCAATCTCAGGTCAGTTGTTAGAGATGGATGGCTCCTCACTTGATCTAACATTTGTGTCAGGTGTAAATGGAAGGGTTAAAAGAAATGTAAACTGGAGTTTGTGTATTAATGCTTTGTGCTTTCTAGTACCTCGTTACTGGCTTTATGAAACTTACTTTTAGCTGGGTGTGTGGCACATGCCTAGTCCCAGCACTTGGGAGGCTGAGGCAGGAGGATTGCCATGAGTTCAAGCCTAGTCTGAACTACATAGCAAGACCCTGTCTCAAAAGCAAAAACAAAAGAAAAAAGAAACGTACTTTTAATTCTTTTTGGCTGCTGAAATTGATATTTTACAGCATATTTTATTTTATAATAATTTTATACCTAAAATTTTATATTGTATTTTTATATCTTTAAAATTTATTTATACATTTCATAATTCCATTTAGAGTAAAAATTTAATTTTATTGTAATTTATATTTTAGTACATTTTGGATTTTATTAATATGGGTTACTGTATATGGTTTTATAGAGTCCTCTGTGTGACTTAGTGACAGATTTTTTTAATGTAAGGATATATCTTGTAAAATTGATGCTGATGCATACTTAAATACATCTGACTGTGGATGATTTGGTAACTTGTGGCTGAGGTGAAGGTGGGTGGAGAGAATGAGCCAATACGATAGAAGACTTAACCCGTGGCCTCACTTCTCACCTCCTGTGGGGCTGGGGAAGTGGATGCTGGTAGAAGCATGTTTCTGGGTGAGGCAGTGAGGTTGAGGATAGTTTGGGATCCACCAGGTCCTGCTCTCTATGCAGGGTGGGTTGTAGCCCACTCCTCAGGGACCTCAGCCCCAGCCGAGCAATTACCACTTGGTGCAGAATAAAAACTTGTATTCAAAAGATGTGTAATTTTGGTCTCACTGAATCTTTTGTTGTGAATGGGAACCAATTAGCAAATAAGCTTTTCCATCTAGTGTTTTATTTTTTTTCCCCCAGTACCGGGAATCGAACTCACGACCTCACCCTTGCCAGGCAGGCACTATGCCACTGAGCTAAATCCCCAGCCCCTCCATCTAGTTTTTCCTTCTGCTTTTGATATAATCCCCTTAGCCGAGGAGTTCTGTCATAGTTGGTGTTGGTTGTGCCATCATCATTGAACATGTATTGTAGCTGGGAAGGGAGGGTTTGGTGTAATGGCCTTAGAGTCCTCAGCAGGAGCCAGGGCTTCACTGGAGGTGGTTGCAGTTGTGGCGAATAGTGCTATGGTGTTGTCACTTAATTGGACCAGTCTCCCCGCCAGAGTCTGCCACGTTTTAGAGTAGCCTGTATTTCTTAGCAATTGCCTGGGATGTACTTAGAAGCTGAATGGATTGTAGCAGGCCTGGACCACCCCGGAGAGATTTGGGGTAGTTCCTGGAGAAAGAGACGACTCTTGTGAAGGAGTCAGAACACGGAAAGGCCCTTGCCTGAGGGCAGGCATTACAGCAGAGGTCGTCGGGCAAGCAACCCAAAGCCCCCACCTGCACGTATCCACCAGGGCTGTGCTGTTGGTGTGTGTAGGGTTTGGGGCTGGGAGAGTGAGTGGGGCTGGGTGGGTGTGAAGTGTGTCTGTGTAGCTTCTCCCGGAGAATTCTGATACCTTCGCACTCTTCCGTGCCTCTTCTCCCACTCCTGCCCTTTCTTCCCCCTGAGAAGTTTTGCTGTAAAGGTATTAGGTCAGCTGACAACTGAGAGAAAAGCTATTTAGGGTACTTAGTTCTTCACACTGGAGAGCTTGTAAAAGCGGTCCTAGCAGGAAGATGAGTTTGGAGAATAACGTCAGTTTGGGAGCTAATGTATTTTTATTTTTTATAGTTCTAGGATTGAACACAAGACCTTGCACATACGAGGCAAGCACTTTACCACTGAGCTATGTACCCGTTGTATATATTAGAAATAGCTAGAAAGATCACAAGTCTTTATTATAGGCCTTATCTTCATTTAAGAAATTTACCTTAAAAATAATTATTGCCTTAATGTTAGTTTACTAAGACTGTTTCAGCAAACCATTTGTCTTGGGGTCATGAACGAGAAGCTGGGCAGCCCCTTTTGAGGCAATTTCTGCTTTGTTTCACTGATCCAAAATGAAAGTGAAGGATTCAGAAAAAGAACAAGAGCTTGAGTAGTCTAAATTGAAAGAAAATGAAATGACAGCAAGTAACTGGTTTGTATTTCTAAAATTACTGATTATTTTTCATCCCATGAGGGACAGAAAAATGAAGGAAAATAAAATCTTTCAAGAAAGATTAAGTTATTTTGAACTTAATTTTATGTGACATTTTATGTGACTCAAATGAGACTAAGTTCTTATTCCACACTGTGTTTATAGCCAGAAAGGGTACATCTCAGATGTTCCTGAGGATTTGCTCTTGGGATAAGTTGTTTGTCAAATGTCTGTTGTAGCCATTTAGGAGGCATTTTTCTGTAAACTCTCCCGAGTTTGCTTAAATAAATTGAAGGGCTACAGATAATATTTGTTCACGCTCAGTTATTTATTATAAAGAAAAGGACATGACTTTATTAACTCCTTTTTGTCATGGTAGGGACCATTTTCTGTACTCTATGAGAAAGATGAGATTGTACTGTATAAGAAAATATATTAAAGTTCATTGCATTGAATACTAAGTATAAAAACCTTAAACAGAGAGATGTACAATAAAATTTGAAACATAAGTTGCAAGGCAAATGTGTTAGGTCACAGTAATCAAGTCAGTGGGCTTTTTAGGGGCTGGAATTCCTAGAGCTGGTGTAGCTGGAGGTCCCAGTGGAGGGTCCCTGGCAGAACCAGTCCTGTGATTTGGACCCAAAACGGTCACCTTCTTGGTATCTTTAGGGTTGGTTCCAGAACTGCTTTCTCCTCAGGCATACAAAACTCCAGCGATGCTTAAGTAATTGTGTGTAGATTATGCTTATACCTAATGCAATGCAAATCCTATGTAAGTAGTTGTTACACAGTGTTGTTTAGGGAATAAGGACAAGAAGAAAAGTGTACATGTTTAGTGCAGATGCAGTTTTTTCTGGGTACTTTCATTCTGTGTTGGTTGAATCTAAGGATGTGGAGCCAGAGGATACAGAGAGTCGAGGTAGATTAGACTCACCAACAGGCCCAGAGCTCCCCTCAGACCCGCACAGCTGCTGGATTGATCACCCACATGCATTTTAATGTGGAGTGTGGAGGCCCTGTGCAAGCTGACTCTGTGCCTGTACTTTGCCCTCTGCCCTGCTCATTCGTGTAGTTCCAGTGACCCAGAACTGCTTGCGGCTTCTTGACATGTGCTTGTGTCTTCACTCTTCCCATTCCTTCTGCCAAGAAGTCCTTGCCTTGCCTCCTTGCTTGCCTGTGAGCTCCTGTGGCCTGCTGTGGCCTTCATGAATCTGGAGTGACTTCAATCGGGAGTGCTAGCAACCTCTTCCTGTTTCTTTTCTGTCGTCTTCAGCGGATTATAATGTCCTTGAGGGCCTGGAGATCTGGCAAGTTGTTATGTTTTTTTGGTACCGGGAATCAAACTCATGACCTCACTCTTGCCAGACAAGCGCCTAAGCCTGCTGAGCTATACCTGCGGCCCGATCCTGGCAAGTTAAACACAGAGCTCTGTAGATGTGGAAGAAAGGGATGCAGATAAGTAGTAGTCTGTCTCTTGTGCCATGCTAGGTCAGTTAGGCTGGTTCAGACCCCAGTGTTTGGACAAAAACTGACCATGGCCACCTGCTTTCCACTGCATAAAAATATTCAGACCTCCCCCTTTGCTTGTACCTTGCTGCCTGGCAGATGCAAGCCTTTGGCCAGAATCACCAGCCAAAAGAGAGTGATCAGTGCAGGCTCACTGCACAGGCTTTAGACAATCACTCAGGCTGTAGGTACTGAGTTGGATGTCTGTACATGAAGCATAGCACATACGGTACTTGTCTTGGAAGAGTCTGCACCATGCAAGACACGTAAGCAGTAACTGGTTAAACTGGGTGCTGAGGTCTGTGAGATGTTTGCAGACATCCAGACACATGTAGTAAAATGCCTAATAGGCTGCTGTTAACTTTGGAGCCGGGAAGATTCCCAAGAACATTCTTTATTAAAAACGTCACCCAGAACCAGGGGCTCCCTCCTTCCCTGTACAGAAGATCCGTTCATCTTCAGCTGTGCTTCCACCGCCCATGACGGCGGTGAGTCCAGCTCCTAGTTCGTCGGTTTGAGGTTGGGTTTTGCTGTCTGCTGCCCGCCAGTGGGGAGCTTACTGTTGGCAAAGCATTGTCTTCTCACCCCGCTGCTTTCCCACACTACTGATGCCTTACTTGTCATCTCTCAAACCTCAAGTCCCTCTGTGCCCCGGGTTTCTTTCCTGTCCCTGGGGTACCTGGCAGGTGGAGCGTAGCTGCAGGTCCGTGGGTTGGGAAGGCAAAGGGGCGTTGTGTCTTTCCTACCTTAAAGAGAACAGATTTGCTTGGGGATTAGGTTTCTTGATGGAGCCAGTGCTGAGCGTGGTGGTTACACTCTGTCACGTCACTCCAAGGCTGTGGTTCTGCCCCAGTGCGTGGCAGGACTGTTACAGTTTTGCCCAAGGGTGCAGCTGTCATTTGTGATTGCTTTAGGGAAATGTGTTCCTAAACCCAAGTGGTCGACCAGATTTTAACCCCTGATTTTGTCTGTAAATTGACATTGCCTTGAAATGGAAGATAACTGCACGTGACTCAACTGGGGATGTTAAAAATGCTGTTGGGAGCCAGGCTTGACTTAAAAAGGAGTTGTAAAGTAGCATCTCAGAGAGAGTATCTCACCCTCTCAAAACCAAGTACTGTAGTTCCAGAGCGGGCGTTGGCTGGAGGTTGCCGAGAGGTCATGGATTCTCACTCAGTTTAGTTTATGGAAAGCTTCAGACCTGGGAGGGCTGCAGGTCTTCGTCTCACAGCATTTAGCCCTTGCCAAAGCCTAGGGGTGTGGCGTTAAAGTGTCCACCCAGATTTTGGAGAACAAACTTTTGTTTGGCAGAAGAGCCACAGCTTCGGGTAAGCTGTGAGCGTGGAGGAAAGGTCTATCTGATTGATAAGATTCGGCGAGTCCACATTAGTGCCCAGGGTGTGTGCCTGTTGCTGCTAAACAGAGTTGGAAGGTGGTTCACGGCAGGAAAAGGGAATCTACAGTATCTCATTCGCTCAAAACCAAGCACTGCGGTTCCTGAACGGGCGTCCACAGTAACAAGTCAGGGGGCGCGGAGGTGCCTGTCCGTAGTCGTCTGGCTGCTTATTCTTGCCGGGGGCATGACGCCGCCCTGGGAACGTTCCAAGGGGTCCCTTGGCCTCTGGTCCTATTTTTCTTTCACTATCTGTTTTGAAAGTTGATTGTAACTGCCAGCATTACCTCATTAAAACAGCTTATGTAGACAGCTGGAAAAACCTGTATGGTCTAGGGCTAAATCATACAGAAAATAATCTGTCATTAATCAAGTTTAATGTTTGCTTTTGGACATTTAAAATATGCCTGCTTACTTTTTAACGATATTAACAGATTTTTTTTACAGGTCATCTGATAAAAACACTGATTATCTTTAAAAAGATGGGTTAGGTTTTTTTTTTAAGAAAGGTCCTACTTAGGTCTTCAGACATTTTTAAAATTCTGCAGTGTTTGTCTTTCACAGTGACCTTTTTCTAGACTGACCTTTTTCACTGAATGCTTTTTAATTAAAAAGGGCCAAATGACTGTCTGCCTTCGGAGAAAAACGTTCCATATATTCCTTCCTTCGGTGTCTCCTAGAAGACTGGATGCTCAGAATGGGAATAATAGGGAAGTACTGCATCATCCCCTGTGAGCAAACATTTAGGAAGCAAGGCGATTTCAGAGACAGGACCAGTCCCTGCAGACAGGAGCGGGGACTGAGCTGAGCCAGCGTGGGCTTCGTAGTCACAGGCTCTGCAGAGGTGTAAGGGGCCAGGGCCTGCAAGTGCCCCCAGGCTTTGTGTGTCCTTTTTATTTTTCTTTCTTTGGGATGGTGGGGATTGAACCCTGGGCCTTGCACATACTGGGCAGCGTGTACCGCGGAATTATGTTCCCGCCTCATTTTCTCTTCCTTGGATGTCGACTGAGAGTGGTCAGGCGGATGCACTGTGTGAGCGCCTCCCAGTGAGGACGGGGGAAGGAGGACATAGTCAAGGGGTTGGCGGGAGAGTGGGGTACAGGGTTTTCCTGACAGGGCACTGGCACAGGGTCTGTTTAGCGTCTGTAGTGGGGTTTCCAACCCCCTGCTGCTTGCGGCCACTGCTCAGTGGAGGAAGGTGCTGCTGCCCCAGGAAGGGGCGGGCCTCCTGGTAACTTCGCTGCCTCTCACCGCCCTGAGTCCTGCAGCTTCCTTAGGAGGTGCGCCTTCCCTCCAGTGCTTTTCTCTTCCACTGCTGGGTGTCTGGCTTTGCTCTGAGCATGAACACGATGGAGCAACATGTTTCTCATCTGCGCTGGCTTTGGTCTTTTGTGGTTGTGCATTTGTTACTGGGTCGTTAAACTCTTTCAGTTGTACAATGTCCAGTAAACTAGATAGTCTTCAACCAGAAAGCTGGGAGACTTGGTTTTGTTTTGTTTTGTTTTGTTTAAGCATAGCAACAAGCACATATTTGTTACGAGCACAGTTCATTTCAAAGTTGTCACCTCAACCATATGCACATTACAATTATATTGCTGGTACTTACAACCTGTACAGACTGTGTTACATAAATCAGTACAAGCCTTCCGCTTGCCTTATAATTTATGACTTGTTTTACCTAGGTTGTCTACTTCATTAAATAGATTTGGTTCTGCATGACTGCGACCTGTTTTCTATTGAGTGTGAGACTGGTCTAATTCAGGGAGTGGCAAACTACATTTCACAGGCCTGCGCCTGTTTTTAAATAATTTGGTGAAGCACAGCCATACTCATTCACTTATATATTATTACCTGGTTCCAAAGTGCAAAGATAGAATTGAGTAGTTTACAGCTTGCAGAGCCTAGTGTTTACCCTCTGGTCCGGTACAGAAAAAGCTTGACCTGTGGTCTGAACTCCTACTCTGTGTCTAGGTATTTGCCCAGAACCATGCAGTTCTAATTTGTAGAGTCCTGGATGGTCTGATTAATTTTAGAACTCAAAACTTCTACTTTCTGAAACGTTCACATGTAGGCAGTTTGAATTTCCTGTGCTGTGTATACCAAAACACTCCCCAGTCTATTCTTAGATACAGTGAAATTGGAATTGCATGATCTCAACAGTACCCTCCCTAAGTGAGGACTTTAGAGTTTATGGCCTCCAGGGCTCCACACCTCAGGGAAAGGCTACTTGTGTTTGTGTGAGATCACCTGCTAAGAGAGCACCAGTGGCTTGGGCAAGCAGGTTTATTTCCTGTAACTTAGCATTATAGCTGGTGGTTACATTTATATAATCGGCGCCAAAGCTTTCCTGCTCTACAGGCTTATATTGATTATACCCACACCTGGTAGGAATAAATGAGAAACATTTTTGACTATTACAAAAATGTATGTAATAAAAAGTTTACTATAAAAATATGCATGGCCCAGTTTTTACATTGTGGTAAAACAAGCCATTCAGAGAGGGCATCTGGATTTTTTCCTGGGCCATTACTTAAATTCGTCCCAAGGCTTCTAACATGATGACACAGTTCCTTCATATTCGCACCATTCCAGTATTGTTCTTTTGCTGTTCATAAAGGGACCAGATCCCCACAGTATTGCTCCAGCATACTTGCTGCCATGTAATTTCAGTGAGAAGTCTTGAGAGTAAGCGTGGGTGGTAGTGTCTGTGTGGCAGGCTCAGAGCTGCTTTTCAGGAAAAACTGTAATTCCTATGAAGTGGTTTTTGTTTTCCTGATGAAAAGCTTGAAGTGTCTGAGTGAAACTTGCCACTTTTACTTAATAACTGTGGTAGTAATATTACACTCAAGTGAGTTTTTTTAAAAACGCAACTTTATTATAAAGTCTATTTGTATTTTATAGAAAACCTGATTTACTTTATACAGGATGTATTTACACATTAAAAAAAAAAAACTGTTCAAGCCAGGTGTGGTGGTACACACATATAATCATAGCACTTGGGAGGCTGAGGCAGGAGCATTACTGTGAGTCCGAGCAGGGCTAAATATAATGAGTTCAAGGCCAGCTTCAGCTACACAGGAAAATTCTGTCTCCGAAGTGCTCCCTCAAAAAAACAAAACAAAACAAAACAAAAAAAACACCCAAAACTGTTCAGGTTTATCAGTGTATACTATATGTTGAGTATCCTTTATCCAAAATGTTTGGGACCAGAAGTATGTATTTTCAGATTCTGATTTTTGGGGTTTTGGAATATTTGCATAGCATTTACTGGCAGATGTTTGGGTTAGGGATGGTCAACCTTTCTTTTCCCTTCCCCTGTTTTCTTTGCCACCTTCCTTTGTTTCATCTGGATATTTGTGTGTTATAGGTATGTTTGCTTCTGAAACTAAAAACAGGGTGTTCATTCATCCCTTGGGAATGTTTTAACTTTGAAGCATATTTGTTCTTCTAAATGTGCCTCCTTCCTTTATTCAACAAATATTTATCAGATTGCATAGCACTTGCTATGACTAGCGTAAATGAAGTCATGCCCTACAGATGCTTAGTTTGGTAAAAAGAGAAACATTGTAAAAGCCAAGACTAGTTTAAGAGCTGGGTGACTTAGAAGAATCATAAATTGATATATAATTAAGTGCAACATGAGAACTACTTAGAATTCCAGTTTCAGCTTGGTGCTGTTGAGGCTTTGTGACTAGAGTGAATAGTAAAATACAGTCTGGCCTTCACAGAGTCAGAAGAGGAAAGATTTGTATGAAGAAGTTAAAATTCAGTGTGCCAGTAGCAGAGAAGAATTGGATTTCTATCTAGGAGACAAGGAAGCAGAGATGGAGGGTGACTTGGGGGTGTTAGCAGCAGAAAGACTACCCAGGGGGGTGTTTGTCAGATACCCAGGAGGGATTTGCCCATGTGCCAAGCAGCTAGCAGAGTAGGCATGTGGTAAGAACTGTACACTGTGGTCTGTGGCTGCTGGTACTTAATTGGAGCACCGCGTGCTAGATACCGTGTGAGGAGGTTGGGGCCAGGGTCCAGGCAAGTCCACATCACTCCTTAAAGCTGCTGAGAGAACCAGCTAGGCTTTCAGCAGCAAAGTGAGCCATCGAGATGTACATTTCCAGCTGTGTGCTCAGGCAGCTGCGTGGGATGTGGACAGGAGGAGGAGCGGACCGGTGGCCGGGAGGTCCCAGAGCTGCATGTGAGCCAGCCTAAGGCTGGAGAGGGCTGAATGGGGCTCAGGAAGAGCGGAGGCTGTGTCGCGGGGGAAGGCAGAAATGAGTCTCCATTTCCATTAGATTGTGGCTTGTCATGGAAACCAGAAAGCTTGGATTTGGTGGCACACATAAGGAAAACCCTCTAGTGTCTGAATTCACATATTTTGTCCTCTTTATTCCAAGGGTGACCCTGTGTCCCATCGTCTGCAGCTTGGCCTGTGCCCTGCATCTTCATTTTTCTCAGTCACTCTCAAAATAAAGCACGCTTTTGCACCTTTCATACCGTTATGCTACTGTTATGCTGTTATTTTCCTCTGCCTTCTTGACAGTCGATCTTCCTGAAGTACCTTTCTACTCTTTGTGTCCCCCCACCCCCCACCCCCTGGTCTTCCCAGTGAGGCTCTGGTCTTCTTCCCGTTCCATTACTACCATCTTGTGGAGATCTCTAGTGACCTCCACGTCACCACGCCCAAGAGTTCTGGCTGTTTCGTGGCCCGTCTGGAGCAGCTGTCCACTGGTCCTTGAAGTGCTCATTTCTAGGCCTCTAGGGTGCCATTTTCTCTCGGTTCTCTTCCTGCCTCATTGATCGCCCCGCTGTCTTTCCCACCCATCCAGTCTACGAATACTCCTGGGTTTGCGTCTCTAACCTGGCCCTCTGTCTGGAGTCCCAGACTTGAATCTGACCACTTGTTCAGCATCTCTGCTTAGATCTCCAGTGGGCTCTCAAAATTAGCTTATGTAAGACATGCATCTCTTAATTCTTCCCCGTCCCTCAGTCTGTTTCTCCCCAGGTCTTTCTTAGTTAACTGGCAACACTTCTACCTGGTGCTTGGCCCAAAAGAATTTGGAATAATTATTGAGCTCCTTTACCCTCCCCTCTGTCATCCACATTCAGCATCTACACAGATCCTACCAGGTCCTCCCATTGGCTTCACCTTAGGTTCTAAGACCAGGGCACACAGCGTTACCACTAGATTGTTGCAAGGCAGCTTTGTCGCTGGATTCCCAGTTTCCACACTTGGCAGTCAGAATGACCCTATCTAATGTGTGGGTCATGTGATCCCTGCATGCAGACGCTCTGGTGTATGCTCATCAGACAAGGACATTCCTCCAGCCCTCAGCGTGGTCCATATCCCTTATAGTCTGTTCAGCCTTCCTTTGCTCCTGCTTAGCATTTTAACAGACTGCCAGTAGGCCCCTTAAAGTTAGCATATCCAAAATGTAACTGTGATTCCTCCTGCTCTCTAACCCTGCTCCCCCCACCCAGTCTTTCTCAGTTAGAAATAGAAAACTGCATAAAGTATATGGTCGAACAGTTCACTAAACAAGCACAGACCAAGGAATACACAGATGGATGTTCAGCATTACAGACCAAGGAATACACAGATGGGTGTTTGGTATTATTGGACAATGAAAAAAGTGAAGTATCTTTTACTGATTGCTTTGGTGGAGTTAAAGAATAGTGATCTTGGCTGGAGACTCTTAGTGAACAAGTACCAACTGGCAAAGAGTATCAGAGAGTCTTTAAAGTTTTCACAGCTTCTAAACTAGGTATTGACTAATTCCAGGAATAAATGGGGGACTACAGAAATGTGTGTCTGTAATTATAAAGAAATTGAAACAACCCAAAGCAGTAACAGAAGATAAATTACAGCCCATTTATGGAGTGAAATCCTCTGCACTCATTATGAAGAGCATAGAAATACTAAACTGTATGTAGATGTGTTCACTTTTTGAGTGGGAAAAATTGTGTTGAAATCTGTGCTATAGACTCACATACAAATGTATACATATATTCAGGAAAGAAAAGGGGACAGAGATACAGTAACTAGAAATTGACAGTGGTTCGAGTGATGAGATTGCAAGCTGTTGTTCATGTTTATTTTGCAGTACACATTGATTACTTTTATAATTAAATAAGAAAGAAAATGAAGGCCCACTAGATCTCGACGTGCCGTATAGTTTCACTTTGGAATTGGAGTTCCCTCCATTTCCTGGTCCCTGCTGCCCCCCTCCCACCATAGGCTTAATAAGCTTGTGCCTATCTAGGGACAGGGCCTCAGCTCCTGCCTGTGGGAAGAGCTGCTGTTTCTCTGTCTGAGCCCTCCCAACCTCCCTGCCCGTCCTATTTCAGCCTCTTGTCAGCATTTAAATACACTAGCGTGACCTGTCTTCTGGGAAGTAAGCATTGCTTGCTCTGTTTGTTTTTTGGCCTTGCGTTTACTTTGTGATGACTATGTACAACCTGTTGATATTTCTCTAATGGATAATGTTATATTTAATATTTATTTATTTATTTAGGGTTTTTTGAGACAAGGTCTCACTATGTAGTCCAGGCCGTGAACTCACTATATAGCCAAAGCTGGCTTTCAACTTGCAGCAATCCTCCTGCCTCAGCCTCCTGACAGGGATTACAGGGATGTGCCCCCACTCCTGGCCCTCTTTATTCTTAAAGACTCACTGAGTATTTATCTGTGCTACAATGCAAGGATACAATGGTAATTCATAGCTAAAATGCCCCACATACTCCTTTTATAGAAATTAACACTTGTAGTGGTCAGGGCTTTTCTTTGAAGGGAGTGGTACACTGACTGTAGGTAGATGTTTTATCTGTTAATTGAAACTTATTAAAAACCTTAATACCATAAGCCATTAGACAAAAGCTAATGAAAGCCATAATGAAATACCACTAGCTGCCCTTTAGAAGACCCGAATAAAGGGTGGCACTGAATGTTGAGAAGGGTGTAGGGCAGCTGAAGCTGTTTTCCCCTGCCGGTGGAAATGCTGGTTTCTTATTTAACTCACCATATGGTTCAGTACTGTGTTCCTACATCTATCCAAGACAAGCGAAGTCACTTGCCCACCCCAGACACTGTGTGTGAAGGTGCACAGTCACTTCATTCATTACTTCCAAAAGCTAGAAATAACCTAGACATGAATTGGTTGACAGACGGGTCAGCAGGCTGGGGTACATCCGTACAGTGGGATACTTCTGTGCGCACTGAATCATCAGCCTATTGCACTGGGTGGAGGAGGCAGATGTAGACAGCTGCCTGCTCTGTGGTGGAGTTTCAAGAATATAACAGATGAACAGCAAAACTAGAGGGATGAAAAATAGGCAGTGGTTGCCATGAGCCAACTTAAGAGGAGGGTTTGCCCGTGATGCGGCTCCTGGGCATCTCAGGGATGATTGTCTATTGCAGATCTTGAGTACCACGGCAGCTACTCGCTATACTTTAAAAAGGGTACATTTTACATTTTGTAGGTTTTACGTCAGTAAGCTTCACTTTAGTTTTGGGGGGAAGTGTTTTGAGACAGGATCTCATTATGTAGTTCAGGCTGGCCTTCAGTTCACTTTGTAGCCCAGGCAGGCCTCGAACTCCCAGCAATCCTCCTTCCTCAGCCTCCCAAGTGCTGGGATCACAGGCATGTGTCACCATGCCCAGCAATCACTGGGTTTCTTACACATCTTCAAATTTCTCTCTATAAGTGTAGTAGCCCCCCATCTAGTTTCACTTTCTGCACCTTCTGTTATCCATGGACAACTGCAGTATGAACATATAAAGCAGAAGATTCCAGGTACCCCCAAGGCACAGGTTTTACATTGTACCACTGAGAGTAGTGTGATTGCACTGTGCTGTCCTGTGCCATCTCACGAGGAGCTGAGTCATCCCTTTGTCCAGTGCACCCTCTGCATGCTTACCTGCTGTCTTGGCTGTGGCTTTTCAGTGCTTCTGTCAGGTACCTCTTACTTTACTAACAGTGGCTGCGGCACTAAAAGTGCCGGAGTCGTGAAACTGGCAGTTCAGATATGCCTGAAGTGCTTTGTGCAGGTGAAAAGCTGAAGTACAGTGAGATCTTTGAGAGAGAGACACAGCAGGTAACTTTCGTTACAGTACACGGTTACAACCGCTGTGTTTTGTTATTAGCCTCTTACTGGGCTTAGTTATCAGTTCAGCTTTATTATATTATGTATGTACAGACAGTACACAACTTGGCTTGACTTGCAATTTTCAACTTTGCGTGGGTTTACTGGGGCATTAAATGCGTTTTCACTTAAGATGGGTTTATTGGAACACAACCCCATTGTATGTCAGGAGAGCCACCTATGCAGGAAAAAGCATAGGAGGTGTCGGGAAGGGTTTGCTACTGTCCTAGATTTCAAATTGTGTGCCCTTTAATAGGCTGTTGGTGGCCGTTGCTGGGTGTTAGGGTTAAGTAAGGAGGCTACCTGTGTGCTGGTGTGAGGCAGATACCTCTCGTGGGTGAAGCAGGATTCTCATGAAAAGGTGAAGTGGCTGTCTCGCCAGATACCTGTGGTTTGGTCAAAAAAACACAGTGAAAGTTGAAAAAACGTTAAAAAAATTTTATTGTAGTTAAAGACACATTGTCATTAATTCCCTCTCAAAATACTCCGCCCCTCACTTTGAACACACTTGTCCCATCATTCTTGTCGCTTTGTGAAGGGGTTCTGAGAGTCCTTTCGTGAGTGACTTACGCTGTCAGGGCTGCCTGGATGTCCTGAGTGGATTTAAACATTCATCTTCTGTGCCCATTTTCCCTTTGGGAAGGGCTAGAAGTGGCACAGTCCCAGATGTGGTGGATACAGTGGAAGAGGGCACATGGAGGGTTTTACAAGCCTGCCTGTCTGTTGAGTGACACTTGGCAGCACCCACCAGTTTTTACCTTCTAAAGACATGTACTCCTAGATATTCTGGAGGCTGAGGCAGGAGGATTGCAACTTCATCATGGGGGAGGGATTGGGTAGGATGTTTAGGCATCCCCTGTGTTTTATTTGGTATTCTACACCAAAATTTTATGTGCATTTTAGGACCTTGACAGCTTATACATTAGCTGTTTCTTCAGAGAGTACCATTTTAAAATGAACGAAACAACTCAGAATTAAGTGAGAAAACATGTTCCTTTTCTAAGTGTAGTTAACTGTAATCACCTCAAAGCCCTGGTTCCCTCAGTATCGACTTCTACTACATTGGAGCCAGGAAGAATGAAATCATCCTAAAAATCTTGGAAACAGAATGATTGACTTTATCCTTTCTTCACACTTTCTCCATTTTTAACTTCTAAGAATTGTTTTCTAAGTGGAGCATGATGGTGCACACCTGTAATCCTAGCACTCAAGAGGCGGAGGCAGGAGGATCACTGAGAATTCAAGACCAGGCTGGGCTACGGAAGCAAGTTCAGGGCCAGCCTGCTCCACATAGGCGAGACCCTGTCTCAAAACAAAACCAAAACTACAAAAAAGAATTGTTTTGTCACTGAGTAGCAGTTATGAATTTATAACATTGAAGACAAAAATTATAGTAGGAAATTAAAGCACCTTGAGTAAATTAAAATTTAAAGAAAGTCAGTGGTAGAGCACCTACTCACGTACCCCAGCCTCTGGGTTCAGTTTCTGGCGCCACCATCTGTGGAGGTGGGTGATGACAGCGTGGCAGGCTTGATCAAGAATGCCTTATTTACACCGCTCATCCCCTCAGTTTTGCTTGCTAATCTGAAGCTTTGCTGTTTTGGAGTCGCTCAGCTCATTTCTGCCTGTTTTTGTAAAATTGAGGAAGAGAAGGTGCCTCAGATGTCGTCCGCTCTGTGTGGTGCGGTTGGTCCGCAGAAGATTTCCTCCATTAGAATTTTGCTTAGATACTAATGTATCCATACAGTAGGAAAATATTAAACCCTTCACCTCAGAGTCCAGTTTCCCTTTCTCTGGGGCCTTGCCTCTCGCCCTGTTACATTGCTAGGAAGATAAACTTAAATCCCTCGCATCCATTACAGTTATTTGCCAAAACTTTCTTGCTTTTATCTTTTTTTTTTTTTTTTTGGTACCGGGAATCGAACTCTCAATCTTCATGCTTGCTGGGCAGGCGCTGTGCCGCTGAGCTACATCCCCAGCCTGGCTTTTAGAAAGTTAACTTCTGCTTAACTCTGTGGGTTAATGTGTTGATCTAATATGTATAAAATTGAAAAGGGATTATTAGTGTTTGATTTTTGAGTGTTATTACTGAAGTGTTGTTAGGGATTCTGTTCTTCAGGTTTTATTCAAAACTAAAGACTTGCTGCCACTTACTCATTTTTTTTGGTAACATGAGTAGACCAAAGGTTACTGATGGGCTATTTTGTGTGATGAAAAGTTTTTATGAAGGAATACCTTTGGGAGCAGGGACAGCATGTCTCAGAGGCAGGATTTTATCCTTAGAAAATCAGTAAAAGCATTGGTACAATTTTTATTTGTAACATAGAGAAGAAAATTCTTCCCTTTGAATTCAAGATTGTTTCATAGAACCGTTGGACTACTTTGCTTTATTAAAAAGACAGTTTCCCACTCTAAGTGAAACTGGACATGTAACTTTACTAGTCTCTTTTCTGCGTCCCTTTACCTTGTTCCCTATTTTCCTGCAGCCCTTGAGGAAGGCACTATTGTAACCCCACCTCACAGTTAGGAGGCTGCTGCTGATAGGTTGAATAGCTGTACCTGGGTCACATGGTCTGGGTCACATGATGTGAACAGCAGACAGGTGCCACCCAGTCTCTGGTTCTCTAGAGCCAAACTTCCGTCACTTAGATAGATTTGCTTGCCAGTTTAAAAGCATACTTGTGAGGTGATTAATAAAAATTAAAAAAAATATATTATTTATCACTCATCTTACAGTTGATTACGTATCTTTTCCTGCCGAGAATAGTAAGGTTATTGCACATGAAGACAGATTACCACTTCAGTTTTATTTTTAATGAGGGCTGAGCCAGTTTTGTTTCATTCCTGAGTGACAGGTCTTATGATTTAATTTTCCTGTGATATGACATAATTTATTTCAGACTACGAATATCATACTCAAAGAATTTGCTTTAAAGTTACGCTGCTAATTTACTTTGTAAGTTCTACACAGAAATGCATTTAATTAGTGTAATTATCTCTTAGCCAAGTGGGAAACTTTTCAGTGCCAAAAATGTTAGGGTTATGTGCTTGATAGCTTTCATGCAAACATGGGAACTTTCTTACCTACCAGCTACACATACTGACAACTTCCTTAAAGTAGCTTCAAAATTCGGTGTTCCTAAACTGAATGGTATCAGACTTCTATTATATAATGAATATTAATCATTGATAGATAAAGCTTTAACATGTTTAGCATTATCCAGGGATTTAATCTAATATGACATGTCTAATTTAACACTGGGTAAGGGGCATGTTCTTTCTCTTGACAACATATAAGTAATAACCTTATTTGCTAAATGTAGTATGTTTTATATGTTGTCTCTTTTTTAAAAAAAATAGCGCTTACTCTTTTTTGTAGAAAGTAGCATTGCACCAATGTTTTCTGTTGAACATACTTGGACACTTGTATTAGAACATAAATGTCTAGAGGAGAAAATGTAATTTTTTTCTCCATTTATTTCACCCTCCTGAAGTTGGCCCCTTCATGGTTACCCCAGAACTGCCCCCATTTTAAGTATGTTTTTAAAGAAGGACCTTCTGCTTTTGTTACCGTATTCCTACGTAATGATTAACGTACAGCTTCGGAGAGTACTTAAAATGCTGTTGTTTTAAGTGACCCTCTCTTCTCTCGATAGCAAATGAAGAAGCATCCCTGCCGCCAGTGTGACAAGTCTTTCAGCTCCTCCCACAGCCTGTGCCGCCACAACAGGATCAAGCACAAAGGCATCAGGAAAGTTTATACGTGCTCGTAAGTCACGATTTCTAATGTGGAAGCACAGTGAGAGGGTTGTCAGCACCTTCTGGAGTGTTTTGTTTTGTTTGCTTTTGTTGTAATGGAGATTGAACTCAGGGAATACCCGGTTCTTTTAAATTTGAGACAAGTTCTTGCTAAATTGTCCAGACTGGCCTCAAACTTGCAATCTTCCTGCCTCAGCCTCCCAAGTAGCTAAGCTTATAGGTGTGCAGCACCATCCTCAGCCTTGTTTTCATATTTTACCATTAACTTTTGACTCCTCACCCTCTGCTCCAGTTTCTAGATTAGATTTCTTGACTGTATTCTATTTTGGCATACAGTTTTATTGATTGGGTCATCTCACTTGCATAGACCACATACATTAAATTTTTATATTACTCAGTGACTTTTTTTTGTTTGTTTGTTTTTCCGGTACCAGGAATCGAAGTCACAATCTTGCATTTGCCAGGCAGGCGCTGTGTCGCTGAGCTAAATCCCCAGCCCCTCAGTGACATTTTTATTACTGAGAATTGGGAGCGGAGGTGGCTGGTTTACTGGTGGGAAGTAGTGATTGGGCAGCATTGTAGATTGACTTGACAGGTCAGTTTACTTGATTTCAGAGGAGGCCTGGAAAAGGTCCAGTCCAGACCAGGTCCTTGGGCCCTTTGGCAGTACTCGCTCTTGGCTGAGACCAGACACAGGTGAGGGACTGAGTGGGCCATAAACTCTCACACCTCAGTGGCCAGCTGCCTCTTCGTATGTAATGACCAGATGTGTTACCATATTGGTAGTGGACAGTCTCAGTCACCTCTCAGGGGAGTTGGTAGAGCAAGGTGTTTCTCATCAGAGAGATCTCTAGGACCCAGAATATGGAGAGCCAGTGTGTAACGCCACAAAAAAGGGGTCAGAGCAGGTGGTGTGGGCCTTGTGCACAGGGACAGGCGTGAAGCTGGCTGTCACCCCAGCGAGGGTTTGCTGGGGCTTGGTTCGATAGGGAAAGTTTTCTAGGTAGCAAAGCAGGAGTGAAATCAAAGAGGTAAGTGATTTTAGCGAGGTGACAGTGTTCCATAGATAGTCTGTATGTTGAGAATGAATGAAAAGAATCAGAATTTAGGATGCCTTGGGCTGAGAAAGGAGAGAAAGGAGTCTGCCTGGCCATAATCCCTCCTTGATAGGTTTTGTTTCTTTCCCTGTGAAGTCCCTGTCCAGCAGGAGGATGCCAGGACTTCCTAGCTAATTTACTGCTGGCAGAAATCTCCTCATGAGTTAAGAGCGCGTGTTCTGTGGTGCCAGCTCCTGCCACTGCCCCTAGACGGCCTGTTAGGTGAAGTCTTCAGGTTCGGAGCCAGTCATTATTTGAAAGTAACAGTTTTGGTTCCAAACAAGACCAGGCTCCTCGTCCCCTTCACTGCAGTGGTATTCTTGGTGGGATGGATACACAGCATCCATCAGCAGCATGTTATGAATGTTTTAAAAACTTTTTGGCCTGATTTAAGAAAACAGTAAATACCTATCTTTCGAACTATCTTCTTAATTACAATATTTTTGGCACAAGGTAAAATGAAAACTTAAATAAGTGGCCTGTCATGGGTCAGTTCATTTTTCCACATTTTTGTCTGTGTGTACTTGAGAAAGAAGCACACTTTTGCCCACCCACGCACGTTAGGAATGTACCCCGTGAGCGAACCTGTTCCAGGGCTGTGGTGATAAACACAGGGGTCACATCGATGCTTTGGTGACAAGACTGGGCTGGGCTCTGTCTCCTCACAGCAGAGGGACAGGGGAATTCACAGCCTAACAGCAGCATGGCAGGCCCAGAGGGGACTGGATAGCCTGCTTGGTCTATCATGGTGTAAATTCTGAGGTATTCTGAGCTGTTGTAAAGAAAACTTTGGAAATTTAGTATTCTGTGTTTCAAAATTAAGGCTAACGTAGAATTAGAAATTAAGTCGTACTTTGATTAAACCTAGAATATTCCAACTGAAGCAGATCAGTCTAGTCCTGTACCAACAGAGCTTCTTTTACAAAAGCTGTTTTTTTAACCCCTTTTTCACAAACTGGGCCCTGTGGCTCCTGGCAACACCGCTTGCTTGTCCTTGAGCGCTGGCGTTAGTTGAGCGCGGGGAGGCTGTCGGGGCTGTTGGGGCTGTTGGGGCTGTCGCGCAGGCCCTGCAGCTGCGGCCGGTCCTCTGTAGCAGGGTGGTCTCTCCCCGTCTGTGCCCTGCAGCCACTGCCCGGACTCCCGGCGGACCTTCACCAAGCGGCTGATGCTGGAGAAGCACATCCAGCTCATGCACGGAATCAAGGATCCGGATGTGAAAGAGATGACCGAAGCTACCAACGAGGAGGAAACCGAAATAAAGGAAGACACCAAGGTCAGACATCACAGCGAAGCTGTGTTGACTTGTTTTGTCCGTGCATCGTCTTCCTCTACCTGTGCGTTCAGTTGCAGTTTCAAAAATTCAGGTTACACATAAAAGTGTAAAAGAACGGATAATCCCCCATACCCATTTTGACACCTCAGCTTCTCCTGAAAGGTAACTTTTGTTAAATTTCTTCTGTGCCCTTCCAGAGACAGCTATAGGGATCTACTTGCTTATATAACTTAAAAGTTATGTTGATTTAGGGAAATTGTCTCTTAGCTGGAGGAATCTCTTAAAGGTAGATTCTTTTTCTGATAGTATGCCAGTGATAATAGGTTCCTTATCACAGTGAAGCGAGGGATTAGTTCCTTGTAATGATAAAGGATGAAACAACAGATTTATGCCCTCTTACCCCTTTTTGGTGGTGCTGGGGACTGAGCTCAGGGCCTGGCATGTGATAGGCAAGTGCTCTCCTACTGAGCTACATCTCCAGCCCCCAAGCCTTACTCTTGTATGGGGGTGGTGAACTTTAGTCAGTCAGCCATAAATAGGGTCCTGTGTGAGAGGCATTGTGTGCACCACGTGCCATTGGAGTTCAGGGACGCCGCAAAGTCAGGCGCTGTTGCTGGCCTTGGTGCCACGCTACGTCTGGAAGGCACTTAGGTAAAAGCAGTTCACACATAAATGCTTTGCAAGGAGTTAATCATTGTGTAAAAAGCTTATCAGACTAGTGTCACGTTGAGATGTAGTCCTTATCCACAGAAGTTAAAAGAAAGTATTGTAAACATAGCTTAGGCTCTGGGCAGAGCAGGCTGGACCACAGGGCATGGAGAGGAAGTGTCCTGCGGGCTTGGTGGACTTGATATGTGCAGGGACGGGGAAGGCAGAGTGGACGGAGAAAGACAAATGAAAAGGCCGCAAGGCGTGTTGCTGAGGTGGGAAGAGCAGCTCCCAGCATAGTCACAGTGAGAACCAGAGCCCGATGTGTTGTCACCCAACGCCTCCCTCCACCTCTGTGGGACCCTGTTTCCTGTACACCCTGGGCCCTCTGCCACTGCAGTCACCCTGCTCTGTCCAAAACACAGGGCAGAGTGAGGTGTGACTTCACGCTCCTTGGGGCTACTTTCTTTCTCTTCCTGCGTCGGGTCCCTGACCCCCTTTGCCAGGCCCTCCCTGACCCCAGGTACCCACCCTGTTTCTCCCAGCATGCCTTGTACCGCCTGCTTGTTTTCTTGAGTCCATTGTGCTCCAGATCGCTGCACTTGTTCTGGTTTGCCCGTCCTGTGCCTGGGTGGTAACTCGGTTCCTATTTGAGGGTAGAGGGACGGTACAGGCCTTTGGCAGGGCAGATGGGTGACTTAAGAAGCCCTAGTCCCGCACTTACAGTGTGTACCTTTCTGGCAGTCATTCACCAGAGATACAGCAGGGCAGCTTCAGTTGTGTTATTTGTTATGCTTCTCCCCGAAAGGTCCCAAGTCCCAAGCGGAAGTTGGAAGAACCGGTTTTAGAGTTCAGACCTCCCAGAGGAGCCATCACTCAACCACTGAAGAAGCTCAAGATCAACGTGTTCAAGGTTCACAAGTGCGCCGTGTGCGGCTTCACCACCGAGAACCTGCTGCAGTTCCACGAGCACATCCCCCAGCACAAGTCAGATGGCTCCTCCTACCAGTGCCGCGAGTGCGGCCTCTGCTACACGTCCCACGTCTCCCTGTCCCGGCACCTCTTCATCGTGCACAAGCTGAAGGAGCCCCAGCCGGCATCCAAGCAGAACGGGGCCGGGGAGGACAACCAGCAAGAGAACAAGCCCGGCCCCGAGGACGAGACGCCGGACGGCGCTGCGTCAGACAGGAAGTGCAAGGTGTGTGCAAAGACCTTCGAAACAGAAGCTGCCTTAAACACGCACATGCGGACACACGGCATGGCCTTCATTAAGTCCAAAAGAATGAGCTCCGCTGAGAAATAGCCACAGATGTTCCATAAGGAAAATCCTGTCCACATTGGAATCAAGAAACATTTTTGTTACAAAAATTTGCAGTATAATAGAGTTAACAGTACTGTCTAGGCTGTTGCAATATATTCCCTCTCAGTGTACCCTCCTCACCGTCAGGTTATCTCCTCCGTAAGGATCATGACAGTATTTGAGTTTAAAAGAGTTTGTATATATTTAAACAATAACTTTTATACTCTTTGTTACATGTTTGTATCAGTATTTAGTGGAAAATGTTTTGAGTTTTTTGGGTTAGAGTTTTTCTTTTTGTACTGTTTCTTTAAAACAGAGTTCTTAGGGTCAGTTCCTGAATTCAGATAAACCATTTTGTATGTCACAAATTTGAATGGGTTCACTAATCAGAGGCTAACATTAATGCCTTTTTTAGTGTTTTTAATTTTTAGAATTCACTACACAAATTGTAGGTGATCGTGGTCTCAACAACACTAGGAACTTTAAAGTGTCTTAGCACTACTCCCTGCGCGCCTGCCCGCAAGCACGGCCGCCCGGACAGCTGCACTCACTGGGGCGGCCCAGGCCACACCCAACCCCACGCCCAACCCAGCGTGTTTAAAGCAGCCTTGCAGGGACCCGCTCTCCCAGCAGTGGGTAGAACAGGCCCGGAATCCAGTAAAGAATGTAGATGTGCTTAATTCCATCTGGAGAAATGAGGAAGAAGGGAATTCTAAAGGGAAAAAGCAAGGCTGATCGATCGTTGGGGGCACATTTGCAAGGCTGACTTAAGAGCACAAGGAGGTAAAGCTTTGAAAGGGCTGGACTACTGTAAAAGTTACAAACACGTAGTTAGAGCAGTAGACGTCTAGTCAGATGTTTGTCCCGTAACTTATTAACTATTACACACTTAAGATATCAAGTATTTCTCTGGCTCTTGACAGGAAAAAAAGTCATAGTTGACTTAACCCTTTGCTGTCTAAGCAGTTGGCGTTTCCTGTTCTGGGTGCTACTGCCAAACGTTCTGGTACTTAGAGTTGGGATGCACAACTTCAACCACCGACTTACCATGCAGCAGCCTGCACACGCAGTTGGCCATTAGATGAAGCACTGAGCCACCTGGGTTTCCTTTAGACATTTCAGTAGGTACAGCTCGCCTCCGTAGTTCTGCTCATTGAAGCATCGCAGAGGTACTCTTCTGTCCCTTCTGTTCGTAGTTCTCTGGCAGAGTTATATGTATGTATTTGTTTTTGTTTTTTTTTTTGGTTATTGTTTTGTGGTTTCTTTTGCATTTTATATCTTGTATTTATCCCTGAACGTGTTTTGTACTTTTTTTTTTGTAAGAAAAGAAATTCTTTTGTGTATATATAGATACTTGCATGATAGAATGTAGTCGGTGTTTGGTTCCTCAGAAGGTCTTGCTGCTGTCAGGTGTTATACACTACATCCATCATAACTGTATTAAACACATTTAATATGTAAATAAACGTGGGACATTTGGCCCTTGTGCTTCTGTGAGAGAGTTATTGATGGTGGGTCTCTGACATCTTCATGAAGTTAAGGAAGTGATTAATTGCTGGGACAGACTAAAGGATACTGCCAGATTCTTCCCACTAGGAGGAGTGGCGTATTTATTCTCGTTAATAATCAGCTATTGGTCACTTCCTTCTTGACTCCATCAGTACAACCCAAGGGTGTGATTAAGTATTCCTCAACTTGAAGTTTGATTGCTGTTACTCGTTACAGTTATATTTGTATTGCTCTAAGTTGTAATCATAGCACTTTCACATGTTTCTGCATTTGGACCTTGCAATAAACCTATGTGGAGGGCCGCATGGGTCTGTATAGCCTAGTTTTACAGTTGAGGAAGCTGAGTTCAGATTCAGTTCTTTGCCTAAGCCCTCGTAGCTGGTAAGTGGCTTTGCATATTAGAACCCAAATATTTTGCTCTAAATCTAGTGCTCGCTCTATGTGGTTATGTACATATGGACAAATATTCATTTATTCAACAAATAAAAGTATGTGTAAAACATGATCCTAGAACTTTTGTTTTTGGCATTATGGCTTTTATAAGATAACCTGGAAGTCTTTCTACTTTTAAACACCCAGAAATGCTTGGTGATGTGGAATTGCATCTGTTAACTGAAATCCACACTAACAACCACTGCTAACCAATGCAGTAGCTCCGGAGGGAAACCTGGATTCTCAAGTCTTAGGAAGCTGGGACTGTGAAGTGGAAGACAGAGCTTGCAGAAATTACTTAGAATGCAGCGCAGAGATAAGGAGGTGGAACATAGGGAAGAGGTCAGAGGTCAAGAATGACAAAATGGGAAGCTCCAACTTAGGTTCATAGCAGTTCCAGAAAAAGGGACAAGACAGAAATTCAGAAAGGTTAGTATGGAACATTTTAGCTATTAGTGAAATACACGAATACTTGTGAACGGAGTGCTGAGCAAGAACACATGTTGGGGCTTCAGTGCTCTCCATTCTCGCGGTGCGTGCTAGATGTGGGCCTTTGAGAGAGGGTGCAGTCAGACCAACAGCACAGTCCTGTGGATGCGTGCTCAGTGAGTTCTTGGCAAGCTCATTTGCTCTGTAGTGGACTGTGGGAACTGAAACTGGGCAGGTAGGTTTGGGCCAGGCTATAAAAGACAAAGCCAGGTGTGGTTCCACCTGTAATGCCAGCACTATGGGAGGCCAGGGCAGAAGGATCAAGTTCAAGTGTAGCCTCAGCAACTTGGCAAGACCTTGCCTCAAAATAAATTAATGGGATGGGGTTATATCGCTGTGTACAAAGGCCCTGGGCTCTATCCTTATACCAATCCCTCAAAAATAGATAAAAGCCTGAAAAACACATTAAAGTTTCATCCTTTGATAGTTGGAAATGAGTTATTTGGCCTGGGTAATGACATAACAAGCTGAACTGGTAGCAGTGTTTAGGATGGAAGGTGAGGAAGTGTATCAGTCAGGCTAGGTAGGTTATGCTGTGTTGTGCAACCTCAAATACAAATGGCTTGTCACAAGACGTCCAGTCTGCCCATCTTCAGTGTCCAGTGTGGACTCTTAGGCGGCATGCTTTCCTATCTCTTGGTCCCATTGTCCCACTGGTTACAAAAATTACTGGTTACTGTGGCGGAAGGCAAATGTGATTAAACTGGACCAGAACTGCAAAACACCACTTCTCAAACTGGTCAAAACCAGCCACACGGTTTTTCACTGTCACAAGGAGGCCAGGAAGTGCTGCTTCCCGTGTGCGCAAAATGCTAAAAATACTTGGAGAGCATAAATAACCATCACAGGAATAGTTTAATTACCGTAGCTCCGGTGCTAACCCAATATGAGGACTAGACCTAGGGTAGAGGGAGCAGGCTTGGAAAGAGGCTTCAGTTGTAATTAAAATGTCCAAAACAGTATCAGAAGCATTTCATATAGTGGAGTACAGAGGATGTCTGATTTGAAAGTTCAAATTTAGGTGATTATGTCAGTTTTTCTGAAAGTTTAGATTAAATGGAAACATGGAAGTAAGAATTAGAAGACATGGTTAAGGGGAAGATAATATGCTTTGAGTTTAGATATTCAAGACAAGTGTTTGTTTCTATGTGGTGGGTGATTCATAGCAATGCATAAAGTAACAGCAATGCATAAAGACCAGCAGCAAAATGAGAAGAAGGAAAACGTAGGCTTAGACTACATGATACTGACCAGTTCTCCCTCCCAGACACGTTTCTGCACATTCCTAACTCCTACCACAGTAAAGAGTCCAAAGAACAACCGTTCCCCCAAATCTCTGGTGGCATTTCACCACTGCCCATAGACTAGTGAGCTCCATCCCAGGAATTTTGACCAACCATGAAATTTCCTCTTGAAAAATTTGGAAAGTCAATATAAAATATTCATATTAATGTAATCATGCCCTGAGCACTTTAAAAAATGCTTACTTGGAAGGGGAAAAAAAGCAAAATGCCTGGAGAACTTTGTAAAATACGACTTGGAGGAAGCCCTCACTTACCTCACAGGAAAGTCTGAAAATAAAGAGCGTGCCCACTTGGATGTGCGATGCTTATCACGCCACACACACACCCACTTTGCAAATTTCAGATGCTTTAAAGATTGCAGACTGTAGCTCCTAATCATAGTGTATATCTAAATAAGGAAATTTAGACTTAGTTGCCTTAAAAATTTAGTTCCTACTCTGGCATTCTTATCGTTTGTGCAAATGGATTATTGAAACTTCTTTTTTGCTTAGAAAATTTTTTTTCCATTATGGCCCTGACATCCTTACTAACTGTAAGCCATGGGATATGACCACGTGAACTTATTTCTCTGCAAAAATGGTGGCAACCACAAAGTGAAAAATGTACAATGATATACAAAACAAATACAAAGCATTCAACGAATACCAACATGAAAACCATCAGACTACAAAGGAAGACAGCAAGAGAAGTAAAAACAAATTATATCCCACAAAACCAGAACAGGAAAAACAAAATGGCAGTATGAAGTCTTCCTTGGACCTTGATTGTAAGTGGACTATATTCTTAAAAAAAAGAGGTAAGAATGAATGGTTTAAAAAGATAAGACCTATGTATATGCTGTGTACAGCAGATGCACCTCACCTTTAAGGACACTCACAGGAGAAAAGGTAAAGAGAACAAGGGTAGCTATACTTGTATTAGACAAAATAGACTTTAAGTAAAAAAATAGAGACAAAGATGTAATGACAAAGGAGTCAGTTTATGAAGAGGTTAATACCAGTTGTAAATATGTATTCGCTCAGTATCGAAACATCTAAAAATATAAAGAAAATATTAATAGACCTGAAGGGAGAGCTAAATGGTAATACAAAAACAGTAAGGGGTTTCATTACCTCACTTCCAACAATGGACATATTCTGATTGGACTTCAACTATGCTTCGGACCAAAATGACCTACAGACATGTGCAGAACATTCCATCCCAAAACAGTACACATTCAAGTACACAGTTTTGTCCAGGATAGATCACATATTGTGCCACAAAACAGGTCTGAACAAGTTTAAGAGGATTAAAATATACCCAGTGTTTCTTCTGACTACAATGATAGGAAATTCAGGAGAAATTGTGGAAAGTTCACAAATACATGCAAATTAACATGGTACTAACAAAAATGATTAAAAAAATTTTAGATAAATGAAAATGGAAGCAACATTCCAAAACCTATGGGATGCAGCAAAAGTGGTTTGAAGAGGGAAATGTATAGCAATAAATCCCCATATCTCCTTGGGACCCCAACCCGCTCCTGCAAGATTCTCGACTAGCAGTCGTAATTCTCTGATCACCATTGCCCCAAATCCACTCATTCTAAATAGTCCAGCCTCATCCACATGATTTGAGTGTGAGGCTGAATTTGAGACTGGCCAATGTGAAGAGACAAGCTTTTTTTTCTCCTCACGTTTGTTGTTTGTGTTCCCCAAGCATTATCTTCAGTCCCATTTTTCCTCTAGATTTTGGTGAATATTTTAGAAAAATTCAATACACTGGATGATAAAACCTTCATACTCAGCCTACATTTTTTGTGGGAGTTTACATGTTTATATTTGTTCCTTTCTTTGGAAGGGTAGATCTGGGGAGTGCCTAATGTTAGATCTTGTTTCAGTTAGGATCCCAGCAGGACACAGCACACTAGAAAATGTTTGACTTTAAAGAAGTGAAGGAAGTGACTATATATAGATCTGTGAGACGCAGAAGCACCCAGGGCCTAGTGAAATGGGGAGACACTCTCAGGAGTGAGAAACCTAACTAGGCACAGAAGCTGGAGCCTGGGGACAGGGCTACTTGATAGGACCCATGGCCAGAGCAGAGCACAGCCAGTGGCAGCTCCATGGTGCCTCCAGGAGGAAGCAGGGAGGCAAGTTATCAGGAGTGTGTTTCCTCACAAATATTCCTGCCCCTGATTTGCCAGAGCTAAGTAGAGAACAGGGAGCTACAGTGATGGTCTGTAGATGCCAGCATGCTGGGCGCGGAGGAGGGCGGAGAAGGGGGATGAGAGATTTACACGTTTCCTCATTAACGTGAATTTTATCTCTTCCAGGTAGGCTGTTGTACAGTGTGTCTAGGATTCTGCATTCACTTTTTTTTCTAATCATTTCACCAGCTTTATCTTGGAATTATACCTTATTTTTCCTCAAGGAAACAGCATAACATTTCCCAGAAAATACCTTTGCCAGTTTCTAAATTTAATGTATGAGGTTAGTTCTGAGTCATAATGCAGCGCTATTTATAATGCTTCATTGTATTTAAGGGAATGGATTATTCAGTTTGCTTTGTTTTTTTAAGCTGCTTATCGCTAAGCTTTTGTTATAGTTAAAATTATAAATTATCCTACCATAGCAGACCTATTTCTCAATACAAGAAAGACCATGTCTAGAGACCAAGAAAAAGACCATTTAGAGTCCACCAGAGCACACCTTCCACTCTTCCAGATATGGTGGGTTTAGCCCCTAAGTCATTTCTAACATTCAGGTCAAGTCAGGCTTCATTGGTCCAGTTAAATAAACATAAACATCAATTTTGAAGAACAGCAAGGCAGGCGTAGACCTGCAAATTGGAGAGGATGATGGTGTGAGCTGAGCGGAGTCAGCTAAAGCGGAGCTACATCTGCCGCCACCTCAGAAAAGGTAGAAGCTATAGCTATAAGTAGAGGTGATCAATATTTATTTTGCGAGTTCAGCCCCTGAACACCCCTTCTAGAGCCAGGGTATGTGCCTTTGTATGAATCTTGGTCCAAGGTAGATCTCACCTCCTGCTATGGAGGCCAGATGGTCATTTGCTTTACCCCTGGCAGCCTGGGATGGTGACGGATCATAACCAAAACCACATTCCCGCCTCGGCACAAAGAGGCAGGGACAGTGTAAATGAATTCGTTCTCTTGGCTCGGTGGCAGTGTCCTGGTGACTGCTGACTGAAAGCTGCTTTGTGAATTGTAATTGTTCGGCCAGGGGAGGGAGGCCAGACTGCTTCTAAGGAATCCCTGAAGCATCTTGGGTGCAAGAGACCCCGAAGTTTAGACTCTTCTCCCCTCTCAGTGAGACACAGTCCCAATCATGTGCTGATGTCAGTCATATTTCAGCACAGGCTTACCAAGATAAACAGAAACGTAGCTTTCAATAGAGACTAATCCCAGATCTGCCTTCTCCACATCCTGTCACCTCCCCAGCCTCGTCTCCTGCCCCTTCTTCCCACCCCCACATCCACCCTTTCTGTTCCTCTCACTATTCACATTCTCCTCCAAGGACCTTGGCACGTATGGCTCCCTCTTCTGGAATGTTCTTTTCGTTTCATTCCAATCAGAAGTCTCCTGACTCAGAAAGGCTTTCACAGCTCCCCTGCTGAAATACGCCGCCCAACCAGCAGCACACACCTGCTTCTCCGCTCTCTCTCTCGGCATTGTGTTATTTTTCTTCCTGGCACTTACCTCTGCCCGGCGTTATGTGCCTATTTGCTGACTGTCTGCCACCCTCTGGATGAATGTTCTAAGCGTCTCCCTGGGCTCTGCTTGCTTCCTAATTTGTAGTCGTCTTCCTGTCACGGCAAGAGGCGTTTTTCATCTTGCAGCCTGAAACCACTAGGTATTACATTTTTTCCATTCAGTTGGTCCTTATTCCTGTCAGGAAAGACAGATTCCTGTTTTCTCAAACTCATTACTAAATGATAGAAGCCTAATGCCCTTTCATTTTCAATAGCTGCTTGAATAAAATGACTGTGGCATTCACAATAGCATTAGTCAGTGATTGCTGCTGGAAATGATAAAGGCCTGCTTTCAGGAAGGGAAGGCAACATTTATTTTCCTGTCTTGTTTTTAGGCCCAAGACACTGGCTTGTATAAAACAGGTGCCTAAAATATCTTCGTAAAACTACTAAGTTTTCTAGAACATTGACCAGTCATAATCTTATTTTTCATTGTGAATATTCAAGACACATTAGCTATGGCCCCTTTTGGGTCATAAATACCTGTTAGCATTAGAGTTATTTAAATATCGCAATTCCCCAAAGGCAGAAGCTATGGATATTCTAATTTTCCAGATGAGGTCAGTGAGGCAGGCCTAGGCCACACAGGTAGTGATAGCCTTGGGTTGTTTTTTGTTTTTCTTTTTTGTTTTTGCCAGATTAGGTGCTGTACTACTGAGTTACGTCCCTAGCTCTATTTATTCATTTATTTATTGCAGCTGTAAGGATTAAACACAAAGCCTTTGCAGTAAGGTATACTCCCAGCCATCATTTATTTATTTTTTAAGAATTTGTAACAGGATCTCGCTAAGTCACTAAGTTGCCCAGTCCAGGCTGGAATTTGCAGTCCTCCTGCCTCAACATCCTAGAGTATTGGGATTACAAGTGTGTGCCATAGCACCTGGATCTTTTTTTTTGGGTACCAGGAATCGAGCTCAGGACTTGTGCCTGCCAGGTAGGCGCTGTGCCACTGAGGTATATCCCCAGCCCTTGGACTCCTTTTTATTTTGAAACAAGTTCTCGCTAAATTGCCTAGGCTGGTCTCAAACTCTCAATCCTTCTGCCTAGCCTACCAAGTAGCTGGTATTATAGGCCTAGACTTACCTAGCTTTGGCTCTTAAACATGACATCAACTGCCTCTGAGAAAAGCCCACAAAAATACGAAGAGCACAGCGACTGTCCACTGGAGCTCCCTCAGGTAAGAGAAGAGGGAGGCAGAGGCAGATATCTTCCATGTGGGGTGCAGAAAGAGCATGCAGAGTCATGAGGGAGACAGGAAAAGGACATTCTCATGGCCTGGTCTCACTTCCAGGGAAGTCCAGGAGGGTGTCCTTGAAGACCAGCACCTATTCAGAAAATAAATAGGGGTGAATGAGTATAGCCCTAGAGAGGGGGTTAGACAGAAGGCATCTGGACAGAGGGCCGGGCAGGAACAGAAGAACCAAGCTGACAGACAGAGGAGTGTGGGCTGGGAAGAGGCAGCAGCCAGGTGCTGGAAGATGCTCTGCTGCCCACAGGAAGTGGAGTGGAGTCACAGCCGCCCACATGTGCAGACGTGGTCTGGCCGTGTAAACAGGATCTACAGACATTCATTGAAGGTTACAATTTATTCATTTTTGAGGTTAAGAGTAGGAAAATTATTGGGGAAAAAGGATGGGCAATAGGAATGAGGAATAGGAATAGCTCCTGAGAGATGGAGAGGTCCCAAGTGGGTTGCCAATGATCCCACTTCTCAAAAGAAGTTTTATAGAGCAAAATCACAAGGCAGTTACAGTGTGGGTCAAAATTATGATCAATCAATGAGAGTACAAGTATAATCACTTAGGTATTATTGACCTGTGGCAGCAAGGGCATACAGATGACACCTTTAACCTTGGTCAATAATCTGTAGTTATGTCTTTAGTCTCAGTGGTCTTAGTTTTAGTGATCTTAGTCTTGGTGTTAGTCTTAGTGGTCTTGGTCTGAGTCTTGCTGGGAGAAGATGGCCCACCCCTAATAAGTTAATGGGAAATCTGGCCATTGTGACTTTAATCTTTAGATGCACCTCCTGCCACAATCTCCATGTGTTCTGTCTTCTGTGCTGACTTCCTCGAAGGCCCAGCCCTGTCTGACTGCCTACAATATTTCCACCTAGCTTAGCTGTCTACAATATTCCCTCCTCTGAGGGCTGGGGATATAGCTCAGTGGCATAAGCACCTGCCTGGCAAACGTGAGGTCGTGAGTTCGATCCCCGGTACCGGAAAAAGAAAAAAAAAATTCCCTCCTCTGAAGAGGTACCCCTAAGTGGTTAGGGGAGAAGGGGTCCAGTTTCCATCTAGCTTATTGGAGCTGAGAAGGGTCGGTATAGGGGAAACTGCAGTCAGGGGCCTCCTCCAGAGAGCTAATCTAATGGGCCTTAGCTAAAAATCATGTTGCAGGTTAGCAGTTATGAGCTCCCTGTACAAGGTTGATCTAGGGGATCCTGGTGACAGGAGCCTGGCATGTTTGTTATTGGTTCCATCTGCACAATCACTTGGGAATTTGACCATCTCTAAGCAAGAATAAACAAATTTTCCAAGAAATTAAAGCATGTATAATCAAAGCATGGTGGGGTGATCAGGCACCAGCTATGAGAAAGAAGGCCCTAGCTCAGTCTCTTTCAAAATCTCTGCTTCTGTTTGAAGCATGTTAAAAAAATATATCTGTATCTCTATCTATCTATCTATCTATCTATCTATCTATCTATCATCTATCTATAATAAAGCATGAGCACTAACTAGAATGGGAAGGCAGGTTGGGAAAGAGCTATGTCACAAACTGCTGGGTTTTTTTTGTCTTTTTGAGACAGGATCTTGCTATGCAGTTGAGGCTGGGCTTGTGCTCACTTTGTAGCCCAGGCTGGTCTCGAACTCACAGCGATCCTCCTGCCTCAGCCTCCCAAGTGCTGGGATTACAGGCGTGAGCCGCCACACCAGGCTCCACAAACTGTTCTTAAGGGCCTAGAATATCAATTGTAACCTGTTGGCTCTCAGACCCCTCTACTGATTGAGGTTTTCTATAAGTCTGATCCTTCTTGTTGTGAGTTCCTCTAGTTTTAGCTGTAAGAAGATGGTTTTGAAGGACAATTATAGCTAACCTTTAAAGACCCTTGCTGAGATTTTATAGATTCCATTGTAGTTTTTTCCTTAATGTACCATAACAGTAGTCAGCTTCTGAAAATTGCCAGAAGGGGTCGATGATCGGAGTCGCCTTTTATAGCTAGCCTTTATTACTATGGTACTGTTTTCATACATCTTTTGGTTATACTTCTCCGTTGCGTGTTTAAGACCAAGTTAAAGTGAGACCTGTGTTAATCACAGTTAACCTCTTGCTCTCTGTCTAGATCAGTGAAGTCTCCTCACGCATTACTTTTGGAACCATGTACAGTGCCTCTCAGCTCGTCTGTCAGTGTCAGCCTCCGGGATGGGTCACAGTCTTGCTTGACCATGCTGCTTTCTGTGAAAGCATGGGAGGCTTTTCCCTCTTTGGTGACCCTCCTTTTACATACCATACATTCGTGGATTCCTCTTCTATGGGGTCCAGCAATCTCCCTACCCAAGAGGTAGGGTGACACACCAAAGTTGTAGGATCCTGTAGAAAAGGTTTCTAGTTAAAGAAAGGCTTTCTGAAAAAAAAAAAAAAAAAAGAACATTATGCACTGTGAGAAATCCAGATCAGTGTATCTTATGGCTCCTTAGAGTAAGTGAATGCCATTGTCACGGCCTTTTGTCAGTGTCACTTCCTCTCAGGACGTGTGTCCTAAACCCACATGTGAGAATGCACGTGCAGTTTTCCTACTGCAATCACCCTTTCCTATCACGCCAATACCACTTCCAAAGTCCAGCAAATCCACTGAGATGCACAATCCACCGGATGAGCACAGAGATCCTCCATTGCTTATGACCCATCTAAGCATTTTATAGGTTGGGTTTCTCATCATGCTTGAGGGGAAATTAAATACTGCCGCTCACGTCATTGGCATATTTTTTAAAATCCAGAGATACACACCAGACCATCCAACCAGAGAGAATAAAGTCTTACCATATTAGCTGGAGATGCTAATCTGCATTGCTAAAGCAAGCCAGGTGGTCAGCGGCTCCCACATCCACAGCGCTATTTTACTCAACAATAGCGAGTTGTGTATAAATTGGTTTCCATGGTTTGTTCATCTCTGCCGCTTTGCAGGTGGCTGAGGAAACATGGCTTGTCTCTCTGCTCATTAAGGAACGAGCAATGTCACATTTACCCCAACACGTTAGTGACAAGTGGTTCATAAATAGAAGGTTCTTTAAGGAGGGAGGCTCACCCTGAAGGGTTGAGAGATAATGGTGGTCTCCACTTTACTCTTTTGCCTTCTTTCTTTTCAATTACCATTTGTTTTTCCTGCAAGAAATATTTCTCTCAAGTGCATGCAAGATACTGATGAATTCCTTTCTGATCTGAATTCAGTGGAGCCCAAAGAATACGCCCTGAGAAGTAAGTAGGCTTCCCTAGCCCGTGGGATAGGTGAACAGGGCAGTCTGATGTTTGTGCTAGAAGCATTCTTGACAAACTTGTGAGAATTAAAATGCAGCACTGAATAGGGGAGAGAAGATGATCCTCAGCTTACAAATTGCTCTAGGAGTGGGGTTGGGGGAGGATTTTCATTGCAGAAAGCTCTGTGGTCAGTCTAGCCAGAGGGGTCTCCTGAGGACTAACCTCTTCAGCATTGTTCAGATTGTGCCATGCTGTTTATCGTTGAAGTTGATAACATCTCCTTGTCACCATGACATATCTTGGTGTATTTTTTTTCTAGACATTTAGTCTGCTTTTGATAGTAAGTTGCTTTATTATTCAGGGAGAAAGTCTTGTCCATTACACGCATAATAGTAAATTCTGAGGAGTATGTTGGTAAAGACCCTGGCTCAGGCTAGAAGGGAGATTGTAGCCAACCCGCTTTGCATGTGATATGTATGGATTTCAGGTAACTGCAATTTTTTGTTTGTTTGACTTTTGAGACTGGTTCTAACTTAGCCCAGCCTAGCCTCAAACACATGGTGATCCACCTGCCTCAGCTTCCCAAGTGCTGGGATGACAGGTGTATGCCATCAAGCCTAGCTCTTGCAATTTTTAAAAAAATGTTTCCCAAAGTCATTCTCACAACTGAAGGAATACATGTTTCCTGTCAGAAAGGGACACCAACCCCCCACCCCCAGGGGAGTAACTTCTTCTTCAGGAAAATGATTCATTATTACTGTTGTTAGTGAAAACCATTAACAAGGAAACATGTAGCAACTCTCTATCCCAAAACTAGGTAAACTAACCTAGCAATTTCCACTTAGAATGCAGGACTACTGTATTTTTTATTGAAAAACACCTAGTGGCATAATATATGCCATAAAGATAAACGTTTTGATCTAAATTCAAAATAGCATCTGATTTGAAGCAGTTGCTTTTCTACCCTGGATCAGATGCTCTGATAGTTAATGAAATGGTGGTAAAATATAAATCCAATTAATTCAAGAGCCATTTTCTTCAAGTCCCATTTTGGAATTAGTTGTGTTTTGCTACAACACTTGGTGATATTGATAGGGAATATTGTGACAAAAGCAGGCCAAATAAGCTGGCCAGGAGACTGCAGAAGGTGTGATGCTGGCTGGGATTTCTGGAGACGAGGTGGTGGCACATATTGTCATGGTTAGTCAGAGGCCAGCTCACACTATTTGCCCTACAAGTTACTGCAGTCACCCACAAACCGTGTTGCACGTACTGCAGGAGCATGAAAATAGGAAATCTCCTTTCTTAGCAAACAAAAAATTCTCAAGATAAATAGCTCAAGAAAGAATTGAATGACTTATATAACGGGGAGAGGATTATTAACTTATTTTAATAGATAAATACATCTATCTGTAGATGTCTGAACCGATATTCATTCTAATATGCCAGAAAATACTTGGCACTGCCGCTTTGACATTTTGCCTGAGATCTTTGAGCACAGCGTGTGTTTTTGACTTTGGTTCTCAGCACGGTTTTCCTGGCAGTCGGCATGGAAAACCAAGAGTCAGCAGTAAGTCCTTGGACCAGGAGGCACCCTTCTGAGCCCCGCACATGAGTTGATTCTCTTAGTCCCGAAGCTCCTCTTTTGGGAGGTGGGAAGGGCTGTTATCATCTATTTTATAAATGAGAAAACCCAGCCACAGAGATGTGAAAGATCTTGCGCAAAGTGGTAGAGATGGGTTTTGAGCCAGTGTAATCTGATTCTTGAGCCTGTACCTCTGATCTTTGCTGAAAATAAGCAACAACAAAAGAAACAAAAAAACAAAATCAAACCTGGCAGCCAAAAAATATCAATAATGAGTGGTCGAACAGAGTTATATTATGAAGAAGAAAAAAGTTGCGGGAGATTATATACAGCAGCTAAATTTAAGCCAATGCAAATTAAGGGTGGCTATTTGCTAAATGGATGTGGTCCAAACGTTAAGAAATGCCTGAGGGCCGGGTGTAGTGATAATGCACACCTGTGATCCTAGTACTCTGTGAGGCTGAGGCAGGAAGATGGCAAGTTTGAGATCAACTGGACAACTTAGTGAGACCCTGTCTCAAAATAAAAAAATTAAAAAGGGCCGGAGATATAGCTCAGTGAAAAGGGCCTGGGTTGAATCCCCAGTACTAAAGGAAAAAATAGCCTGAGAATAATAACCTTTAAGTTCAGTCAGGGGACAGCTTTAGGGAAGGTGGGGGAGCAGCTGTGGTCACACTAGAGTTCAAGGGATTGCTCGGGTTCTGCTGTGAGTGATGGGAATATAGGTGATCATATTATTCTTTATGTCTGTCTAATATATTATTACATGATTACTGTTTTAAAATGCCATCCCCAACCCAAAGCACAGAGATGATAACCCTTACAGGCTGCAGAAAACAGGCAGAAACCCGAGGAATAAGGACCGAGGAATGAGGCTCCTTGAACTTCACACAGAGATGCTTGGCCTTGCAGGCAGGAAGCAGGGTCATGCAGAACAGGGGAGAGATGGATCTTTAGAGACTCGGTCTGCATGGGTAGGATGGGCTAAAGAGTACAGGGAAGTTTAGGAACGAGGCTCCATGTCTATCTTCCTCCATTCTCTATTTGTTTTCTAACAATTACTTACCAACCTAACAGGAATAAAAATCGGCCAAATGTCCCTGTGAGCTTTGATTTTTGCCCCTTTCTAGGATCTTGGGCTCTTACCAAATACCCCTTGTCACTGTGCAGCCCTGAGCTATCTCCCCAGCCCACTACAGCCTGTGCTCTTGAAGCTATTGACACCTATTGCTTGCAGATGGTGGGAACTGCTGCTGTACTATCGTGCTTGGCCTTTGAGCTCCAAAGTTGGGAGCAGTGCAGAGGGACTTAGAGGTCAGCAGTGGAGTCAGTGTCTTGCAATCGCTGCAAGTGGCGTTTATTGTTTGGTCAACTGTTTAGATTTAAGGAACTGCAGACACTGTGAAATATGCAAATTGAACAAAGGTGTATAATAGCAGTAGGCATCACACTGTCAATGCCACAAAAAACATGAGGAAATATTTTACAGTATTCAAACTGTCATCTGACTCACTGTGACTGTTTCTTATATTATGGACCAATGTTTGCAGTTTTACCATACACCTTTCTTATATCACATTAGTAGTATTCATTAAGGTGAACAGAAATACCAACATTCATGTTGAAACCACAGATTGACTATAGATAAAAGAGCCTGGCCAGCACACAAGCGCACACACACACGCACACACACACACACACACACCCAGCAAAAGTATTTTGTGAGAATCAATTGACTATTTACATATAAAGATTCTTGGAGATTTCCTTAGTATTTGTATTATATGTGTGTTGTGGACTGAATTGTGTTCCTTCCAAATTCAGAAGTCTTAACACCAGTGTCTCAGCATTTGGAGATAGGATCTTTAAAGAGACAGTGAAGCTGGGTCTGGTGGTATGTACCTGTAACCCCAGCATGCTGGGAGGATTGAGCCCAGCCCGGGCAATTTAGCGATTTAGTGAGACCCTGTCTCAAAATAAAAAGTAAAAGAAGGGGCTGGGGATGTAGTTTAATGCAAAGGCCTGGGGTTCAGTCTCTAGCATAACAGGTAGGTAGACAGACAGACAGACAGATAGACACCAGTAGATAAGTTGAAAGGACGACAGCTGCCCTTATAAAAGAGGAGATTAGGACACAGACCCACTTCCAGGACCATGTGAGGACACATGCAGCAATGAGGCAGCCATCTGGAACAAGGAGAAGGGCCCGAGAAGAAAGCAGCACAGGCTGCAGTCTGTTCTTAGACACGACGGCCTCCAGGTCTGTGAGGCAGTGAGTTCCCAGGTTGAAGGCCCCCCGCGTGTGGCATTTCTTCATGGTGCCCCTAGAGAGCTAACGCGTGTGCCATATGTCCTTACAGCAGTGCAACTTTAATACTACCCACTTGGACAGTGTTGTGGGTTGACTTGTCCTCAGAAAGATATGTTGGAACCTTAATCCTTTGGATTAATCCTGCGGATGTGACCTTACTTGGGCCTTTGCGGGCAATCAAATTAAGATGAGGTGCTACTAGCTTAGGGCAGGCCCTAATCCAGTGATCTGTCAGTGTCCTTCAGGGAGGGAAGTCTGGACACAGACGAGACACACAGGCAGACTGCCACAGAGCCATGTAGGCGGAGACGGGAGAGCTGCATCTGCAAGCAAGGGAAAGCCAAGGAGCAGGCAGCAGGAGCCAGGAGAGAGGCAGGGAACAGACTCACGCCCACAACCTCCAGAAGGGCCACCCCGCCAACCCCTTGATTTCAGACTTCTGGTCTCCAGAACAGAAAGAATAAATTTCTATTGTTTTTAAGTCACCAGTTTATGGAGTTCAGTTAGTACAGCTCTGGAAAATTAATATAGAAATGAACATAGAGTGCAGTGGCCTCTCCAATATACTTTTTAGAATTAAATGCATGCCCTATTATCTGGGATGTGAAAAAATAATCCAGCTGGCCTTGTGGAGGGCCTGGGCCTCATCTTCTCTGAGATGTGGCAGATCTGCATAGAACCCTTTCTCAGAAGCCAAGGTGACCCATTCCTGACGCCGCCTGCAGCAGGGCTTTGAAGGCGCAGCTGCGCACACGGAATTCTAATTCTGCTCGGCCCAGTGTGGCATCCTGGTTTCACGTGATTCTTGCACTTGATTCCTCTAGACAGAAGGAGGGGGAGGAAGGCCAGCCACCGTTCCCAAGCTGCCTGCAAAGCTTTTCATTTCCTGTTTTTTCTCAGCTCATAACATCCTTGAAATCCTCCCCCAAGCCATTTCGCTCTCAAACTTTGTTAACCCTTCGTGTGCCTGGATCAACTCTCTGAGTCCAAGTGTGGTCAGGATGCCACACTTCAGGCTCTGAGCACTCCTCTCTGACTTCAGCTTTTCTCTCCTGCAGAGATGACATTATGTGCTGCCTCTCTGTTTCACCTCCTCTTGGAATCCAAGGCCCACAACTGACACTGGGCAGAGGAGGCAGTTGGCATGTAGACAACGCATGGGTGGGTACCAGTCACTGGTCCCTGCCCTCGCCTTTGTTTTCTGTCACCAGTAGTAGATGGATCATCTACTTGATTTCAGTCTCTGGACACATGACCTCTTTTCCCAGCCAGCTGTCAGCCTGACAGGACTGTTCTGACCTCCCCTGGTCTGGACCTTGGGAAACAAAAGATGCAGAGACCAAGGAAATCTAATATTAGAGAGAGGGCGATGTGGTACACTCCATGGACATTTCTGGGTTTGCTGGATATCAAACATTCATGTTGTTGCCACAGACACCCTCCCAAAAGATATCTAATGGGTCCTAATTTCTGGATTCTGTTTATTTCACTTGATATGGAAACAGCGTCTTTGAGTAAGGATCTTAAAATGATATGATTATCCAAGTGGGCCTCAAGTGCAACCAGATGTGCCTTTAAAAGAGCGAGGCAGAAGGAAATGCGGCCCACATGCCAACACAGAAGGTGATGTGACCACAGAGACCCGTGTGGCCGCAAGCCAAGGAGGACAGCAGCCACTAGAAGGGAGAAGCAGCAAAGAACAAATTGTCCCCTTGAGCCTCCAGAAGGAGCGCAGCCCTGCTGACATCTGATTTTGTCTCAGTGACAGACAGCTGTTGGACTTCTGGCCTCTGGAACTGCAAGAAAACAGTTTTTTTAAGTCATCAAGTTTGCAGAAATCTTTTATAGTCGCTACAGAAAACAGGTACAAACACTACTTTTTTCTGTGAGTCTAAGACTAACAGTTGAGCAGACACAGAGCTCACTGCAAAGAGCCTGCTTCAGAATATTGGAAATGAAATTAAGAGCATGTTCGGCCCTCTCTGTCATCCCCAGGAGATCTCTGGCACCAGAGTGTCAGAATTTACCATGTGTGTGTCGTGAAGCATCAACAACACAGCAAGAATTATCCAATTCTAGTTTTAAAAAATCTCCAGTAGAACAAAACAAAATCTTGTAGGTACTTAATTAATATTTGCTGTTAATGAGTAAAATTGATAATTTCTTTCTGGCTTTGTTTCTGGCCCTAGCACTGCAATAGCTTCTTCTGTCTTTGTTTTTTGTTGTTTTTTTTTTCTGTTTTGTTTTTTTTCTGGTACCGGGAATCGAACTCATGACCTCACTCTTGCTAGGCAGGTGCTGTGCCGCTGAGCTAAATCCCTAGCCCCGCTTTTTCTGTCTTTAACTTCATAATGTACATCCTTCATATTCCCCCCTCCCCCGCCAGAGCTGGGGCTCAAATGCATGCCCCTCTGCGTGCTAGGCAAGCACTCTACCACCGAGCCATAGCCCATCACAATCACATTTTCACATTTAAGACAGTTGACCAAGGTTTTTTCTCCATTCAAACCCAGAAATTAATCAACTACACTTTTTAATATCCACATATTACTGCCACTGTGTTAGATAGATTTGTCTGTCAATTAGCCACGCAAAATTAAAACAAGTTGCTTTTCATCTTTGGAAAATGAAGACTTGGAACAACGGCTGTGCGATGTGGAGTGGCAGGTGCGATTCGTCATGAGTTCATTCTATCGCCCCACCGTGACAATCGCAGTGCACTTGGATTTGGACGGTGCTCATGCCCTGCCTCTCTTCTGTGCTTGGCAGGAAATAATTGGGGATGAGGCTGGAGACGGGCAGCTTGTCTTGGGGCTCATAATCAGACAGAAGTAAATGCAATTTGCAAATTTGTGTAGCACACAAAATGAGCTCAGTAAGAAAGTCATAAGTGCAACCAGTTTTCGAAGCAAAATACTGTTTGGAAAGAGAAATAGAATTTAATCTTCTTAAAAGATGAACTGGATACTTTTCTACAAGTGCCCTCCAGAGTTTTATCCAAGGAGAAAGTCAAGCTTGACAACTTCTTTGTCTCTGTCTTCTTCAACTGTTACAATCCCAGAACCTTCAGCTTTAGGCTGTGGAGTTTGGAATACCCAGTCAGTGACCTGAAAGCTAACTTGAAAATTACTGGACTGTTTATAATAAACACATCCAGTGGTTGTCTTGTTCTGACACAGGCTTCAAATACTTTGTGAAACTGGATGTAGGGCATTTGAACTAATTTCCTCATAGTTTAACTCAACTCAGCTGGTGTTCACCAAACTCCTCTGAGAAAGTACAGTAACTAAGATGTGGTGTGCCCGACCCCGTCTTCACGGGACGCAGACAGGACAGAGCGACATACCTTTCAGTGTGCAGCACTGAGCGAGTCTGGGCTTTCCTGGGGGAGACCATCCTCCTACCCACACTTAAGGATGAGGCAGCACTGCCAGCAGACTGGAGGAGGGAAGACCCAGGCAGAAAGACAGACAAGTGCCACCTTGCTGTGTCCTGATGAGCAAGCAGAGGAATTGGGGAGTGGGGATGGGGAGGGTGCCTGGAGGGAAGGTCAGGGCATGAAGGGCCTCTTCAGAAGTGCTCATGAGTCTGGAATAAATCCAGAAGGTCAAACCTGGAAGCACATGAAAATCACCTGGAAAATAATGCCCAAGCCCCACCCTTGACCAGTTATCTTTTGTGAGCACAGAGCTTTAATCCCAATACTCTGGAAGGCTGAGGCAGGAAGATCACAAATTTGAGCCCCGCCTGGGGAACTTACTGACTTAGTGAGACCCTGCCTCAAAATAAAAAATGAAAAGAGCTGGGATTGTACCTTAGTGAGAAGGCTCTGGGTTTGTTCCCCAGTATTGGGGCGGGCGGAATCCCAGGTGAGTCTAACACTCAGGATGGCTGAGAACCATAGCTCTAAGTAAGAGGTCTGCAGGGTTTTTCTCTGCAGTCACTGGTGTAACTGCTGGGCCATTTGTGCAAAAGCAGCTGGGGCAATAAGAAAACAAATGTGCGTGCCTGTCTTCCACACAACCTTACTAACAAAAGCCGCAGAGCTGTCCTGTGCCGACACCTACTCTCGGTGACACTGTGCCATTGAAGGGTTTAGAAAATACGTTACATTTTTTGTTTCTATTTTTTACATATAAATGATACACAAATCCAGCCACACCGTAAAGGAATCTGAACAGTAAAGACAAATCTCAAGACCTTTTTACTGTCATTCAAATACTAGTTCCGTTCCTGGATAACAATTGTTGTCAAAGAGGTGTGGATTTACTAGAACGTCCAAGAGCTTTCTCTTTACTTTTTGCATATATTCATTTACTAGAAAGACATAGTTTTATATTGTACATTCATTATTCATGAACTTGTTTCCCCCACATGGTAAGGTTTGTCCTCTCTTTGTCTTTGCGCAGTATTATGAAATATGAAAGCCTCATGTTACTGTAAGGTTGAGCTATTTGAAATTGCTGATGTTAAACTAGTTTTGATCTGTAAAATGTTATTTTCAACTGGGTGTGATGGTATATGGCTGTAATTCTAGCACTCAGGAGGCTGAGGCAAGCAGGCTGTTATGAGTTCAAGGCTAGCCTGGGTTATATAGTGAGTTCAAGGCCAGCCTGAACTATATATCGAGACCCTGTCTCAAAAAAAAAAAAAAAGAGGTTTTTTCATATGTTTCAACGTAATAGGCTGTCCTATTTTTTGGCCATTACAAACGTTTCTATTATGAGCATCTTGCAGTGTGGGTACCTGTATGTTTCGCTGGGGCAGATTCTGAGGGTACTGAATTTTTGAGTACTGGGCACAACAGGGAGGGCTGCTTGTTAAACCACAGATACCAACTCTGGCAACTTCGATTTAAAGGGGAGCTATTGGCAGGCTATGGGGCAGACCACAGGGTGGAGAAGGGCCAGAGGTCTCTGGGCTGGTCAGGCTTGGAGAGTCTCCCTGCCAGCAGCCATTCTGCAGCCTCGCGGTGGGCCAGCACCAGGCAGTTGGTGACCGTGCTAGGCACTGGGCCTTGTCTCACACCATTCAAATTCTGGGAGAGGGTTGACCTCATGTCATAGTGAGAGGGAAGGCAGGTTGGAAGCAGCTGCTTCAGGGAAACTGACAGCTTCCAGAATGAAGCTGTCTTTTTATCAAGATTTCACACTGCTGAGGAGTAATAATTCTCCCAAGGAAAACCTACTTGCTATGTGAGGAAGGAGAATGGCTTCCAGGAAGCCAAACTGAGAGAACCATCTCTTCCTATTCTTACCTACACTTAACTGCATCAACTTTCTAAATTTTAACTCATCAGATGGGTATGGAACTGTGGTGTGTAATTGTTGTTTACTTGTGGGCCAGGACAGCTGTATTTTATTTATTTATCCTCTGGCTTCTCTTTTCAAGAGTTTCTTGTTTGTATTTTTTGTGGCTTTTAAGTCAGTTTCATTAACTTTAAAAAAAATGATTGATTTGTAAGTGTTCAATATATGTCTGAATGCAATTCTTTAAATTGTATTTATTTATTTATTTATTTATTTATTTTTTTTCTGGTACGAGGAATCGAACTCGCGACCTTGCGCTTGCCAGACAGGCACTGTGCCACTGAGCTAAATCCCCAGCCCCAATTCTTTAAATTTTAAATATGTAAATATGTTTTCTCCTTACCTTTTAACTTTGTTTATGGTGCTTGGAAGAGTCTGAGAGGGCAGGCTCGTGATGAGTCTTTGTGACTTCGTCGAACTTAGAAGACTGCTGGCTGCAAAGAGCCAAGAGAACATTTGGGCAGTTATGCCCAGGAGGTTTTCCAAATAATGTAGGACTTAAAAAAAATCATACTTGTGAGCAAAAGGCAGCTCTCTCAGTTTGAATTTTAGGAACGTAATCGTGCTGGTGAGGGTAAACTCAGACACATGCCAAGAGGAGCTGGTCAGTTTTAACAAACTATCTTTGGGGTTTTCTCTCTGCCCACTTTAAGGAATCTTTTTTTTTTGGTTTTTCTCCGGTACTGGGATCTGAACTCGCGACCTTGCGCTTGCCAGGCAGGCGCTTTTGCCGCTGAGCTAAATCCCCAGCCCCTTTAAGGAATCTTTATCATCATCTTTAGTTATGAGTAAGGCCTGTCTACCAGACTGATAAGTCAAAGAAGGGCCTTTTGATCTATTTTATAGGGTAAGAGGCTGTGGGTACAGGTCAACAGGGTTTGAATACCCAGTTCTGATCTTTACCAGGAGTTTGGCTGTGCAGCTCTGATTCTTGCTACACTTAGAGAGAGGTAGTAGACTCATGATATAAAGGATAGGAGGAAAAAAGAACCAACATCTAAACAATGAAGATGTAGGTTTACATTGTTGTGTACCCTGGGCCTCAGTTTTCTCCTTTGCCCTTCCACTTCTTAACGTGACTCAAAATGGGAATGAAAATGGTTACGTATCTTGTAATCTCACAGTTATGCGAGGGGTAAGTGAGACAGGGCACAGAAAGTGCTTAAAATCAAGCCCAGCATATCTAGGCCTCGTATGCTAGCTGTCACAGTGTGTAGATCTGGCTGAGTTCTGGCAGCATCTGTCTTGCCACATAAATTTAAGGAAAAGAGGTCAAATGGATCATGTACGAACATTCCTTGTTTAAATGACCTACCTCTTTAACGACTGTTCAGACTTACAACCAGGGTGTGCTGTTCAGACTTCCCACCTGCCTTTTCCTTTTGCACAGTTCCGTTCATCTTGTTTATGGACCTTCAATGTGTTTTGCTTTGTACAATACACCTTGTTTGTACAGTACTGTAATTTTGCTGATTGTATAGTTTGTACTGTGGTTTTATGTTCTGTTATACATTACAGTACTGCGTGTAAGAGCTATGCAAATAAAAGCAAGGTCATCAAGTTGGAGTTTTTTTTGTACTTTTTTTGTTCTGAATATTGTTATGTACATATTATATACAAGTCCTCATTTAGCGACCAATCCACCTACTGACTGCATTGCAAGGCCAGAATTCAGTCATTAAATGAGGAATGTTTGTACAAGAAGCTTCAAGGAAACTCCAACTTCACATGGCTTATCTTGTCCTTAAAGCTAACTCTCATTCACAGTATTGATGAAATATTGGATGTGATAAGTTTGGATGGAATAAGTACAAATAATGACAAATCAGGTCTCACAAGAAAGAAACTATTGAAAAAATAATGAACTAGCCTGAGCTACTTTCCCTTTCCCAAACTATTTTCTTTTGTTAAAATTATCCTGGAGTCAGTAGATAAAAGAGAAGCATCCGTGGGGAAAATGATGCCAGGCCTGTGAGAAGCCTGTGGTGTCCTGCAGGCTGTGACCTGGAGTCTGTGTGCCTGTGTACCTGTGCAAGTGTGTATGCGTGTACACACGGGTGTGACTGCCTGCATGTGTCACCGTCTACACAGCCGTCCTCAAAATGTGGTCTCCAGAACAACAGCAGCATCACTTGAGAACTTGGTGAAATACAAATTCGCAGCCCATCCCTGAGTGACTGAATTAGAAACTTTGGGGTGGGGCCCAGCAATCTGTGTGATCCCAATGCCAGCTGGTCTTGGAAACCACAGGCCCCCATTGCCACTGGGAAAGAAATCCACTCCCACAGCAGGGCAGCACCAGGCAGAGGCGCCCCCTTCAGGGCCAAGACCCAGCCCCCAAGCACTGAGGGTGGACTGGTGTCCTTGGGTATCGAACGTCCAACTATTTGTCCTTTTGCCCTCTGCCCTCAGGGCTGTTGGGTCATCGTGTTAGGAGACTGTCTTCTTGGTGCCATTTCTTTCAAATTATTTGAGAGAAAATCCTGCCTCAGCGAGCTGCCCAGAAGAGCAGCAAATAGGGTTACCCATGATCGTGTGGGGCTGGGCTTTCTCCCTGAAGAAGGGGCGCACCCTGGGTCAGGGCTCCTACACTTCCCTCAGAACAATGCGCCAGACAGGGAAGAAGAGTGCACGGCCATGACACTAACGCTAAGAGGCAAACAGACAAAGGTATGGTGACCAGTTGAGTAAAATGGGTACTCTGTGAAGCGGAAATGCAGAAGGAGATGGGTCATCAGCAAATTAAAACAAGCATAATAAATGTAATCAAAGAAATAAGGGAGCATATTAGTAAAACAAGCATGAACAAGCAATAGTAAAAAGTGTAGAGCAACTATTAAATATTAAAGATGATGCAGATATTACAGTTGAGATAAAATGCAGTAGATAGAATACATTGTAAGATGAACAGAAGTCAGGAAAACTTGGTGAGGCAGAAGTTGTGTGTGTTCTCGAATATAGCAGGGAAGGGTAAAGAGACAGTTAAAAACAAACACTAGACATAGAGACTAAAGTGCCATGCCTGGATAATAGGAAACAGAAGGGGAAATAGAAGAGTGAAAACAAAAGGAAGAATCTATTTGAACAAATAATGACCACACGTTCTCTGGAATTAACGAAAGACAAAAGATATCAGATTGAAAGTGTTTACAGAATACCAAGTCAAGTAAAGAAAATTTACACCAGAGTATGTACCTGTGAGGACAGGCTGAAAAGAAGAACATTAAATGCAAAGAGGAAATTCTAAAACCCTCCAGAGGGAAAGGCAATCAGATGGACACCAGACTTCAAAATCACAAGGAATCAAAAGGCAGAAGCTTATACATATGGAAACTGAGTATCATATTACCATACAAGCTTTGTGTTCCAAAGGGGATACTGGAAAAGCAAAAATAAATATACACAGAATTAGAGCTGAATGACAATGAAAGCACGAGCAGTACAGGTAAAGCAAGGTTTAGAGGGAATTTCCTGTCCAATATGTGACAGGAAGCAAGAAAGCTTGAAAACACTTGTGGTAGCACTCAAGTCAATGGATTTAAAAAGAGAGACAGATCAATCTCAAGGAAACAATAAGGACATAATAAAGCAGGATAGAAAACAATGGAAAACAAAACAGAAGAACATGTTAAAGAAAATCAGGATTAGCAAAATTGAAAGTTGATTGTTAGGGAGACTTCAGGCGAGAATGAAGATTAGCAAAACAAATGAGAGAAGACACAAATAAGAAGTAAAAAGTGAAAAAATAGAAGCACATATAGGTACAGCAAAGGCTGTTATGGCTTGTGTCTAGATATCTCCCCAAAGCCTCATGCGATCCTAGGTGGGGTTTTTTGAAGGTGGCTGGATCTGGAATGTATGATGCTGGGATTAAAGTTGTGTGATTACTAAATCAGTCCACTGGTTGGTTTGGCATAGTTCTGGGTGTGAGTGTTACCTGCTGGGCTGGTAGTCTAGATAGAATGTAAAGGGACAGAAAGAAGCTGCCATATGGCTTGCTTGTGGCTTGCTGCCTTCTGCCGTCTCTGCTTTGCCACGGACTGTTTGTCCCCTGCCATGCCACCCTGCCTTGGAGCCAGCCAACTATGGACTGAAACCTCTACAAACTGTGAGCAATATAAACCTTTCCTCCTTTAACTTTGGGTGTCAGGTATTTTGTTTCAGCAGTGAGAAAATGTAACTAAGACATCTTGGTTTTGGAAACCAAAACAAAATGGATATAGTTGTGAAAAAATATTTTAAAAATATGTTCAAAAATAAATAGAAAAATTGAAGACTATTAAGTATAAACTCATGTAGTAGTTAAAGACCTTCCTTTTTCTCATTAAAGTAAAAACCAGTGGTTTGAACACTTGAGTTCTACCCTTTTGTAATCTGGAACAATTCCACTTATTCCAGGAAACTTCAAAAGCATGAAATCTGCCCAATTTGCTTTATTTTTATAAAACTTTATTTTAAAATAGTTATTAGAGGCTGGGAATATAGCTCAGCAGAATCATGCCTGCCTGGCAAGCAGGAGGTCCTGAGTTTGATTACTGGTACCAGGAAAAATAAATAAAATAGTTATTGATTTATAGGTGGATGCAAAAACAGTTTGGAGGTATATCACTTGTCTCCAAGGAAATCTAATTTGTGGGGGTGACTAAGCACATGGAGATGTAGATGCCATTGAAAGGAGATTTTTGAGTGGGGCATGGTGGTTGTTTAACTTTACATCTTTCACTGGGCATGGTGGCGCATGCCTGTTATCCCAGCACTTGGGAAGTTTCGAGGCAGGAGGATTGCTGTGAGTTTGAGGCCAGCCTGGGCTACAGTGAGTTCAAAGCTGGCCTAAACTAGACAGTAAGACCCTGTCTCAAAAAACCAAAATGCACAACAAACAAAGAAACAAACAAAACAAGAAAGGAGACTTTTATAACCTCGTTTTCTGTGAGGAAGGGACAAGCCATGCCACCCAGGGCCACCCAGGGATGTGCAGGCCTGGGCAGGAGGCAGAGGATCAAGGGAAAAGTATGAGCCCCTCACTGTCCTGAGGTTTCTATGGAGAAAGCAAGGCAGACCAAGGTAAGCAGTTTAGCGCTGGCTAATTAGGGTAATGCTGGTGGGCTCTGGGTAACGAGGGTGGTTTCTTGTTGTCTGGCATCTGGCCCTGGCATGATGTAGAGCAGAGGAATATTGGTGTGGTGTATGAGAGTTTGATCAAGGAGATGGCTGGGGCTGTGGGGTTTGAATTGTTTCATTTGCTTATCAAAGGAATGCTCCTAGGCTGAGACCATGCCCTTTCTAAAAATTGCCCGGCTGAGTCTTTCCCCATTCAGCAAGTTACATCAGAGCATCAGAACACAGAAAATAAGAAAATTTTGTTGACACAATTGACCCTGTGATGCATGGATGGCAAATAGACAAATACAGAATCTACAAAAACGCAGAACAGGAGGGGTCCCATGTATCTTCATCTAATTTTCCCACTGATGTCTAACATTATTATAGTGCAATATTTGTAAAATGACATTGTACAATCTGCATCTATGGTTCTATGTTATGATAGTGTGTGTGTAGATTTGTGTAAGCCAATGCCATTTGAGACGTAGAAGCATGCCTGATGTGGTAGTGCACGCCTTTAATCTCAGCACACACAGGCTTGAGGCAGGAGGATCACAAGTTTAAGTGTAGCCATGGCAATTTAGCCAGAATTTGCCTCAAGTAAAAAATAAAAAGAGGTAGGGATGTAGTTCAGCGTGAAGGCCCCAAGTTCAATCCCCAGTACTGCCAACAAACAACCAAACACAAAGGAACAACTCTATCACCACAAAAGTCACGTTAAATCTTTAGAACCACATGCACTCTACTCTCCACTACCACTAACTCCTGGCAACTGGTAATAATTACATTTTTTTCCACAACATTAAAAAGTATGAAAGTGGGCCAAACTCTTTTTATTAGTTTGATTATCACTTCAATTCCAAAACTAGAAAAGGACATGTTGGCACATGCCTGTAATCCCAGCACTTCGGGATATAAAAGTATGAGGCAGGAAGATCATGTTAAGTCTGAGGCCAGCCGGGGCTACATCGTGAGACTCTGTCTTAAAAGACCAACAAAAACCAAAATAAAACAATAAAACTAGAAAAGGAAAAAAATAGTGATAGAAAGATTGGAGAGGAGAAAATAAACTGCAGAACTAGTAGGAAAATTTAGCAAATTTGACAGGTTCTAGGACAAGTTATGAAAATCAATTGCATTTTTCCACATTATCAACAAACCAGTTAGAACATACAACTGAAAATAAAACACCAAAGAAAATAGCTAACTATATACACCTACAAATGAATTGTGTTATGCAGTCTGTTTTAAGTTTGTCAAGGCAAAGATGAAAAATCATCCGTAAGGCTGCAAAAGGAGATTTACATAAATTATATGATATCCATGATAGCCTAGTACAAAAATAGAAGAAACTTGTTGCATAAATCCATGATGAAAGGCAGAGCTATTGAGAGATGGTTTTGTGAAAACTGGCTTACTTTTTGGAGAAAAAAGTAAAGATCTAAATATGAGAGGCAAAAAAATAAAGATAGTAGAAAATAATGTTAGAAAAGTTGCTTAGTGTCCTACGGATGGGGAAGAATTTCCTAACAAAAGATCAACAACATAGCCAATAAGCAAAATATTGAAGGATTTGATTATATCAGAAGTATGGGGCCGGGGATATAGCACAGGGGCACAAGTGCCTGACTGGCAAGTGCAAGGTCCTGAGTTGGATTCCCGATACCAAAAACAAAAAAAAGAAAGAAAAAGATTCAGAGGATTACCATGAAAGTGGACAGTCTTGCCAGGCGTGGTGGTGCACACCTGTAATCCAAGCACTCGGGTGGCTGAGGCAGGAGGGTGCGAGTGCAAGACCAGCCT
>NW_004955402.1:43218910-43276268 GCF_000276665.1 Chinchilla lanigera
AAAAGAAAACCAACTCTTCATCTTTTTCAGCAACTGCTGACAGATCATGACATGGTGTATACCTCATTGTTCTCTCCTGCTGAAGAGTGAGGCTGCCAAAGAGTGGCATCGGAATAAATCTGTCTCTCTCCTTTTTTCAGTTATCTAAGTTTATAGGTTTGGAAGGTAGAGCCCCATTCCTGTAAATTCACTTGAAAGTGATATCGGAAGCTAATTTTGCAAACTTCTTTGCTTTGCAATTCAGTGTATGACTCTTTGGGGAAGCTTGGGAGCAACATTCTTAACGGCAACCTGGACAGGCTGGGATCTTACAGCGAGTGTCTCTCTACCCAAAGCCCCACTAGAAGCTTCCAAGGGCAGTATTGCAAGCTTCATATACTCCAGGTGAGCATGAGGGACCTGTGTACTTGGTTTTACTCTGTAATTTTTTTTTTTTGTCTTTTTTGAGACACGGTCTTGCTATGCGGTTCAGGCTGGCCTTGAGCTTACTAGGCTAGCCTTGACCTCGCAACGATCCTCCTGCCTCAGCCTCCCGAGTGCTGGGATTACAGGCGTGTGCCACCACGCCCGGTGTATGTACTTGGTTTTGAAAGACAAGTGAATGTCATGATATGGGACAAAATACACCAATTGCTTTTCTTAATTAAAAACAAAAAAACTACTACAATGTTTTGCAAAAAATTGAAGCTAAATTTTAATAGTTGGTAGAAACTGGTTTAGTCTATTCTGTATGGGATATTATATGAGGGACTTGTCCACAAACCACACAGTATGGGGCAAGACTTCTTGATGATCTTCGTGGAGAATCCACTTCAAGTCCTGGTCAGCAACTTCACTAGCAAGATCCTGCACATGTTCACTGGGTTGGTTGGAAGCTCCCTCCAGGCACAGCCACTGCTGGGATCCAGCAGTGACTCTTGTTCTTGGGGTGTTGAGGGCTCTCACTGTGCTCCCTGCCAAATCCCTACTCCATATCCTTGCCACTGGGGAGCCTCCTGGTACCATACTGATCAAGGGAAGGAGATTTGAACACAGTTCCTCAGCACTAGCTCCTGACTTCCATCAATTTTTGGAATACTAGAGGGAGGATTGACTTCCATTTCCTTTTCCCCAGAAACAGAGCTCTAAACACAAATTTGAGGTTATCCTAGCAGATGAACCATGTCTTTATAAGTCCATTACTGAATCAGTTGAGCCATGTTGCTGGACTCACTATCCTCAAAGCACAATCCTTCTATTGCTCGGAAAAAAACTAAGAGTAGCATAGTCTCTTATTAAATATAGGATAGATTTAATGCATGTCACACAATAATAAAAGGAATTTACAGAACTAGTTGGTTAAAAACAATTTTCTGAAATAAATGCAAGCTTTCTGATATTAATGCCTAAAACGCTTACAATGGCTAACCATGGACTTGGGGAGATTACCATTCAGCCTCCTTTGTTTTATTGAGGGTTAGGATAATGATTGCTTGAGGGTTTAATCAGCGTGTACAAATGTCATTGTCAAAGCAGATTAATGTTTTTGATATACAAGCAAAAGGTCAGATCTATACAATTATGTAAGTTATGAGTTTATAAGAAATAACCCAGAAATTTTATTTACAATTTTATCTTCTGTTTATTGAGACAGACATTCTAATTTTTGGCTTGATTTATTAATAAAATCATTACTTAATACATTGTAGCTTGCTACCCAGAGATGGCAACTTGGCAATTGGCTAAAAATCATAGTGGGATTAGCTGTTAATGACCTCTCATCTGGAACAGAGATTCATTGGGACAGATTATGCAAAACCAGTGGCTGCTTCTTAAATAATCAGCTATATTAAACCTGGGGGGCGTATTTTAATTTAAACATAGGCTCATCTAGTGTTCTTGAAATTCACGTAATGGAAAAGCCATGTCTTAGGAAGTTAGAAACCTTTTCTTCTTTCAACACCGTGTTCTCTGTCAATCTGCTTAATGTATGAGTAGCCCAGCAGCAGACTTATTTAGAAATGATTATGCATATGTGCTATGAACACTGAAATTAAAAAGCACTGTGGCATTGTGTTTCCCAGGAGGGAGCCGAGTACAGTGTGGGTGTATGTGTCCCTGATTCTTGTACTGAAGAGGATGTGACTATGATATCTCAGCTGGGTAGGTACGAAGGAACACACAGTGAAACTGTTTCCTCAGCAGAAAGTTTAAAAACCCCAACTTCTTACAGCCAACAAAGACAGTTTGGTTGAACCAAACTTTCATCTTCATTGGTCCACTAACCTGAGATTAATGGAGTGCTGGGGGGAGGGCCTTGGGAACAGAGGGGATGGCATAGCAATTGAGTAGGCAGGAAGAGAGGAGAAAGACCATAATGAGGAGATGGAAGCTGAATATGTGATAAAGATATAAAGTTAAACAGTCTTCCCTCACCTACAGCTGCCTGGTTAGCCTGGAGAGAGGAGGTGGGTGGTGTCCAGGTTCCATATTGTGCTTGTTCTCTGCTCTGGCCCATGTGTTTGGCACCGGCTGGATCCAGAGGCCATTCTGAACTAGGACTGTATGAGGCCAATGTGTTGTAGAGGATTAGTGCTAAGACTCCCGCATTTGGTCCTGGTTGTCACTTCCCAGCTGTGTGAGCTTGGGAAAATCACTTAATCTCCCCAAGCTTCAGCCTCTGCTGTGAAGTGCGGGTGGGCTCTGAAACTCAGCTGGCTCCAACTCTATAATCACTTCTGACCTTAGCTATGTAGGAGGAACACATTTTAGTCCACATGGAAATGGATTTGATTTCCTCTAAGTCTTCCAAAATTGTCCATGCAAGAAACTTAAAGCCTGAAACTTTCTGCTGCCAGTGTCTTTTGGATTTGTTCTCCTTTAAGGTGCTGATATTGCAGCTAGTTTATGATAACGTTAAATTGCCTTGACCATGTGATGGTTCCTATGGCTTTGGGTACGTTATCTATCTAGCCTAGTATTTCCTGTACTATTAAAACAGAAAAGCCAAACAAGAGCTGCAGGTGTAAGTTGGTGGTAGAGTTCTTGCCTAGCATGTGCGAGGCCCTGGGTTCCATCTCCAGCACTGAAAGAAATAAAAATTTGCTATGAATCAAATTCAAATTCCAGTTTTTTTCACCAACAGAGTGAAAAGATAACCCACAGAGTGGGAAAAATTATAGCCAGCTGTCCCTCGGACAAAAGACTTATATATAAAGCATAGAAAAATTGAAAAAAATCAGACCCCCCAAATTCAAAGACCAACAAAAATGGGCATCTGAAATGAATATACATTTCTCAGAGGAAGAAATAAAAATGGTAAATATATGAAAAAATGATCAACATTATTGGTCATTAGAGAGATGCAAATTATAATAACACCGAGATTCCATCTCACCCCAGAAAGAATGGCTATCATCAAGAAGTCAACCAACAGCAAATTCTAGAGGGGCTGTGGGGAAAAAGGAACACTTCTCCACTGTTGGTGGGAATGCAGACTGGTGCAACCACTGTGGAAATCAGTGTGGAGATTTCTCAAAAAACTAGGATGAGAGGGCCCATTTGACCGAGCTGTTCTTCTGGGTAGCTTCCCAGAAGAATTAAAAACAGCAGACCACAGCGATATGTGTGCACTCATGTTTATAGCAGCACAATTTGTTATAGCTACATCTTGGAAACAGCCCAAATACCCATCAGTCGAAGAATGGATAAAAAAGATGAGTTTTTTTATACAATGGAGTATTACTCAGCCATAAAGAAGGATAAACTTGAGACTTTTATAGGTGAATGGATTTCAAGTGAAATAAATCAGACACACATGTAAGCATAATATTGTCTCCCTCGTGTGAGAAGCTGAAAGAGTAAATAAGATCTAAAGTGTATAATAGATTTTATGAAGTGGGAAGGAAAGAGAAAGTGGGATGGGGGAAACAGAAGAAAGGAAGGAAGGGAAAAGAAAAAATATATATACCCAAGAGAGTTAAGATAGTTACACTACTAATTTCTCTTAGTTCATTGAAAAAAAAAGGTTTGTGCCAATATTGTTTGGACAATTTTTCTTGTACTTGTACTCTGAGCAATGACTCTGAAGATATCAATACCCAATGTATTAACCACTGTTACTCTCCTATTATCTTGTTTTGAAATTTTGTTTTATTTTTTCTCTCTAAAGTAAAATTAAAATTCCATTTTTTGTTGGATAAGCCATAAGTATCCTTGAAACAAAGATACATTTATAATTATTATAAAGTTTGCATTTCAAGTGAATAAAGGACCTAAGTCTCACAAGTGGTCTTTCTCATCTAAGAGATTTATCAATTACACTCATTTTTCTGACTGTTGCTAACCCTGCTAGCTAGAGTTGCCATTAGAATAAAATGCCACCTTAGCAATAATTCCCACCAGTAGAGATGGATTTTGAGAAAGTTGTACTGGGACGAAGGAACTGCAAAGGGGCAGAGAGCTGACGGGAGCTGTACTGGTGGAATTCAATCTCTGAGGCCAAAGTGTTTCCTTAGCTTCAGCATGCGGGCAGTGGGAAAACCAGAGCCTCTTTGCCCAGGGGAAAAGGCCCCATCTGGAAGGGATTTGTCAGCTATTTCTTAAAGCTTTTTGATGGAGTTGCCAGTATTTCCTCTACAGATGTGAGGATGACCAGCTCAGCAATGCCAGGTGGCTGCTGTTGGCACAGATGTTGCTCAGAGCCAGCCAGAGCTGAAGCATCCATAACAGGCCAAAAAAGACGATTGCAGTGTCGCAGGGGAAGAGGCCCTGGAAAAGGGGGATGGACTGCTTCTTGCCAGAGGCTGGGGCAAAACACTCCACAGGGGTTGTCACAGATGTTATACAGGGGACTCACAGCAGACTTTATGTGAGCCTTCCAAACAAAATAAAAATGTGTAACTCCAGAGTGTGGAGAGTTTAGATCAACCTTTGATATGACGATTATGAAATCCGAATTAAGGCTATTTCCCTAAAAATTAGATGCATGCACTTCAGTATCACTTATTATATTCAGCTCCCAGGGCTCCTGTAACCAGTTCATGGTATATTTTATGATGATCGCACTGCTCCATTTTGCATTGAATTCTGAGCTGCTCAAAGTTGATGTTTAACAGTCCTTCATAAGGAGATGTACACTGTCCTCTTCCCTGCTCTCTGCTGAGCTCCCTTCACCTTGCTTCACCTACTATAATCGGAATTATCAGCCCACTAGTAGGGCAATAGTGAGGGCATTGCAAAGGATGTTTCCCTGCACAGCCCTCTCTCTTATGGATTCCCCAGTGCTGCATGAAAAATTAGAAGTGTTTAATAGCAGCTCCTTGAATTAGCCACAGAAGCGCCTTTCTTGGTAAGGATTCAAAAGGAACCCAAAACATTCCACAGAACATCATCTTGTATTTGCAGTTTAATTCAGACAGTATTTACTGAGCGATTTTATATCAGGGCTTTGTATGAGACATAACACGTGTATGCTGGAAGGCCCAAAACAGTTGAGAATTATTCATTTTGGGAAACCTACAATTTAGTAGGGAAGGTGTATGGGCCTAAGTTACTGGGAGAAGCTATCAGAAGATAAATGCTAGATCTCAGATTGAGCACTAGGGAGGAGTGAACAATATGTACAGTGGTGTTAGAATTTTAAAAGATGTATTATAGGTCTGCACTGTACTGTTCGATTACACCTTGTATAATCTGAGGGGTTGGGAGAGTGGGGCGGAGGAGAAGTTGTGGCCTGGGAATGTGTCTGACAGGCTTGTTTGAGAGGAGTACAGGATGGGTAGGGTGAGAAGTTGGTAGGAAACAGATCAAATAAAATTTTCTAATAAAGACTTCTTATTTCCCCGAGTAGACCTGGAACCTGGTGCAGTGTAGACACGTAGGGCTGACTGAACAGATGTGGGCTTCAGATTAGTTTTGTTGATTGTGGAAGAATTTAGACTGGGGTGTGGTATGTGTCTGCAGTGTTTCTGGGGCCAAACATCTCTGGAGCCCTGTAGATACTGATTGACTTAGGTATTGGGGGAGGCTGGGCAGGCCTAGAAAATCCAAATCATCAAGGTGGCCTCATCTTGAGAGTCTGGGTCAGGTGGCCAGGCCCAGGGCTGCCTCTGTGGAGCAAAAGGAGTTGCTGAGTCTCTGTACAGTCCCTAGTAAGTTGTTTTTGGAGACTCTGGGTTCAGTTCTGCACTACCCATTATCTCCCCCCACCCTGGCCCTTGGGGTCTGTGGGTTCACATGGTCAACATTAGGCATGGCACATGCTCTGGAGGAAGGGGGAATGGCACCCACAGTGCCGTATTTGGACCAAGCCAGGGAGGTCCCTGCCTGGGCTGCCCCCTTTAGGAAGGGATTCCTTTATCTGGGTTGTCCCCGTGGGTTGATGTTTGCAGCACCAGGGGAATGTACCTATCCAGAGCCTGCTCCTTCTCTTCTGGCCCCTGGTCTGAGTATGGAGGACCTCAGGGTTCCCTGCCCAGCTACACTAAGGTGTGACTGGAGTGGAGGTGAGGTAGGAGGTGGGACTGAGATTGTTCACAATCACCTTTAATGCACCTGAACATGCAGAAACAGATATGAGAAGAGGGGAGGGAGGGCCAGGAGCTGGTAGGTGGGTCTCAAAGAGGCCTCCCTTGCACTCTTGCCCCAGAACATACATATATGTACATATATATATATATATTTGCAAATAGAAACACACACACATTTAGACACATACACATGCATATACCCAGCTACATATATACACATACATGCGCATATACATACCTACATCTATGCATACACATACATACAGACACATGCAGAAACATATATGTATACACCGAGACACAGTTCCTATAAAAGCGTTGGAATCCTTCTGGCTTCCTGGAGGGCCAGAGCAGTGTGCAGGTTCCTCAGTCACTGCTACACTGCAAAACGGCTATAGTTGTAGAGCTGGAAAAATCATGTTGTCAGAAATCATATCTTTGCAGTAAGAGGGTGTCAACCTGCAGTAGGAGGGCGTTTGTCAACTTCAGATTTATCCACCTCAGTGATAAGGGCCTGGGTCTCCTTGTTTCCTCCGCAGCAGCTTGCTGTGCAGAAGGAAGCCCCGGGACTCTGTGTGAGCCACTGTGACTTTACTTTTAGCCCCAGTGCTTGTGAGTACAGCTCCTAGAGTTAGACTCAGAGACTGCCTGGGAAGATAGCCGGGGTGCATTTTGAAGGTGCCAGTAAGTCTGTGTTGTGTAGGCAGGGAAGAGTCAGGTGTGTCCAAAAGATACTTTCAAAAACAAAGGAATGGGCTAAGGATTTAGCTCAGTGGCACAGCACCTGCCTGGCAAGTGCAAGGTTGTGAGTTCAATTCCCAGTACCAGGGGCAGGCGGAAACAATGGAAGGTGAAGGGAATTTAATCTGGGATCCCAGTCATACATGTTATCATTTTATTCCTTGTTCTGTTGTCCTTCCTATTTGTTGCACATACGGCCCAAAGATAAGCTTTAAAAAACTTCTTTTGTACTACAAACTTTTTCATATTGCTGTTGGATTTCCCTGTGGCCTCCAATGCCTGCTGTTCAGTTAAAAGATGACAGCAAAGGTACGGGCTGCTGTGGCCTCACAGAACAGCGTAGATTCACCAGGTGGTGAGCCGGGTCTTAGCGCTGCAGACCCAGGAGGGATCTGCTCAGTTCTTCCTGGCAGCTGGCTCTAGAGGCCTGACGCACATTGCCTGGAGGCTGGGGAGTGCTTCCTTGAAGGAAAGGGAAGGAAAGCACAGGGGAGCAGAGGAGAGGGGACTGGAGGAGAAAACAGAGTTGATTCCTTTAAAATTAGAAGTAGAAATTCTAAGGGAATAGACATGTGATGTGGCTCAGTATATTTCACTTCAGGGGAGGAGCTGATTTGGGAGATCCATATATAAACAGGAAGTAGCTCCAGGGGCAGCATTCCAAAGCAAAGGGAACTGAGTAATGAGGAATTCTGCCATCAGATCCCTGGGGGGAACTGGCGGAAACCTAAATCAAGCGCTGTACTTTTGAACAGGGCTGGAGACACACAGATGCCTTCTCTTCCTTGTTTTTGCCCTTGATATGTTACAATTAAGAATCAAACTTAATTGCACAGTATTAATCTTTTAGCAGCCTATTTGGACATTTTGGAAACCCTGAGTGGTGGAGGTGAAAGGGATATTATTCTGCTGTATGCAGCCTACCCCTTCCTTGTTACGTGGGTGAGGAAATGAGACCTAGAGAGGTGAAACGACTTGCTCAGATCCCGCAGCAGCTGACCACAGCAACTGACCTCAACCTCTTGGATCTAAGCCTAACATTGTGGAGTAGTGGATGAGGCAACAATACCAACATTTATTAAGCTCTTACTATATGCCAGATTTTGTTCTATGGGCTTTACAATGATTGTGTCATTTAATTCCACACTAACCCCATGAGGTAGGTACTATTATTCTCCAAATTTTACCAAGGTAGAGGGAAACTGAGTCATAGAGTTATTAAATAATGTGCCCAAGGTCACATCATAAAAGTGAATTCAGGATCCCAAACCAGAGAACCTGTATTTTTAGCTGGTAAGCTCAAATTCACGAACTTATCTAAGGTCAATTCTCTTTGTCCATAAAGTAAGGTAAAAAGTAGTTCCTTGTAGGGTTGTTCAAAGATCAGAAATAATGAACAGAACATGCCTTGTATCTAGTGTGTGCTTCAAAAGCAGTGGCATTGCTTGTTTCTCATAGCTGGCATTGCTGCCTTATGAAACCCAGTGTGTCTCACACTTTGCTGAGACTTTGGAAATACCCTGGCCCCGGTTCCCAGTGTGCTTCCTGAGAACTTTCTGGAATGTGGATTCCTAGGCTCCTTCCAAGGATACCCAGGTCCATGGATGCTCAAGGCCCTTTTATAAGTGGGGTAGTATTTGCATATAACTTATGTACGTCCTTCTGTATACTTTAAATCATTAACTATTTGCATAGCATTTAGATTAGGCATTATATTACAAAATGGTATGTAAATAGTTGTTGTACTGTATTGTTTTGGAATTGACAACAAAAAATGTACATGTTCAATACAGATATGATTTTTTTTTCAAATATTTTCAGACCAAGGTTGCTTCCATCCATGGATATAGAGGGCTGACTGTATATTAAAATCCAGCTTCTCTTTTCAATGTCAGAGTTTTATTTGAAATAAAAGGAAAGCACTTGGGAACGTGTAACGCATTATTAGAAACTAAAATATGAATACAGCTTCTTTTTCTCTTGGTAGATATTTTAAGATTTAGGAACACCTCATTCTCAGCCCCCTCCCTCTCCTTCTTTGCATCAAATTCTTCCTCCTTGGCTGGCGGGAGTGTGGCCAGATGTGCTGCTGGAATGTTTCCCCTGGACACCTTCGCTGCTGTGTGTCTGTGAGTATGAACATCCGAGGTGCTCAGCTAGGGTCCTGTGTGTTTCTTCTTTGTCAGCTTCCCCTCAGCAACCACATTCAGCCATTTTGTTTTATTTACTGAGCAATATCTGGCCGATGATGCCTGTTTGTTGGCCATTGTGGTCTGAATGTTTGTGGCCCCCCAAATGCCTGTGTTGAAAGTTAGGCCCCTCCTACCTTGCATTAGGAGGTAGGGTTCTTGGCGGTGATTAGAGCCCTCATGAATGGAATCAATGGTCTTATAAAAGAGATCTCAGAGACCCCCTCAGCCTACTCCACCATGTGAGGTCAGTAAGAGGGTGCCATGACCCAGGAAGCGGGCCCTTACCAGACCCCGTATCTTCTGGGGTCTTGATCCTGGGCTTTCTATTCTCTGGAACTGTGGGAATCCAGTTTTGTTGTTCATAAACCACTCAGCCTATGGTACTGTGTACAGGAGCCTGAGGTCACTAAGACATAGGGAGGTCACCACATACCTTAAACAGGAAAACCTGGAAGTGTCCCAGGGAGAGCTGACCACACCCAAACACGAGGCATCAGGACCACTGAGAAATGTGCCTTGTCCTTGCTGCCATGTGACCATGTGGAAGATGAATTCCTTTGCGGGAGGCGCTGCTTTACAGCCTTGCCCTTTGCTCCTTGTTCGCATTTTGGACCATTCCTTAGGATGCATTTGATAGAATGGCTGGCTCATAACAATGGAATTGTTATTCATTTCTACTGCCCAGTAGGAGCAGCCACTGTGCCTTGCCCCCCTCTCACTGGCACCAAGGCCATTGTTATAAAAACTGGCACCGGGTGCTGGGGATTTAGCTCAGTGGCACAGTGTCTGCCTGGCAAGCACAAGGTCAGGAGTTTGATTCCCGGTACCAGAAGAAAACCAAAAAAAACACAAAAAACAGGCACCAATTTACTAGGTAAATGTATTGGTTTAAATTACATCTTTAAAAAAGCTGGCGAGGAGAGTTTATCTGTCACTTGTGTTTTCCTATTGTGAAATAACCTTTACAGTTTTCACCTCTTTTCTCAACTGTGTTAACTGGGACCTTACTGATTTTTTTAAAAAGCCATATTAATCTTCAGTCACACGGCTTCCTTGGTGTTAAAGAGTTAAGTGAAATTCACTCATATTTTCCTCTGTGAATTTTAAAATTATTTTTGTTCTTAATATGTCATTTCACTTTATTAAAACTGCTAAACGGTTGCCATATAAATAATCAATGGTAGCCGGGGAGGGTCACTGAGGCAGGAGAATCACAAGTTCACAAGTTCAAACCCAGCTTGGGCAACTTAGCAAAAACTTGTCTCAAGATAAAAAGTAAAATAAAGTAAAATAAAATAAAAAACTCTGAGTGTGTAGCCAGCTAGTGCAAAGGCCCTGGGTTCAATCTCCAATATCACCCCACCCCTACTTGCAAAGTCAGTGGTTTTGCTTTCCATGAACCTATTTTTTCTGCAACTTATTTTGGTGGCATGTGAGGAAAGCCTGGCTATGTGTCTTCTCACACAGGTTCCTCACCTTGCTGGGTCTCACTCTCCCTCTTGCTGGAACAGTCTACGTGGCTGCCAGGGACCTCAGGACATTGTCAGTGGCCGGTGACGCCCCCTCCGCCAGTTACGGGAGTCTGCCCCTGAGAAAGCTCGAGAGCCGTGAGCACAGAAGCGGGACGCATGGGACAGCTTGGCAGGCCCCTCTCTCCCTGGCCGGACCTGCAAGCAGAGGAAAAAGTAAGCATTTCATTGCAGCAGGACCACCCAAGAGAAGCGACTTCCATGAGTGTGTGGCTGGAAAATAGTTCCAACAGTGCTGGGTTCTAGTGAGCGCCGAGCAGCTTCTAAATGTCAATATGGAGGTCGGATCTTTGCTCCTTACAATTCAGCCTTTGTTGACCATTGGCGCGGTCAGGCAAGGCGAGGCCACCAAAAGTGCTCCTTTATTTCTTGGGCACAATTCTCCAGTGTGTGTTTGTGCTGTCAAAGGTGGAGTCAGAGCAGAGCTCAGGGGCTCGATGCAGTAATTCCCTGGCGAACAATTGCATGACTGCAACACCCTTTTTCAGTGTCATAAATATGGAAAGCTCACAGAAGCTTCTGTTGCCACTAAGGTAAGTGATTTGCATATGAACTGATGGGGGTTTGGGAGTGTGCAACACAAATTAGTGAAAATAGCTGAGCCAGAAACAGGTAACTGTAGTGACGCTGGGTTCAATGGGTTCTCATGTGTTGTGTTTCAGAAAAACAGCAAGAGCATTATTTTTGTTTCCATTTGCCTATATGGAATGCAAAAGCATATATATACATATATACACTTGCATATATGCATAGGTGTATGTATACACACATAAATAGGATAGACGCACACATGTACACATACGCCTTACATAAGAACTGCCTGGCCGTGCAAATACTTTTAGAACATGTGGAATAATTCTTGGCACATTCCTTTTAGGGCTACACAGTTGTCCTTCCTCATTGCAGTGAAGGAGATTAAAAATTAAACACAAAATTTTCAATGAATGAACCGGAAGAATACGAATATGAGATAAGGTGGATTCAGGGAATATGCCTAATGCAGAAGGCATGACAACTACTTTTTTAAAATTCCTCTGTGAGTTTTCAACAAAACTACCAGAATATTAACAAGAAGACAACAGCAAGACAAGAAGCACAACAAGAAGACAAACCAGGAAACACATCTGGGTTGGGATGAAGATATTCTAAGAAGGAGCTGAGAGGCTCTGAGCTCTGAGAAGCTCCTGGCACAAGCTCCTTATTACAGTCAGAAGCAGTTCTGTGAGTTGCGATGGGAAGTGATGATTGTTAGGGCTCCACACTATGATACTGACCCACAGCCTAGAAGATGCACCTACTTCTTGGTTATGGTACAGACCCATCAGAGGCAGAGGGCAGTTATGGAGGCCATGCCCTCGGTGACCTTGCCCTTGGTGACCTCTCTCTGTCCTGGTTGCCCTGCAGACAGGTCTGTGGTGGCGCCGTGCGTGGAACACATGCCTAGCAATCCCCACTTATACCTGCCTTGACTGCTAACCCTGACTGACTTTGATCAAATTGCTTGGCCTTTATGGGCCCCAATTTGCACAAGTATAAAATAGGGGCACAAAAGGAGGCTTGTGGAAGGAATGAAATGAGACAATGTAGGCTCACATCCTGAGTTCATCCCTCTTTTCTTCATTCTCTTCAGTTAAGGCAGGAAAAGGAAGAAAAGGTAGGCCTTTCACCTGCCAAGACCTCTTGCGTGAGCTGCAGAGCTTGTTGTGTAAGCAGCTGGGTCAGTGGGACTCAGAGGCTTCTGACTGTCAGACTGACAGGGAGGCGACCGGAAGCATAATTCCCACTGCTTTCTTAGGTGCTAAACTGGCTTAAGGCCAGATTGCAGGGTTTGGAGCACACACCTGGCACGGTGTCAGGAGTCTGCTGCAGAAACGAGGGTTCCTCACTCAAGCAGAAATTCCTATGGTCAGATCACTGAGGTTACACTTGCTTTTCCAGTAGTGACATCTAACTGTGGCCTCAGAATTGGGGTGGGGGGTCCTCTGTGTTCTGTTTCCAAAGCAAGTTTTTAAAAACTCACTTGCCGAGGTTCAGCAATTTTCCTCTTCACTTTTACAGTCGGCAGCAAGTCAAATCAACCTAAGACCACCGTGTCTTCTGGAAGTTTAGAGCCGAATTGGGAAGTTGGGATTCTTGGTTCTTTATCCTGCAAATAACCATGACATTTACTTCGAGTGGTTTCCTGTTACATGCGCCTTTCTTTTGCTGTTTAGATGAGCCAGACATGAGTGAATGAGCAAGCTATAAGGATGTTTTCATGAAGTTAATAGCTATGGATTTCAGCAGCTGGAAGCGAGGATTTTTTACTTCACGGGCCATTGCTTAAAGTAGGCTCACCATGTGATAACAAGAGAATCCAAAGGGGCTACTGGTTTTTTAAAGCTCCATCACACCCATCAAGCCTTAAGCTTTGGCCTGTATCAGAATCCCTGGCAGGCGGCACGGTACAGCGCAGATCTCTGGGCCCCAGCCCCAAAGATTCTGACCTAGTGAATGTGCTGCAGCGTGGAACGAGCATTTCTAATAAGTTTCCTGAGATACTAAAGCTGCTGGGCTGGGGGCTTCCACCTTCACATGCACTATTTCAGCCAGCCCTTCTTACAGTCCTCCTGTATAGTGTATAATACTTTCCATTTACAAATGAGCCAGATGGGACCCAGAAAGACATCTTTTCTATAGATCAGCTACTTTCAGACAATTTATAAACTGCTGTTGGTTACATTCATCCACAGGTAGAATTTAAGTAATAATAAAATATGTTAAGCATTTGCTTGCCAACGCAGGGCTTGAGCTGGACATTTAACATCATCCTAGAGTCTTCATAATAACCTTGCCAAAAATTACGCCCATTCTAAAAGTGATGGAAGTGAGGCTCAGGGAGGTTAATGAGCTTGGCTGAATCTGGCAGAGGCGTGGTCTTCTGTGTTCCCATGAGAGCAGGGAGCTCCTCAGGAAATGGGAGGAGCCAGGTGAAACCAAGTGCGGGGCTGCCGCCTGTGTGGTGTTCATTGTCGAGTCCTGGGAATTTTTCCGAGGGAAAAGTCCTGGTGCTTTTTTTTAATTGAAAGAGCAAGTGCTACGCCTCTAGGCAGAGGCACCGTCACAGGGACTGACCTACATGGAAAGCTCAGAGTCACTGCTGGAACCTAAAACACTAGGTGATTCAATCCTTCCATTTAAGAAATCGATTTGGATTTCCAGAACTTGGTTTTAGGTCGGCTTTTGTATGTAAGTTTTAATTGTGTAAAGACACATGGATGTCTACAATATTTAAGGCGCTGAGCTCTTGAGTTCTGTCCAGGAGAAAATACAAGCCTCTCAGGGCCCCCTTGAGCTTTGGAGGCTTTTATTCCAAAACTGCAGCCACCCTGTTGGTTGCCAGGACAGGTCAAGTTAAATTTAAATAAAAACACAGGAGATAAATTAAGGAGAAGGGATTAAACATTTTTAAATAATAAGGCTTAAAATAGTGCTGATATAGCATCTGAGATCCTATGAGTGCTAACTCTGGGTTGGGTCTTTTCATTTTTTTTTTTTTTTTTAGTACCGGGAATCAAACTCAGGACTTTGCACTTACCAGGCAGGCACCTGAGCCACTGAGCTATATCCCTGGCCCTTGGGTTGGGCTCTTTTCAGAATGATGTATATGCCTTGCTTCATCTGCTCTTCATGAGTCTTGGGATTATAAGAATTTTATTCCTATTTTTTGGCTGTATGTAGACATCTAGGAACAGAGAAGTTAATTCACTTGCCAGAGGTCACAGAGCTAATAAAAGATAGGCAGATTCAGAGCAAGGAGTAACCCTAAAGCCTGTACCTTAGTTATCAAGCCAACTCCCTCCTGTTCTGTTTTTTCGTTTCTTTGTTTTTTAAGACAGGGTCTTGTTATGTAGTCCAGGCTGGCCTTGAACTAACTATGTAGGGCAGGCTGGCCTAGGACTCATGGTGATCTTCCTGCTTCAGCCTCCTGAGTGCTTACCAGGCTTGGTTTTCCCTCTTGTTTTTGTGCCTGTGCCCTGACCAGTGTTGGAGATATTATTTGTAAATGGTTCATTCTTAGGAGAACCCGGGACACCATTTCAAGTGAAATGCTGTCTCTCCAGCTCAGGTGGTATCTTATTTACCTTTCTCATTGCTAAGACAAAATATCTGACACCCAAAGTTAAAGGAGGAAAGGTTTATTTGGTTCACAGTTTATAGAGGTTTCAGTTCATTGTCAGCTGACTCCAAGGCAGGGTGGCATTGCAGAGGAGAAACAGCCCACTACAAGCGGGTGGGCAGGAGTAAGCAAGTGCCTCTGCAGCTTCTTTCTGCCCCTTTTATATTCTCTCCAGGCCACTGGGGATTAAGACGGTGCCAAACCAATCAGTGGACTGATATAGTAATCACACACCCTTAATCCCAGCATCACATACTCTAGATCCAGCCACCTTTGAAAAAACCCAACCTATGAATGCATGAGGTTTTGGGAGGACATCTGGACACAAGCCATAACAGGTGGTTTCTAACTGAAGTCATTATTCTCCTTTCTGCAGCCTTTTGGAAAGCAGGCCTAGGTAGTGGGCCAGGTTGGCGTCTGGGGGACCTGATCTAGGGCAGCATATTCTGTGCAAGGCATTATGGGGCACCAAGCTCAGGTCAGGTTTGTTAGGGAAAGTCAAGTTCAGAGTGGAGGGAGATCAAGTGCAAGAGCTCCCAGGCTGGTCAAGTGGGGACTGTGGAGGGCTGAGTCAAGCAATCAGAGTTGGAGTGGGAGCTTCAGGTGAGTGCCAGGTTCTCTATGTGTTTCCACTCTCCTTGTGGGGTGGTGTGTGGCTTGCTGGCTTTCGGAGTGGAGAGTAATGCCTCTTCTCTTGCCCAGGTTTTCTAGGATCCACGGACCGTGCTCTGCAGTGTTTCTCTTGGCAGAAGAATGTGTCGGCCATCTGGACCGCCAAGATGCCAAGAGGCACCTGCCCTGCACTAAATGGCATCCGGGTCTTGAGCCTCCTCTGGATCATCTCAGGACACACCAGCCAGATGACGGCGTGGCTGTCTTTGGGTGCGGGAACGGGTGTCCCTTCATTCTAGGCGCCATTGGGGAGGAGAGATCCCTCAGTGTGGAGATTATGTTGCGCCATGGGACAGGAGGCTGGCAGTTTCCTTCTGTTTTAGAATCCAGGCCAGCATCCAGTGGCTCCTCCTAGAAATAAAGCTGGCACAGAGCGATTCCTGGGTATTGCATGCTCACTAGCCAGAGCCCTGGGTTCCCTCCTGTCCTGGTTAGTGAAGCCAGGAAGTAATGTTTTTTCCCTATCTGCAAAACAGGCAAGTATCACGGTACATTAGTAATAAATCAGCATTTCTCTACCACCTGCTGTTGCCACACTCTTGACCCTCCGCATCCACGACCGCGGCGCTCTTTCAACAGGGGAGGGCGAGTGAGCAGAAGAAGGGGAGGGGCCGGTCGAGGGCAGCGTGAAGCCACCTTCCAAATGACATGCGCCCGTCCAAGGGGGCTGCATCTGCCATGAGACAAAAAGGAGCTTGAGGCCTGGGTGGCAGTTAGGGGCCTCTGTTACCACATTCATTCCCAACCTAAATTCTCTATGAAATGAATGACAGCGATTCCTAAAGCCCTCCTGGGGCAAAGCCCTCTCTTCTACAAAGAAAGATCACATGATTTTCTTCCATTAACCAAATTAAAAATATTGTTTTGTATGTTTGTTGCAGATAATGTGCTTGAATGGAAAACCAGGGTACCTAAAAACCCACTATACCTTTATTCTCGGAGCGGCCCATTCTATCTCGGGGTTGATACATTTTTCCTGATCAGGTAATGGGGCTAAGCCGTGTTCTCTTCTGTTGTGTGAGTTCTGGGAGTTGAGTATGTGGAGAAGTGGGTACAATTCCACGAACTTCCAAAGTGTGAGAGCCAGCGGGCTAGGACAGAGCTAGCTGCAACTCCTCCTTCCCTAGTATGCTGGCTCTTCACCCGCTCTTCTCCTTCAGGTTTTTTCCTCAAATGTTACCTTCACAGCCAGGCATGCCGGCCCCACCACTGTAAAATGAACCCACGCAGCATTCTCTACCTCAGTTTTTTCTTGATTTATTTATTTTTCTCTTCACCTACCATACTGTAGATGCCATGTTTGTTTGATTGATTGTCCTCCTCTCTCCACTGGAATGCAAGGAATGCTTTTGTTTTGTGTACTGATGTCACCAGGGCCTATAGCAGTGCTCCACGGAGTAGTCCATAGACCACTGCTCAACACATTGTTGTCAATTTCTTCACTGTTTTATTTCAGGATCCTGGTGTGATCGTTTTTTATAGTACAGAGCAAGGGGAGTGCAGAATGAGCCGGACCCTGCCCACAGGGCAGCAGCTCCTACCGGGAGGTGGCCAAGGTGACAACAGAGAGCGGTCCAGACAGGCAAGGGTCACTGAACCTGGCAGTGATGCTCACTGGGGCCAGGTTTCCAGGAGGACACAGCTGAGTCTCTCCGGGCTGGTATTAGAGCAGCTACAGGGTCCCTGCAGGGCGGGGAGCTCTGCCCACAAGACAGCAAAGACCAGAACTCTGTTCCCTGCAAAGGGCTCTGGTCAAGCCAGGTTTAAAAAAAAAAGATGTCATATGCTGAGTTGAGTCTGCCTGGCAGAGTTCCAAGTCCTGGGAAGGAGGCTGGCAAGGACAAATCAAGATGACTGGAACCAAACCCGGAACTCAGTCTGGAGACTAGAAAGGCTGCCAGGAACAGGGAAAAAGGAAGGGAAAGAAAAGCCACTGGTTTATCGTGGGAGTCTGAGATGGCAGAGGAGCCGCTGGACAGCCCCGAGATATGTAAAACACAGGTGAAGGTTGCTGAATACCAAACATCCAGAATACTGCAAATGCGTGGAGGAAAATCCCTCACACCTGGGCTGGTGTGGGCCAGGCAGTGCTGTGCCTTTCATCAGAGGCGTTCAGATCTGTACTGCCTGGGGACTTGTTAGCAATGCAAATTCCCAGGTGCCCCCTTCCCGACTGCGGCAGGCTCTCTGGGGGCAGGACCAGCATCTGGGCTGTCCCAAGCCCCCGATGATCCTGATGCCCATTAAGATGCAAGAAGCACCATGTGGGCCCAGGTGGGAAGAACTGAGGACAGTACGGATGGGGTAGCCAGGCAGATGCTGATGCCCGTCTAGAGGCAGAGAAAGACACGGCTTTCTTCTTTATCCCTGTTGGTTTCCATTTCTCATCCACTCTCTGTGACTCTTTTTCCTATAGTTTTTATTTTATTACTTTAGAAGGTATTCATATTCTTCTTTTTAATTTCAAAGAGAATAATAAAAAATAATAACAAAAAACCAATGTAGACAAAAACAAAACAAAGCAAAAACAATAAAAATGGTACAGTGTTTCAAGACAGAATGATAGGAATTAACAATGGTTGTTATATTACATATTGTTGTCTTCAATAAAGTTGCTCAGATTACCAGATGTAAGAATGTAAGATTGATCAAACAATTAAAGAGAATAAAAAGTAATATTAAAAAAATTAGGAATGATATGGAGCTTCACTAGACAAGATGGTAGGAATTCACCAATGGTTGTTATATTGCATATTGTTGTCCTCAAATTAATTGTTCAGATTACCAGATATAAGCATGCAAAATTGGTCAAAAAAATTTTAAGCATTAACTGTTCCTTTCAATAAACATTTTAAATTTTCTTTTGAACAAGGGGACAATTTCATCCCACTTTTGCAGACATGAAACTCAATGTTCAGAGATGAAATAACTTGTCCAAGTCTACATACACAGCTAGTGAGGTTACAACCAGAACTTAGGAAGACAGGTTGGGCATCCCTCATCTAAAATCCAAAATACTCCAAATCTGAAAACTTTTGAGCACCAACGTGACATCACAAAGGGAAAACTCCACTCCCAGTCTCATGTGATAGGTCACAGACAAAATGCAGGCACATCAAAAATACTGTATAAAATTACCCTTAGCCCATGTGGATGAGATAATATAAAATATAATGAATTTTGTGTTTAAAATTAGTCCCACCAACCAGGTATCTCACTATGGATGTATATGTAGTCCAGCATCTGAAAACCAGCCTTTTAGAGTAAGGATATTCAACCTGTTTCACAAGGAAATCATGTCTTAATCAGGATATCACTGATATTACACAGTGGGATCAAAAACTTGTTTTTGTGCAGTACTGAGGATTGAACCTAGGCCTCATGGATGATAGGCAAATGCTCTACTATTGAGGTACATCTCCAGCTCTTTTTATTTATTTTCAGACAGAGTCTTGCTAAATTGTCCAGGCTAGCCTTGAACATGTAATCTTCCTGCCTCAGCCTCCTGAGTAGCTGGGATTACGGGCATGTTCCACCATGCCTGGTAAAATCAAAGACTTCTGACAATCTTTAAGAATACCTAGTGGTAACTATTTTGGAATCCTTTCCTCCCTCTTGGGCTCATTTCACACCTCTCCACTGTGTGGTTGTCTCTTCAGGACACAGGGCTGTAGCCCCTTGTAACTAGTTCTCTTGCTCATGGTCTGTTTTACTACAGTCTTCTCAGGCCTTCTTCTAATGGGCTGGAAAGCTGGGTGGTGGATGCTCGCACATGGAGTGGGATCCAGGTTCTGCTTAGCAACCAGGCTGGTAAGGAGAGGGGGTACCAGTCATGCAGAAAAGAAAGGATGGCCTTGATCCATCCTTTCCTGAAATAAAGGGAGGCCAGAAGCAGAACTGGCTGCTCTCAGCAGTCTCTTTTAGATCTCTATAAATTTCGTTCCTATTTCAATGACTCTGACTTGTTGCTTTTCAAAGGAAAATCTAACTGGCAGAAACAGAGACATTCTCCAGGCCTCCGGGATCCTGTCCAAGTCAGGCCCAACACACACAGATAGCCTTGTGTTGTGGTAGAAAACATTCACTCAGGGAAACACCCGCAAAGCTCACTGGGATGAATGTCGAAAAGTTGGGAAACTCACAAACAGGCTTTTGCTCAAGTTACAGCGCTAAGGCTGTGACTTTGGTTCCTTCAGCTGTGCATTCTGGGTCATGGATGTGTCACTGAAGTGCTTTGGTTAAGAATTCTAACTGTAATCCTGGGAAACCCATTTAATAATCTCCGAGTCTTACTTTCCCACATTGTTCACCAGAGATATCTGGTTTACCACCCTCCAGGCACTCAACAAAATTTCACTTTCCTGGACCAGTTACTGGTTCTGACCAGCAAGGGGTACCTCAGATTGCCATTATGCAAAGTGCTTTAAACCCTTATGCTAAGAGCTTTAAGGATGTCACTGTCAGGCTGCAGTACTTGATTGTTGTGTTGAGACTCTTCAGAATGCTCTTGTCCTTTGCTGTGGTCACTGATGACCTTTCGGATAAGGTCGTTCCATCAACCCAGGTCCCATAGTGAGGAAGATGCCAAGCAACTGGCCATGAGTATGTTACATGAGTAAGAGGAGAGAAAGAGAGAGGTGGGGGAGGAGTGGGAAGGAGGGAGGGAGAGATTGTGGTTATAAGACTCAGAGGTGTTTTATTTCTGTAGCATCACTTAGTCTAACCTGGACCTACTCAATTAACTAGTGAACTGTCTAATTGCTAAGTAATTCTTTTTTCTCTCTTAGTGGTTGGTTAAGTGCAAGGTCATTTCTAAAGATGCATCAGAATTCAGACAAAGGAATAACCCTTAAGGTCATATGCAGATACTTTTTCAATCGTCTTGTAAGGTAGGTTTATTTATATAATTTCTTAATTCATTGTTGCTGTGCAATAATTTATTTTTCAGTGTTTAACCCACGTTTGAAAGAATTTCTTAAGACAAATAAACAGAAAGATAGTTTATTTCCTTAAAAGCATTTGGTTTTTGGCCGGGGGTGGTGGCATACACCTGTAATCCCAGCATTTGGGAGGCTGAAGCAGGGGAATCGTTGTGAGTTCAAGGCCAGCCTGGGCTACAAAAGTGAGTTCAAGACCAGCCTGAGCTGCAGAGTGAGACCCTGTCTCAAAAAAAAAAAAAAAAAAAAAAAACAAATTTGGTTTTTGCTGTTTTATTATGGTTCAAATTCGAGTACAACAAATGCCATGAAAGTTGGTACATTCCACTGGCAAAAACTATCTTTCAGTTGATAAGAAACAGATTTAAATACATGTACTGGCAGCTTCCACAGAATCTGTGCACTCTATAGGAAATTTAGTCTGGCTGCAAGTTAGCAGACATCAGACCCTATAAATCAGAGTATGAATGGAAATGATAAAATGTGACCAGGAAGGGACTTGGGCAAATCTTGGGACAACAGTCATTGTGCCGAGAGAGAGGCAGAAATGCTGCTGTCCCTTCGGAATGTGTGGTTGATTAAAGCAGAAGGGATTTTGGGATAGGCACAGACTACAGAATCTGTGATGGCAGAATGGCAGTGATGCAATGACGCAGTTGTAGTTAAAGGAGAAAAGGAAACTTCAACTCCTTCATACACACATTTTCTCAGTCATGATTACTGCTGGGCTGGACCGCAGCTCTCCTTACTCCTGTTCCAAGCCCGTCTTGGTACACTGCACTATCTCAAAACAGCTGAAACAATTGTCAGGGCTTGTAAAATGGAGAGGGCAAGAGCAGGCCCCAGAGTTCCACTGAGCACATATTCTGGATCAGTTTCGTACCAGCTGTGTGACTTTCAGCGTCTCACAGTTCCCATGCTTGAATTTTCTCATCTCTAAAGTGGGGGAAATAATGGCATTTCCTTCATAGAACTCGTGAGGACTGAATGTGACAGCGTAGGTGAGGTATTTAGAAAGTATCTAATGGATATTAAGTCCTTCATAAGTATAAGCTTTTGCTTTACTGTTGCTGTTATTTACCTTTTACTTTTGCCTTCAGGTAGGATGAGGATGAGGGTGAACTAAGAAATAGACCTTTACTGACTTCTTTTCACCATGATCTTTTCTTCTAAGCTCTAGCAACCCTAGTCCTTCTCCCGGGAAGGCCATTTTCCCCGTGTCACTTGCTTATGGTGCCGGGGGTAAGCAGCTATTCTGCACTGAGGTTCTCAGGAGGAGAGGGATGGGTGCTGGGGGTTATCTAGGGGTGGCTGAGGCAGTCAGAAGTGGGCACAGAGAAGCAGTGGTGGGGGCAGGAGTGGGCCCGGTGGAGCGGGCTCGTGGGAAGGCTGTGGGGCAAGATGAGGCGCATCACCCTCTGGGGAAGCAATCACAATATCCAGGCAGGAGAGCAGGGTTAGGCTGGTGTTTGGCAGTGGGAACGGCGATGGGGGCATCAAAGACGTGGAACTCCTAGCCGGAGCGATGTGGTGGAAGATGGTGGCCCTGTGCAGACAGAGAACTTGGAAAGCATCGGAATGGGAGCGAGGGAGGGAATCAGTCTGACCGGGGCCAAAGCTCTGTTGAACCCTGGCAGGGAGCAACTGCAGTGCACACACCACCCCAGCTCATCGCCTCTGTGCGGTGTGGGGACCCAGCAGCCGCAGCCTGGCCCCTCGGATGTTCTCATTTGTGCCAGTAGGACTCAGTGTTCCTCCCGCTGAAAGAAGAGAATCTTCGAAGAAAAGAAAATGCTGTGAAGAAAGAGCAGTCTGGGCCGGGGAGTGAAGTCTTGAGGACAGACCGGTTGGGGGCTGGGAGACCCTCGAAGAGCATGAAGGTGTTATCTGCAGCGCGGGGAGCAGTGTGGAGGGCGGGGCTCGTAGGCAGACGGGGGTGAGGGCAGGGGGTGTGGGCCTCGGGGCTGCTGGCAGAAGTCCTGTGCTGTTCTGAGGTAGAAGCCTTTGAAGATCTTTGAAGATCACTCTGGCCACAGGGCAGTAGGCAGGTTGTGAGGGAGCAGAAGTAGAAGGCGGGAGCTACTGCAAGTTATAAGAAAATTAAAAAGCCCTGCTTCTAGGACTGACTCTGATAGAGGTGAGCTAATGGGAGACAGACAGTCATGTTCTGGAGCCATAAAACTGCAGGATTACTCTCACCAGGAGCCACATTAAAGTTCGTCTTTCTTAGAGCTTGTGAGAAAGATGTGTGACTGTAGGAGAAAGGAGAAACTAAAATAAAGTGTCTTTTCCAATCTCACCTCTCATAGGACACTTTTGTCAACAGTTTCCTGTGAATTCTTGCAGAAACTGTACATGTCATTATAAGCACTGTCTCTTGCCCTACGAATAGGATTGCGTTATGTAGTACAATATTTTGCATGTGCTTTTTTCACTTAGTGACAAAGTGTGGCATATTCTCTGTCCATCCACAAGGACCGCTTGCTAGGACTGGTGTTACAGGTGGCTTGTATGGCACTGTATGGGCGTGAGCCATTATGTATTTAACCTGTCCCCACAGTGGGCGTGGACAGAAGTTTCCAAGGGTTTTGCTATCTTGGACAAGAAGACAGTGCATATGCATGTTTGTACACTTGGATGGGTGTGTTAGTCCGGTAAATTCCTACAGGTGGAAATGGTTTGGTGCACCTAACATTTTGATCAGTGTTTTCCAATTCACGGTTCCACCCACGAAGTCTGAGGATACCTGCTTCTCACATCTGCATGACTCTGGCTAAGATCCTGTCCCACCCGCCCCCCCTTTGGTGTGTATGTGTGTGTATGTGTATGTGTGTTTCCCAGGGTTGGGATCAAACCCAGGACCTCACACATTTTAGACATGAGATCTATCACTGAGCTACTTACATTCCTATACTCCTAGTTCCAGGATGGTGCTTTAAATACCTTCTTTGATTTTAGTTCTCCTGGAAACTTGGATAAAAATACAGTGCACATCCATTTCTATGGTGCTATAGGTTGTCTTATATCTCATTGGATTCTCAAAAAAATCTTAGGAGAGAGGACCACCCCCTCCCAATTTTTTGGCAGTGCCAGCAGTCAAACCCTGGGCCTTGTGCATTCTAGACAAGTGCAGTGATACCGCGACCCACTTTTTATGGAAGAGGGAAAAGGAGAAGTTATATGTTTTTAGGCTGTGTGAAAAATTTAGGCAGAACTAGAACTCGCTTCCTGTTTTTTTTCCTGTAGCCTTGCCCCTCAAGGAGTGCACCTCCCAGCAGCTTTAACCCCTCTGGAGCCCACGGGTACAGAGCTTTCATTTTAATGTGCACCCTGACGGGGTGCACAAAAGTTGGGAACACAGTTGTGGGACAGGAGGTTGCTACCTCCTGATGGTGTCTATACTAAGCGCAGCTTTAGAGAGGAGCAGGGCTGACTTCCTCCTGGGGGGAAGGAAGTAACAGATGGGGGTCCAACGCTGGAGGCCTGCAGGAGTGGCCATGAGGTCAGAGGGGGAGCCTGGGAGACCCAGGCCCAGGGAGGCACCTGTCACCTAAGCGAACAGACATATGAGCTGATCTGGAGTGGTGCATTTTTAAAATATCTTTTTGAGACAGGGTTTCACTATGCAGTTCAGGCTGGCCTTGAACTCACTTAGTAGCCCACGCTGGCCTCAAACTTGCAGAGATCCTTCTGCCTCAGCATCCTGAGTGCTAGGATTACAGGTGTGCCCCACCATGCTTGGCTTGGAAAGGTGCGTCATGACCAAGTCACTACATAGCATTTATGAGGTAGGCTTATAATGGCTGCCTGCAGAGTCAGGTGTGGAACAGTGCAAAAGGGCTGTCTGCTTGCTGGGGATCTGAAGGGTCCAGTCGAAAGTGGAAGGCCTGGAGCTTATTGCAGAGTCCTGTGTGAGTTTGTTACCAGGAAGCCAAAGAGTCTGAGCTACAGGCCTGGAGATAGATGTCCCAAGGCAATGGCAAAAGCTAGAGCTCCCCTGACAAAGCAGAAGTGAGGCTTGCCTTCTTCTTTCCCTTTTTATTCCATCCAGACTACAACCCTATTGGTTGTTGCCACCCACTCCCAGGGTGGGTCTTCCGTCTTCAGGAAGCCCATCATCCACACACGCCCAGACTGTGCTAAACCAGTCAGCTGGGCACTTCTTATGCAAGTTGACAGCATAGTTAACTATCACATTCACCTACTGTTTCTCTCTGACGTTGAGCAGCAGCTCCATTCCAGCTCCTCGAATGCCCAGCAACATACCCTATGTTGGGTGATGTCACTGCAGAGAGGATGGGGCGGGCCCACCGGTCTGGTCCACAGGTGCAGAGCAGAGCTTTGGTGCTGTTCCACCACCTGGCTGAGGGCGGGGGACACCTTTAAGTGGAGACATTCTAAGTCCTGTCAGTTCCCCACTGTCACACCACACCTGGCCCTGACAACCTCACTCAGATGTTCAGCAGAGCTGGGGGCCATTTCCTCTTTTCTCACCGAGTGAAAACTACCTTGAGTTTCTCAATGTATTATTAGTATTTATTTTGTGGTGCGGGAGACCAAACCCAGGGCACTGTGCTTGCTAAGCAGTCATTCTGCCACTGAGCTACACTCCCAGCCCAAAATAAATTTTTAAATATATTTTATCAGTGCATATTAATTTTATAAAATATTGGGTTTCAATGAATTTTTACATACGCTTTGTTTGGTCTTTTTATTGAGACAAGTTCTCACTATGCAGTTCAGGCTGGTCTTGAGCTCACTTTGTAACCCAGGCTGGTCTCAAACACACAACAATCCTCCTGCCTCAGACCCCCAAGTGCTGGGATTATAGCCGTGTGCTACCATGCCCGGTTTAAAGTGTATTATTTTAAAAGAGGGATCTGACTCCAGACTGCCCATTATCTATGCCAGAACTGTATACATCTCCCTGCCACACCCTCACTTCCAAACTCCAGACACTAACAGTTCGATATGCTGCCATCAGACAACAGTGGCCAGTGGAATCTGCCCATGCCACTGAAGCTTTATTGAAAGGAAACGTAAAATAGCTTATTATAATTTATACTGGTTACATGTTTGAAATACTATTTTAGATATATTAGTCTAAGTAAATGACATTAAGATGAATTGTATCAGTGTTTTTTGACTCTCTGTGCTGCTCGATGGTTGGTGACCCAGGTGTATCAGTCAGAGTCTTACTAGAGAAACAGGTACAAAACAAGATATACAAATGTATAAGAAATCACAAGATTGGCTTATGACGGTCAGCCAAAGAGCTGGATGAGGAAGCGTGCAGAGGGTGTCTGCAACTGGAGACCAAAGGATTCGGTCCAGGGTCTGGAGTTCACTGCAGCACTCCGTGCAAGTCCCTATCAGGAGGAGGATGGGTCTGCGACAGAAGGCTGATGAGTCTACACCAGAAGGCTGAAGGATCCGAGGAGGAAGCCGAAGAGTCTGCACTAGAAGCCAGGAGATGATGTCCAAGCTGAAGGTGAAGACTGGAGCTCCTCTGAAGAATGGAACCCCTTTGTCCTTCCTCATTTCCATTTTATATCATCTAGGGGATGATCCACCCTAGGGTGGCTCCTCTACACCCTAGGATGTAGAATTGCTGAGCCAACTGCTGAGCCAAGTTTAGTCAAGCTTCTGAACTTCTCAGATTGATACAATCAATCAACCACTGCACTGGGTGACTCACCCTAACTTTCTGCATTCTAATCTCAGAGTCATGGAGGTAAAGTGGAGGCAGGAGCTGCCTGACAGAATATTTACAAAGCTCCCACCACAGTGGCTGACTAGATGACTTGCTCAGTACATCACAGTACTTTCGCATCAGCAGACCCACAGCAGCACATGACTGGTGGTCAGCAAGTCATTCTGGACCCTTGAAAGCAGGGGTGTTTGAGGCCTGGTAGGGAGGTGGCTGCCACCCATGCAGCCTACCGTGTGCCCACAGAGGGGACCGAATAGAACCCTTGTGGACAGTCACCTTTTTTCTCCCGGGTGTCTCCTAACAGGCTGCAGCCTCTTCATCTGTATTCAGTGTGCTTGTTGGTTGGCTTGTTCTCTCTCGTTCCCTGGGGACCTGTCTGGGAAGTGCCCAAAGTCCACTGGGACAATTGCCGGCAGGCGTGGTGGACGAACCTGCTGCTGCTGAACAACTTCATGCTGGTTCGCAATGCGGTGAGTCTCCAGCTGTGAGAGCAGAGGGGTGCAGAGGGGGTCTCCGGGTCACATGGCTTGGTGATCTTTCCAAGGGCCAACCTGAGGCCTATCTCCGGGGGTGGGATAGAAGCAACCATGCCCATTTATGCCAGGGGCAGCTGCTGTAAGAGAGACAGTGGGGCACAGCAGGGCTAGTGAGGGGTGACGGTCTAGAGGCGTGTCCCAAGGCAGCTGCTCCCCACTCCCCACTGTGGCTCCTGAGCCAGTCCCTGTCACCCCGCGGGAAGGTCACTTCCCTTCCTGCGCACAGAGGATCTCCTGGGATTGGACAGCGCATCGTGCTCTCAACATAGTGAATGTTCCTCAGTTTCAGGCCAGACCTGACAGGGTAGGTTCACAGACACAAAGCCTGGATACCTCGTTTCCCCAAAGCCTCAATGTTCTCATGATGAACTCAGTGTGAAAGGAATTGAAATGGCTATAATGAAGTCATTTCACTAAATCCCTCATATGTTTTGAAAGTGGGGCTGAAAAGAAAATTTCTAGTGCGGCAGGTCCTTTCGACGGCACATACCACTTCATACCAAGACGGTCAATGCCCAATAGCTCTGACCGGAAGTGCATCACTGCCAACTGCCTGCAGGTGAGGGCCTGCGCGGGGTTTCGGGTAGACGGAGTGCGTTCTCAGGTGCGGACGGGCTTGGACTGTTTGTAGGAATCAGTTGCATGGACAGGGGCTGATCTCCTCTTAGAGACACATTCTGCCTTAGATCTCTCGCCTTTGCCTGTGGATGCAGTTTCCCCTTCTGTTGCAGAAGTCTGGGCTCCCTGGGATGCTGGAGCCCAAGAAACAGAATTTCCCACAGGAATTTCTTCACGTGGAAGACGAAATATGGGCAACAGCCTTCTTTTGCACAAGTATGGTCAGTCTGTGGGACCATGTGGCTTTGGCCAGACAACCCCAAGTCAATCTGGCATGGGAATTCTGCAGTTCCCACAGAAGTGCATGGGGAGCCAGGCCTTGCTGTCAAATGAACACATTCTCGCCTCCTAGCATGGGGGTGAGGGCCAGGCATGGAGGAGAACAAGGCCGAGCCCTCTGAGTGCCAGCCGTACCATAAGGATAACCTCATACATTCCTGTCACATGAAGGAGTTCGGTTCCCACAGTGGTCCCAGAAAACCAGCTCTTATTGGTTTTTACAAACAAAAGAGAGAACTTGTCTGAATCTCCATTTTATAAAATAGCAATAATGATACCTCCTATCCAGGCTTGTTCAAGGATGGATAGAAAGAGGAACGCGAAACTGCTGTAACTCAAATTTCCTTCTCTGCCCGCGGAAGCCCCCAGTGCCTGCCACTGAGGGCTTTCTCCTGGTGACGGTGTGGCGCATGCCCGGTACCCAAAGGCAGGCGAGTCACCCTGCTTCTCTCTTTGCAGTGCAGCGGCTGGACTTGGTACCTGGCCACCGACTTCCAGTTCCACTTCATGACACCGGTGATCCTCTTCATCCACGGAAAGTGAGTCTGTCCCGGACAGGCGCTCTGCTCCAGGTGGCCTCTTTCTGAAATGCTTATAAAGGGCTCCAGTTCTGTGCAGAGCAGCTTTGTATTAAATTAAGGAAATTAACTTCAGAGAAGGAGATACTGCATCCTCTGCCATGTACCTTCTCCCACTTTCTCTTCCAATCTTTGTTGTACGCAAGTCAGTGCAGTTTTGCAGGTATAATCAGTGTGCATGTAGTACCTAGGGCTCAGCTTTCTCCATTCCAACTGTTCTTATAAACATTTCCACTATTGACATAACCTGCACACCCGCCAGTGATAGGATTTATATGCCCTTTTTATGGTTGGGCATCTAGATTGTGCCCAGTTCTTCACGATTATAAATGGCACTGCAATGAATGTCTTGAACACACTACTTTTTCTCCTCGTTATTTCCTTGGGGCATATTTCCAAGTGGAATTACCAGGTCAAAGGGTAGGAACAATTTTGTGGTTCTTGTTGCACAGTGTGAGATTGCTTTCCAGAAAGAAGTAATTTACAGTGCCCTCAGCAATGTGGTGGTGGACCTGCTTCCCCACACTGGATATTTCTCACCTTGATTTTTGTTAGTTTTAGAAACACTTTATGGCCTCAATAATTCATGGGGAGGTTGATAGCTTGTAGATTACTCATGCCATGCATATATGGCATGAGTAATTATATATATATAATTTGTTTTGTTTTTGGAGACAGGGTCTCTCTATGTAGTTCAGGCTGGCCTTGAACTCACTATTACCCCTAATTGGCCTTGAACTCGAGGATCCTCCTGCTATGGCCTCCCAAGTGCTAGAATTACAGGTATGTGTCGCCATACCTGGCTTCATGCCACATTTTAAGAGATTTTAATTCTTTTTCTTAGAATAGCAGTAATTCAACACTAATTTTGCTAAGTGTAGGAAACACTGGAAAATATTAGGATTAAGAGAATGGAAAATACTCTTGCCAGTCCTTTGTCCCTCAAGGCAAGATGGAGTTATTATTAATATTTTGGTGCTTATTCTTCTAATATCTTTTTCTGCCTAGCTTTTTATACATGAAAGCACTCTGCATATACACTTTACTATCTTTTGCTGGATAGTATTATGACATATGCATTTCCCTACATTATTTTACTTTAAGTAAACCTAATACTAATGTTTGTATAACATTCCATTTCCTAAGTGAACTGTATAGTAATTTACTCATACTTCCTCCCACTGTTAAATATTTGGATTATTTCCAATTTTATACTTCCATAAGTAATGGCCTGATGAATATTTTCATGATAAACATTTGTCTCCAACTCTAATATTTCTTTAGAATGCACATCCTTGAGATGAATTACTGGGTCATAGGATATGAATATTTTGGGGGTTTTTGAATCATAATGACAAATTACTTTTTAAATTTCAAGAAACCCGTGTTTGACACTTGTACATTACTGGTGACCTACTTAGATCCAATCCTTACAGTTCCGAACCGGTACCACCAGATAGTGTCTCGCTCTGAGCCAGTGTCCTCAAATCTCTCCTTTTTTTTACCCAGAACCTTTCAATACCACAACTGGCATCCTTTTGGGGACGCTCTGGGTCTCACAATGGAGAATCCCGAAGTGTGGAGAGATCAATTTGCATGGGGCCACACTTACAAATGGGGGAATAGCAGATACTGGGAAGGTTCTCTCTTTCATCCCCCAGGACAGTTCTGGGGTGCAGTTCAACAGGCTCTGCAGAACATTCTGGAAGAGCGGAGCATCCGTCACTTTGAGAGCACATTCTCGTTTGAGCTTTCCTGGCTCATCTGCTCCTGGTCCCTAACCCTGTTCCCAACCCCACACGACTACCCACACTTAGGCCTTTGTCTCAGGCTCTGCTTCCAAATTGTCAGGGACACCAGGATCCCTTCCTACTCCATCCTGCCTCCTCATCCTTGGAGTACATGCCCGTGTCCACCTTGGGTCCCACCCTGTGTTGAACAGTTGATTTCTCTCCTAAATCAGCGGCCTAAATCAGCCTCCACAGAGTGTACTGCAGATGACAAGGGACATTCCGGGCATGGCTCCGATCCCTAGCATGGTGCGATGGCAGGAATGTTATCATCATTCCTGTCCAGATGAGGAACAGGTGCAAGGCCCTGTCCAGGGCCACATAGTGAGTAAACGGTCGGGATAAAAGGCCCCTCAGGCACTCCTACCCCAGCCCAGCGCCCACCACCCCTCCCCAAGCCCCTCCTGTCCTCAGGGGCTCCTCGGATGGGCACCTTCATAACGGTGCTGGTGAAGCAAACTGAGGGGTGCTCTTCCCCATGTCCTCTCTTCTTTGCAGAAGTAAACATGTCCTTGTCCTGCTCGGGGCCATGCTGTTCCTGTCGTCTTTCGCTGCCACTGCGATGCTCACGTTGGCTTATAAACTTCCGGTGGCGTCTCTGTCTGCAGCCGAGTAAGTAACTGGTTCTGCCAGCCCTGTCTGTCCCTTGTCTGCCCTTTCCTCAGGGGCCAGGACCTCCCAGGGAGGGCTTCCGAATGCCAGCCTGTTCGCACTGCGCCCATCGCCTGGTGGGAAAACTGGGCGGGGAATTTTCGGCAGGGTTGAGAAAGTTGATTGCATTTTGCTTGCAGACTTCCAGACCTTTCCTCTGGTCGTGGGGAGTCCTCGCCACTGAAATTCTTCTCAGGGGAAGGAGCGCCCCCACGTGGCTGAAATGTTTTCTCCTCTAGCGGCAAATCTCTGCTGGGAAGGTGGAGACTGAAATTCACATCGGGTTAACTCCTTCCAAGTGACACAGATACTAGGTGGTGCCGGCGTGGTTGGAACCTGGAACCTTACTCACAATGTTATTTTACCTCCCCAATGAGCTATGTGTGATGATTCTCCCTTATAGTCCTCTGTGTGTTAAACTGGAACCGCCGATATGATTACCAGCTTGTCCAGTCTCAATGAAGCGTCCAGTGACACAAAGGAAAATCACACATGCCGGTCATCTCCTCCAGTTCCTCCAGGGGCCCTCTGGTCTCATCTATCGTCCTCCTACGTGCTGAGTCCAGACTAATCTCCCTGGCCTCACTCAACACACTGACCCCCTCCCCACCCGACTCCAGGCCTTTGTACGTGGTGTCCCTCAGCCCAGAATGCTCTGCATTAGTGTGAGATTCTGCAGGGCTTTCTCTTTCACTTTCCCAGACGTCTTTGCAGATGTTACCTTCCCAGAGCAGCTGGCCTCCCCCTGTAAAACTATCCAGAATGGTGCCTGCCCTTGAGTGCTCAGTATGTGTTTGTGAGAGGCTGGGATATATGGCTACAGGAATGAATGAATGAATGGATGAATGGATGAATGACTGAATGGGTATGCTGCAAGCTTCTGGCCAGAACACTAGACTCTTTTCATGCCGTGTCATCCACCTTTGTGAGCATGTCCAGTGACCCAGACCCGGGAGGAGGCTTCCTCCCGCCTATCCCCTTGGTTCTGCACTTTGGATGCACTTTCAGCTGGGTGTTCTCAACTCGGAATGCTTCCATCCTCCCCTCTGACAGACTCAATCAGCATCTCTGGGGGTGGGGCCCAGGCAACTGATGTATGGGACAGCTCCCAAGGATCTCCATGGGAGGCCCGGGTTGAAGAATCACTCACTAACGCTCTAGAGACTTTCCTGCCTCTGGTCATCCCTGCGTGGACAGTGATGGGCTTCAGAGCTGAGGTTGCTTCTAGCTTTGGGGATAGCCATGACACATTTAAACCAGTGGCTGTATTCCAGGCTGCACTTTGAGAGCCAGGGGAGGTTTAATAGTCCTCCTTCACGGTCTTGTGCCCAGAGATTCTGGTTCAGTGGGCCTGGGTGCAACTTGGACATTGCCTGTGACAGGTAGTCTGCAGATGTTGCTTCTCAAACAAGGGGTTTCGGGTCACCTGGAGAGTGTGTACTGCATACATGGCTGGGTTCACCACCAGTTTCTCCTATGTAGTAGGTTTGAGGGAGGAGTGGATTTGGATTCCTAGTAAGTTCTTAGGTGATGCTGCTGGTGGTGTCTGGGGACCTTACCTGGGAAGTCACAGCATCAAGGAATACTCTGTGGTATCCACGTAAGGACCAGCCTGGACCTCTTACGGCTTCTCTTTTCTCTCAGGACAGTCTTTTCTGGGTGCCGCATTCTTGGAACTATCTTATGTATCAGTCACCAGAAATGACTCTTTAAAATGATAGATGAAGTCATCATAGTTCCTTGGGATCTGGGGTAGAGGAGCCCAAGGGAACTTGGAATCTGAACAAACCGACTGGGACCCAAGGCAGGATCATAAGGTCACTGACTGTGGATTGTTATGGAGGAAATGAACAAATGTGCCCCAAATCTACCTTTGGATTTGCTAGTTACTCTAAAGGACCCTGCAGGGATTCCCTTTCCTGTGCCCAGATCAGACATAACCTTTGCCTCTATTTCCTTATATTTTTCAGTGAAAAAGAGGCTGGGTTATATTTCTTGGAATATTACACCAAGCCCTACTGCCGATGTGGACCATTTCTCGTGGGCCTTTTTTTGAGTATTTTCATGCATCAAAACCATCAGTCGAACTTTCTCAAAACTAAGGTATGGTTTCTCCATGTCTCCCTTGAAGGGAAAGGGTCTGGGTGGGATTGTTATGGTCCATCTGGACAAGCTCCTCTGAGCCGTGGACAGAAGGAATTGGACTGCTAGGCGCTTTATTGTGCTGTGGTGTGTTGTGGATGTCTCTTTATGCTAAGGGATGGGAACAACTTACCTTTTTCCCAGAGCCCGATTCTCTTTACCGAGCTGCCCGTATGAAGCTCCAGACTTGGAGCCTGGTGGGATCCACTCCACAGAGGCTTCGCACAGACTCAGAGCAACCAGTGATGTGGGCGTGCACACCCAGAGAGATGACAGTGGCAAGATCTTCTTTGGGAGGGGAGAGTGAGTTGGGCTGGATGTTTAATAGCAGACTCTGGTTTCTATAGACAGGCTTCTTTGTCTTACTTGATGGTTCCATCTGGGAATCAGGACTCAGGACAGGAGGTGTCTGGAAGGGCAGAAGTCGTTACTTTGCCTTCCAGGTGGGCCCTGAGCACATGGTGCTGTCCTTGGTTCCCTTGTGGGGAATCATTCTGGATCACCATCCAACCTCACTACTCAAGCTGGATGCCCGGGTTCACTTCAAGCCATCTTCCCATCGACCTCCACCCCCTTAGGCAGTCACAGGCCCTGCAGATCGATTCTCCTGCCACCCTCTCTGAGCTTCTCTAACTGACCTTGTCGAAGCTCTTCCCATCTCGTCTGGATTCCTTCCTGGTTTGCCTCCAGCCTTGTTGACCTCAAATCTACATTAGAAGCCACCTTGGCTGTGACTGCGAACTGTGCAAAACCTTTCAGTGGCTTCCAGCGAGCTTCAGTCTGTTCAGGGAGATCCTCAAGGTCCCCACAGTGAGGCTCTGATTCTCCAGTGTCATCTTCTTTTGCTGCTCTCTGCCTGTGGTGTGGCAGGGCAGTGACACTGGCCTGCTCAGGGCAGCTTCTGCTCTTCTCACATACAAGCTGTTCCTGGCATCTGGGTGTCTGCTCATGCTTGCCTGGAGCATGCTTTTCCTCTCTCCAACTTTCCCCAATACCTACTGCTTTCCTCTCACTTAGTTCCTGTTTAGGTTCAAAGGTTCACTTAGAATTTTCTCCTGTAGGAAGTCTTCCCTTATCCCCCGGGCCAGGTTGTGCCACCATGTTCTGTGCATTTCTGTTCTTGCCACATGGTAACGCCCTCTTCTACCCAGAGACTGTGAGCTTCCTGAACACACCATCTGCTACACATCTCCGAATACCCAGCATCTGGCTCTGAGAGATTCGGATTCACTGAAGCTGTTCAATAAGTGAATGAATGAATAATAATTTGCCTCCCAATGGAAGAAGGACCAGGAATCCTATTGCACTATTAGGCTACAGCTCCTGCTTGGTCCACCTTTGCTTGCCTAGGCTTCGTGTGTATCTCATTTAGACTTTGCAAAGAAGAAGCCCTGGTGCTGGGAGAACCTTGTGTGGCTCATGGCAGGAATAAGTCATAGGATTTAACCAGCAGGAAATGATGGAGATGGGCTGTGTGACTTTTTTATGGTTTAGGCTTGTGGTATCTCCTAGACATGCACCGTTCAGATGTAGATCATAGTAGAGTAGTTTCAACATAGTCCAGGTTATATGGGGGCTGGGGAGGGAATGGGTGTGAGTGAAGGAGAAAAACTAAGATGGAGAGGGAGAAATGGGAGCCACTTCCAGGGCCAGCATCAGGGCCAGGACCACAGAGCTAGGAATAGCCAAGCTGAGCTGGTTTGATAGATTCAACTCAGCCCTTTCGAAGTTGGAAAATAAAGACCCAAAGTCTGAGCTGGAGGTGGTTGGTATGTGGCATGTGCTAGGAATGAGATGGCGTGCTCCCTGCTGGTCTATGAGCAGACAGGCAGGCAGGCAAGGACAAGGAGACATATCCCTGGGATGCCTTTTGGAAGACTACAGGTCTGTAGAAGCCAAGGAATTAGCTAAGGAATAAAGGGGGTCTCAGGGTGACAGCAGAGAGCCCCTTAGGGCTCACCTTTCCTTCCACATAGCCAGAAACTAGGCTAGGAACTGGGGACCCAAGGCAGACCTAAGAGACAAGGTGGTGGGCTGACATAATGTTAGGTCAGTTCAGTGTAAACATCATCACAGCAGAACTAGAATATAGAGAAGAAAGGGTCTCGAAAAATGGGTTTAGGTCTACAAGGTCAAGAAGGGTGGCATGACCTTAAACAGCCAGTAGTAGCATTTAAATCATGGGGCTGCTTTCTGAGAGGACAACTTCTCCATTTTCTCAATCCTCCCACCATTTTATGCCCCAGTGGTTAAGGTGTAGCCCAGTGCATAGCCCTGCAGTCCTCACATTTAGGATGAGGCCAGAACCAATCAAGAAGCCCTCTTTGATTAAGGGGAAGGGGTGGAAGTTGACTTGAGCAGTACTTTACTTTTTTCTTTTAATTTTCTTTTGAAATTATAATAGATTCACAGGAAGTGGTCAACACGGTACAGAGAGGTCTTACGTACCCCTCAGCCTGGTTCTTCCTCTGGTACCATGTGACATGACCATGGTACACAGTCCCACCCAGGACTTGACATGGGTAAAACCCCTAGATTGTAGGTCCACTGGTTTTACTTGCACCTGTTGTATATGTGTATACTTCTAGACAGTGTTGTATCATGTGGAGATTTATGTAACTACCATGACCACGGAGCAGAACTCTTTCACCACACAGCCTCCTCATTCCATCCTTTATAGCCATGCACCTTCCTTTCCCCGAGATCATTCCCCACCCCCAGTGACTGCTAGTCTGTACCTTCATGTCAGTCAAATTTGCGCAGTGACAGGTTCACACACAGAGATCTGAAGTGACAGAAATAACACCAAAAAAGTGAGTTTGTGCGAAACGACATAACTGGCTAACATGGGCTGCGTACTGCTTCTCCCTTCCCTGTAGGTGCAGGCCCTGTTGGGGTGGACTTGCTCCCTGCTGACTTTGTTTGTGGTTGTTGCCCTGGCGTACGTAGTGGATGACATCTCTGCTGTCTCTTCTGTGGCTGCTGCCATCTACCAGGCCCTTCACCGGACCCTGTGGGCAGTGGCCGTGGGCTGGGTCATCTTTGCCTGCCAGGAAGGTTATGGAGGTAGGAGGGGTCACTCCACTTGAGCTCACCCTGTCCCTTGGAGGGTGAGAAATTTAAAATAAAATGCACACCCAGAGAAGCTTCTGTTTGTTGGAGTGGTTATGAATGATTCATTCTGACTCAAACGCATCAGTTTGCCCATATCCTCGGGTAAACACCCCACATAGATTTTTATACTGGTTTCTGTACAAATGCAGGTTCTGAAGGAAAAACTTGCGGTCTGTCCAGTGACTCTAGTTTAGAAGTTACAAAAGACTCAAGCAGAGTAGCGTAGTGAGAAAACATAATAATACAGTACCATGGACAAGAAGACTTCTGGTCATACCCCTTTTGGGCTTCAGGGTCTTTGTCTGAGGGGAGGAGACATAAATGTCTCCAAGATCCCCTTCCATAAGGGGAAACTGAGTTTCTCTCAGTCAGCTTTGGTGTGTAAGGAATCAGGCAGACCAAAGATGTAAATGGAAAGAGAGATTTCCTCCAGGTTAGAGGTGCTATGTGATTATGATCCCTGATGTTTTTCTCCCTTCTTCCCTGTTAGGCTTGAGGTAAGAATGGGGTGCGTGCAGTGTCAGCAAATGGCAGACGAAGGCTGGCAGGCAGCATCCACAAAAGGCTTTGTCCCCAGATTTCGCAGAAATCCTGAGACCATGGAGCTGAGTCAGGGGCAGGCGCAGCAGCTGTACCCTCTAGGGACATCACCGGGATGAGCTCAGACTAAGCCTGTGCACTAAGACCAGTCAGCCTCAGCCAAGGTGGCTGGAAATCATGGTATAAAGTAGAAAACAATGAGCTGATCCTAACAGCTCCTGTTGATTGAGCACATACCGTGTATCAGGTCCCAGGGAAAATGTTAGTTGAGGGGCCCCTGGTCACGCTGACCACACCTCTAGAAGATGGACCTGTAACCAGTTCTATTTCTCAGTTAGAACAAGGTGCCTGGAGACGAAGCAGCACCTGAAGGGTGGGCAGCTGATAAGTGGCTCAGGTAGAAAATGCACCAGGACCAAGTGTGGGGTCGAAAGCCAGTGCTCTTCATTTCTGCATGATATTGCCCCGAGATATTGATTTAAATCATTCTTCAATTTTTGAGTATTTTAATATAACGATGAATGATTCATTCTTTAATATTCCGATTTAAAAAGCTTTCCCTTATAAGGGGAAATGGTGCTGAACAGGAAGTGGGCTGTGCTTTCTCTGCACGATGTATTTATATTAATGGGAAACTTCAGACCCCATAACCATATCCTCCTCCCGCTGCCCACCCCAGAGGCAGGTTATGATCCTGTGGCTCTCATCATGGTGTTCCTGTCCAGTGGAGAAGTCCTGCTGCTATCACGAACAACTGGCTAATGTAAATGATGAGAGAGGAACATCTTTAGTTGCGATAATTAAACAAATTTTAGCGTTATCATTACAAAGGAAGTAATACATTCTCTCAGTCATTAATCTGAGTAAAGGTGGCATCTATTTTCATCTAAGTGACACATGCGCCCCTTTGCTTATTCTTGAGGAGTATGTCAAAAATGGGTTGTCACTAGCCAATCCCCAGTTATGGGTGAAATTGATGCTTGATTTGTATCTCCAGTACTTTCTACAAGATGTCAAATGAGTAGTAAGCGAATAGAGGAGGTCAGTGTTTAAATACTTTTTTAGAAAAATCTCCTTTTAATCTCTCAAAAAAAAAAGGAACATTTGAAGAAAGTTTTAATTGAGACTTTCAGGACTAGAAAAGCTCTGGATAATTCAAATAATTATTTCAGCCATCTTGGGTTAGTAGCAACAAGGACCACACAGGTCTTTTCAGACTCAACTTTGTCTTCTTGAGTTGCCAGTCATTTTCTGATGATGCTACTCCTTTGGATAAAACCTTTCACCGTCAGCAACCCTTAAGTTTGACCTAAATTATTTTTATTCTAATTTTACCTAAATGGGTAGAAATAGAAAGCTAGATACAGATTTTATGTTTATAATACACAGTTTTAAAGCCAAAACAAATTTTTAAAATGACCATAAAACTCAATCCAATGACCAGTGAGATCTGCTCCTAATGTGATGGAGGGGTTGCAGGAGTCGATCGTAGCTCACCACAAGCATGCAGCATTGTTGGCTTTAGGGCACGTCACTGTGTTTGACCTACCTGAGCACTCGCTCTTTGCTGGCTTAATTTTCCTTTATTTTGTTTGTTCTGCAGTTATATCTTGGTTCATCTTGTTTGGACCTCACTTGGGGCAAATGCTTCCTTCGTCTATGAGTTCATCTTTGCTTATTCACTTAATTATATGAAACATTATTTTCTGTTTGTTTTGTAACAGGCAGTGTTCTAGATGCTAGGCAGTGTTCTAGATACAGCAATAAGTACGAAAGAAACCCCTCCTTTTCAGGAGAGTGTGATGGGTAAGGGCAGCTGCGAGATGAGGAGACTCCAGGGTGTCATGTCTTCATCAGCCCGGAGAGGGGTTTGTGGTTTGATGCATCAGTGTCTGTCCCTTCTTCCAGGTCTGGTCAACCAGATGCTTTCCTGTGATCTCTGGCGTTTCCTATCCAGCATCAGCTACGCCTGCTACCTGGTGCACCCAATGCTGATCATCCTGTACAACGGACTTCAGGAGACGCTCATTCACTACACCGACACCAACATGGTGAGTGAGCGCCAGCCCGGCTTCTAGGATAATGCCATGATTTGTTCTCTTCCTCGCCGCAAAGCAAAGGACTGGCTTTCATAGAAGCTTGTTTTGTTTTGCTTTTTTTCTAAAGAGCCTTATTGTTCTCTGTTTCATTGGGGGACAAAAAGGGAGGGTTTCAGCCCAGGATGACAACTTGATTTTATGTTTAATGCGTGGGACTGTTTGTTCCACAGATTCATTTTACACAGCCAGCGTGACACACGCTACGATCCGAACACACAGGGGTCGCGGGGTAAAACTGTGTGCTCTGTTTCCCCACAGTTCTATCTTTTCTCTGGACACTGTGTGCTGACCTTGGTCTCGGGGCTGGCCCTGACGCTGTTCATTGAGAAGCCGTGGCAGGAGCTGACGCGGTGCCTGCGGGGCCCCGAGTGCTCTGGCTGAAACCCCAAAGAACGGATGGCCCTGTGTTGATGGGGAAGAGCAGAGTCCTGAGAAGGCTGTGAACCTAATCTGGGGACATCCAGTACATACAAGTTCTTTGTGCTTAAGTGTAGGAAAGAGTTCTATGATAGATTTTGTAGCAGTACAATAATCACTCTCTGCTGAAACTTTTAAACAAAAATATCTGGATAGTTGAGAGGTTGGCTTGCTTCCGATCATAGTGTTAAAGGACAGGGGAGACCAGGCCCGAGGGATTCCCTAAATGACAGAGCCAGTGTACTCTCCTAAGTGACCTCAATTTTGGTTGTTTTGCAAATACAGAGAAGACTTAACTCGAGCTATTTCTTGTAAATGCAGGTATTATAGCAAAGAAAAACAGAAGTTAAGCTCAACCAATCAGGAACAACCAGTGAACTTGAAGTCCCATATAAATTGGGGGTTTCCTATGACAGTGACCAAATAAGGCAGCTGCCGCCAACCCTCACCAGTCATACATTGCCTTTACTGTACTTCTGTGACTGTAAAGGTCTCCTCTTGTCTCTTTGTGTCCCCAAGGTGGCGCTTTTGAGCTATTCTGATTTGGAGCCTCCCAATCTGATTTTTGTTTGCTCAAATAAACTGTAAAAATGTATTGTGTCTAAGTTTATTTTTACCAGCACGAGATGGTCTACAAAGGTAGCAAACTTATTGTCATTTGACTTATGATGCTCACTTGGGTTATAACACTTGCTGTTCCCAATAAAATCACTGTTTGTAGTTTTCCACAGTACAATCGTCTGTGTGTTGCTCTTTATAGAATAATAACTCTTCCCCCCAGTACTGGGGATTGAACAAGGGTCCTTCACACTGAACTATATCTCCAGCACCTTTTTTTACTTTGAGACAAGGGCTAAGTCACTAATGGGTTCAAACTTGTGATCCTCTTGTCTTAGTCTCCCAGAGTGCTGGTGTTACAGGTATGTGCCACCATGCTTGGCTTTAGATTTGTAGCTTTACCCTGGAACCTCAGAGTGATGTGAAACGTGAGCATGCATGAATCATGGGGTTTGTCATCCTAAGCTTTTTTTTTTGTCTTTTTGAGACAGGGTCTTGTTATGCAGTCCAGGCTGGCCTTGAGCTCACTTTGTAGCCCAGGCTGGTCTTGAACTTGCAAAGATCCTCCTGCCTCAGCCTCCCAAGTGCTGAGATTACAGGCATGTGTCACCACACCCAACTCATCCTAAACTTTTGAACACTGTCATCCCTATGTTGTGGTCACTGCCATAAGTTGAACTGCCCCCCACCCAAAAGATATGCTGAAGTCCTAACCCTCAGGTTCTCAGAATGTTACCTTATTTAGAGATAGTCTTTACAGGGGCACTTAAATTAAAAGGAAGTCACTGGGGCACAAGACCCTTATTTAATGATGGGTGTCCTTGTAAAAAGAGACAGACACACAGGCACAGAGGAAAAATTCTAGGAAGAAACCTAGGGAGACGACCACCATCTACAAGCCAAGAAATGCCAAGGGTGGCTGGCAAACACCAGGAGCTTGAAGAATCAGGAAAGGATTCTTCGCTAGAAGCCCCAGAAAGAGCATGGCCCTGGGGACCCCTCAATTTCAGACTTTTGGTCTCCAAAACCATGAGAGGAATACATATTTCCATTGTTTTAAGCCACTCAGCTTTGGTTACAGCCATCCCAGGAAACTACAGTATTCCCCTTTACCCACAGGGTTATGGATCAAGACATCCAGTGGGTGCCTGAGGCCAGGCAGAGTCCCAAACCCTATATATTCTGCTTTTTCCTATATGTACATTCCTGTGATAAACACTAATTTACAAATTATGCAAGTGAAAAATAAGCAATAAATAATAACAGGATAACTATAAAGTACACGGTAAGGGAAGTTAAGTGACTATGAATTCGGTCTCAAAATACCTCACTGGACTTTCACTTTTACACATAAAGAAGCTCTTTATGGCCTATCTCTAGTGTGTCCAAATAGCAAGCATTTCTGCTGTCACGCTCAGTGTCGTTAGTCAGCAAAACAAGGGTTACGTGCACACAAGCACTGTGACTGCCATGGCTGATCTCGTAACTGGGGCTACTAGGTGACAAATGGGCCCCTGAACCGGCAGATGGTGCACGATTTTTTTTCCTTGTCAATCCTGGAAATTGAGCCCAGGGTCTCACACGTACCAGGCAAGTGCTGTATCACTGAGCCTCATGCCGCTGAGCCAGAGGATGGTCCAAAAGCCCAAGTGAGAAGGTGAGGGTGTGAGAGGCTGCATCTCACCCTTGGAGGAGCTTGTGATGTAAAACTATGACTTGTTTACTTCTGAAATTTTCTCTTTAATACTTTCAGACAGTGGTTGACTGTGAGTAGCTGAAACTGCAGAGAGCAACACTGCAGATATAAACCCCCAACAAAACTGACTTGTGTCCCAGCCTCCTCTGTTGCTGGCAATGGGGTGTAGAGACGATGGAGACTTGCAAGGCCTCCGGGAACATCTGGGTGCCCAGGCTTCCAGGCCTGAGTGTCTTCCTAGGTTTATAACTTCACACCATCCGCCCACACTCGTGGGTGTCTAGCACTGCTTCTAACACCCGACTCCTTGTTTACTTAATGACCGAAGTACATAGTAAGGCCACGGGACCACAAGGTGCTTCTTGGCATAAAACGTGCCCTGCCTGTGTGTGCTCTGCTCTGACCAGGGCTCTGAAAGGAAGATCACTGCGGTGGGAAGGGCAGGAAACTTGAAATCCTCCGAGAAGCAATGGACAGTGAACCTTGGCTTTTTCCAGCCAGCATAGGAAATGAGCCACATCTCCGAGTCCTGGTCTCTCCTGCTGGCAGAATCTGACCTGGGTGAGGGACGTGCCCAGCCTCTCCTGGTATGGTCAGTTTCTTCTGTTGTAAAGCAGGCATGTAAAAAAAAAAAAAGTACAAAATAAAAAACAACGAAAACCATACAAACGGGGGTAGGGGAGGAGCAGGCAGGTTGGCTTTATAGGTGACGTTCAAGTTCATCGAGTTCCTCGGGCGCCCCCTGGTGGCTCCATGGGCACCGGAATCCTCTTAATTAGGCCTCAGAGGAGCTGCCCAGGGCCCGCAACACTGACTAGGTACCACACCAGCGCGGGTGGACTCTAGTGGGAAATGACTCACCTGCCAACACGGTTCTGCAGCCAGGTTGCCAACGGTCACTAGTTATGAGGCAAGAACCATGGGACCTGTGGAAATAGCTTTCCAGTGACTAACATGGCCTTGTACAACATTTGTAAGAATAAAAAAAGAAGAAAACAGATTGTTAGTGATGTTTCTCCTGGAGTTTCCCTTCATTCTACATGGGTTCATCTCCCTTGGATGCAGAGTCTGTAGGCCCCAAGATGGAAAGCTGCCCAAGAAACAACTGTTTTCTCTCCGCATTTGTCCTGTTCACCATCTTGTTATAACCCTTAGCGCTGTGACTAGCGAAACACTAATCAGCATTAAATACACACTGTTTGACACAGTGATGGAAACCTTTTCTGCCTTGAGACGTCTTTTCGAGGAAGTTTCATACTGATAGGCCTCTCTCAACCAGGTTTCAGACATTCTCAGTTTATAAGGCTCATTCTCCCAAGTGGGCCAACTATCAAGGGTGACCGGCCTAGGGCACTTGAAGGGGTGGGAAACCTTTGTAACTTCACTCCCTAGATGCCAGGTAGGTCAATGCTTTGTTCATATATGCTGAGGCAGCCATTCACAGTGGCCAACCTACATTCATGCCCCTCCTCTCTTATTAAACAAACTCTGATGTTCCAGTGTTAATGTGTCCACACCAAGGGAGAGAATCATTTTTGGTATAAGCCTGTCATGTTCCTCTTTGTTTTTGCCAGAGCCTATCATGTTCCTCTTGTCATTAGTCCTAGTGTGGGCATGTGACCAGCTTTGACCAATCAGAAGCAAAGAGAAGTGCACAGGAGACTTCTGGGAAGGATGGTTTTGCCTGAAGAAAAGCCAAGGGCACTAGGAGAAAGTCCTTGTTCTTGCCTCCTTCAGTCTTGTTAGATCATGATATCTGGAATTGCAGTGGCATCTCGTGAACATGAGAGTGGCCAAGGCCAGTGAACTGAGGCAAGAGAGCTGGTGCATCAAGGTGAGAGATCTCTGGATTGAGGGATGCTGGGCACATTAGAGGATGTGGTATCTACATTAAAATCAGAAGAATGAAGGGGTTGTATCCTGGAAGTTGCCAGAACCTTGGCAGAGTAGGCCTTGACTCTTCAGGTAGGAGGTGGAAATTGCTTCTTTGGGGATTCTGATTGGCACAAGATGAAGATTCTAGAAATTCTGAATGAAGAGGCTGTTCTAAAATGTCCCAGTGAAGCTCAAAATTGACAAATTCAAACCACAGACATAGAGCAGAATGACCCACTCAGCCCAATTTTCCTGGGACTTTCTTGGTTTGAGTGCTGAAACTCTCCTACCTTGGGATACCCCTCAGTGCTGGACAGACACGGATGGTCAGTCACTCTAAGTCATAGCGTCCAATCAGCTTTCCTGTCCCTCACTCTTCCTCATGAGAAGAACAACAAGGGTCACCACAAACCTGAGCATGGCCTTTGATATCTGCAAAGGTGAAACTAAAGGAAATCCATGGAACAAGAGCTTTTGAGAGAGGAGATCCTGTAGGAAGAGGAAAAGTTGCAAACAAATCACACTGTCGGAGAGAGAAGACATTGCCGCCAGTAAAACAGAAGCAGGATGCTCAGAGTGTGTCTTGATTCTTTCATTCAGTCATTTAGCCAGTAGCCAAATACTTCCGAGAGCCAGCTGGTTACAAGGACTCCAGTAATACGAAGAGGAGCGTCAGAAATCTTGTTTTGAAATTATTTAGGCAGTCAGGACAGGAGAGGATGGTCTGAGGTTGCATCTTTCTTTGGATAAAGGAAGGGACAAAGTGCTGGGCATTTCAGTAGATTGTGCAGTATAGATAGAGGCATTTATTCTTATTTTTTACAATACTGATTGAACTAAAATGTACTGTTTATGATTAGGAATACATTAACCTCAAATACTAATCAATTTTATATAGTCTTTATTTTTTCATTAAGTAATGACCTCATAAAATAACTGATGTTTAATTGTGTACCTTTTCTTCCTATTGCTATTTGTATTTTTTCATTTTTCTTTTTTAAAATGAGTGTATAATTTACGTACAATAAAATTCACCTTTTAAAAAGTGAGCTCATCTGTGAGTTTTGACAAATCCATACAGTTGTGTAAAGGCCACCATCAGCAGACGTGGAACAGTCCTAGCGCCCTGAGAACTCCTAGGGCTCCTTTGAAGTCAAACCGCATCTTCCCCTCCAGCCCTTGGCACACACCTGTTTTCAATCCCTATAGTTTTATGCTTTTCAGATGTATTTACTTTTAAATGTTTCATTTTAAAAATATAAAACATTCAAAGTCTTGGGAATGAAAGGATTGATAATTTACATATCCACCATCCTGACTAAAAACAAGTTAACATTTTGTCATTTTCCCTCCAGATGTTTTTGTCTGAAATACAGATAATCAAAAATACAGTTGTACACCCCATGCATCCTGTTTCCTTCCTCCCTTTCATCCAAGTTTCACCCATGTGTTTTATTTATTTGTTTTTTTTTTACCAATATGCATTTACAAAGGGGATGCGGTACTCTGTCTTTTTAAGCTCCGTATAATTGGATTCATACCATGCTATTTTTCAAAAAATGATTTCCTCATTAAACATAGTTCCTAGAGCTAGACCACTAACTAATTTTAATGCTAATGGTACTGTGTCTTGCACATGTGTATGTTAAATGTTTATCCATTTACCAGTTGGTACAGACATTTGTGTTGTCTCCAGTTTTGCACTGTTGTAAATGTGGCTGTAACAAACTCCCTGTGTATGTTTCCTTGGAAGATTTTCTTCCTTCCTTCCTTCCTTCCTTCCTTCCTTCCTTCCTTCCTTCCTTCCTTCCTTCCTTCCTTTCTTTCTTTCTTTCTTTCTTTCTTTCTTTCTTTCTTTCTCTCTTTCATGTTTTTGAGACAGGGTCTTGCTATGCAGTTCAGGCTGGTCTGGAGTTCACTTTGTAGCCCAGGCTGGTCTTGAACTTGCAATCCTCCTGCCTCAGCTTCCCAAGTGGTGGGATTACAGGTGTGTACCACCACAACCGGCCTTCATTTTCTACTTTATAGACTCAGGAGAGTAATGGAAGAAATCAGACTTACCTGATAGTACAGGACGGTTTTCTGAGGTGATTTTACCAATCTGCAACTCCACTAGTGGTGTATGGAAATGGGTACTGTTACTTGGGTGTGTCCTCAACACTTGGCACTAAGAACCCACTATTTTCTGCCTCCCTGACATTATCTACAAGGCAGTATAGATATGTGGTTATTTCTGTTTGCATTACCCTGGCTACCAATGCCGTTATCATTTTCCTTGGGTATTGGCCATTCAGTTCCCTCTTCAGTTACCTCCCATATCCTTTGCCCAATTTTCTCTTGAATATTTGTAACTTACTATTTTTGTCAATTTTTTATTAGTATGCCGGCAATGCATAGTAAATACATTCAGCATGGGGGAATTGGTACATGTACGTATCACACCTTGATCTTTTTACTTCCCCTTCCTGCATTTCCATCTCCCTCATCCTCAGGTCCCTTTCCTGCTCTTTCAAAGCACTATTTGATTCATTGATCCTTCATACTGTTTTTTGGTCTCCATTTCACTAATTTTCACTCTGATCTTTATAGTTTCTTTCCTTGTTAGTTTCATATTTGGATTGTTCTCGTCTTTCTAGGACCTTCAGATATGTCTTTAGGTTATTTATTTGGGATCACTGTAGGTTTCATTTACAGCTCTAACCTTCCTACTTAGACCTACTTTCATTGCATCCCAAACATTTCGGTATATTGTGCTACCATTGTCCTTTTTTACTATATTTTGAATTGGTACACGTTGATTATATTCATCATGGGGAGTTGGTGCATGTACATGACATTTCTCAATTCATGTTTAAAATCCCCTCTCCTCCCCTCCCTGCATGTCGTGGACCGCTTCTCCTATTTATCCATGTTTGTAGTACGTGATGATAATATTCCTCATCAGGATCAGTGCGTGCACACCATACTTCACTATCCCTCTGTATCAGTCAGTGCTTACTAGAGAAAGAGATTTAATACAAGATATACAAATATATAAGAATTTATAATATTGGCTTATAATAGCTGCCCATATAGTCATGGGTGGAAAAGTCCAAAAGGGCTATCTGTGCACTGGAGAGGTGAAGGATCCAGTTGAAGGGCTGGAGCTCAGTGTGGTGTCTGGAGTGAGTCTGGATCAGGAGACAAAAGGGTCTGAGCTGGAGGGCTGAAGAGTCACCACTGGAATTCAGAAGAAACAGAAGTGAGCCTTTTTTCTTCACTTCCCTTTTATTCTATTGAGGTGACAGCCTATTGGTTGGTGTCACTTATACCCAGGGTGGGTCTTCTGTCTTCAGTAAATCCCTGCAGCCATACCCAGAACGAGGCTGATCCAATTTAGTTGGGTGTTTCTTACTCAACTTGACACAATACTGAACTATCACACCCCTCCTTTAAAAATCTTTTTTCCTTCCCCTCCTTCCCCCTTCCCACTGTCCTTTGATTCTGGGAAATTTTTTATTTCTTCTGTGATCCATTGATTAGTCAATAATATATTACTTGATCTCCATGTGTTTTATAGTTTCTGGGGCTTTCTTTACTATTGATTTCTACCTCTATTCCACTATAATTCAATACTATGTGGGGGATTATATCAATTCTTTCGTATTTATTTAAGCATGCTTTATGGCCTAAGATATTGTTTATTTGGAAAAAGTTCTGTGTGCTTTTGAGAAAAATGTGTGTTCTGGTGTTGGGTGAAACACTGTAGATATTTTTTAAGTCCCCATTTTTTCAGTGGTGTGGTTTAGTTCTGATGTTTCTGTGTTGATTTGTCTGGTTGACCTGTGTAAGTGTGAGATGATCATATTGGGGTCTATTTGTCCTTCGTTTTATGAAATTGAGTGCACTGACACTCGATGCATAGATATTTATAACTGTTACCTCTTCCTACTGAATTGTTCCTTTACTAGTACATAGTGGCCATCTTTGTCTCTTCTAAATTTTGGCTTGAAGTCTTCTCTGTTTGAGAGACAGACTCCTGCTTGCTTCCAGGCTCCAGTTGAATGGAGTATCATTTTCCATCCTTTTTGATATGATTGGCCCTAGACCTACACAGAACCAGACCAGACCTTCTGATAGGAGAGGAGTCTTTATTGAGGGGGAGAGACATGGTGGACTGACCAGTGGACTAGGACAGCCCTGAGCTGAGCAAAGCATGGGGTTTTTAAGCTAACTTTTGGGGAGGGTGTCTGTGGGCCAGAACATTTTTTGGGAGGGGGTGTCTGTGGGTCAGAACAGCCTGAGTGGGGTGGGTTGTTCCTAAGAGTTGAACATCTGGTTCTGCCAAGGTGGATGAGGGCAAGGTTAGCTTTTGTCAAGGGGAACTGGAGGGGAACAGGTGAAGAGGAAGGAGTTTTTATTAACTCCTTAATAAAAGAGCTTTAATCCCCCATGGGGGGAGGTTTCCTTGTGACTTATCACTTTTGCTTTCAGCGTATGTACTTCTTTTTGGATAAGGTGTGTCTCCCCTAGGTTTTATATGACTCTTGTATGTGAATATTGAATTCTTTCCCTAGATTTGGAAAAATTTCCTCTATAATTTCAGTGAATAAATTTTTTATATCATTTGAGCCATCTTTTACATTTTCTTTAATTCCTATAAGCCTGAGAGTTGTTTTTTAGTCATGTAGGAGCTATTAGATCCAGCCTGAATGATGTCTTGTCATTTTTAGGTTTCTATTGAGTTTGTGATCCACCTTGTCTTCTATTTTTAGCACTCTGTCCTCACTTTGGTCAAGTCTGCTACTCACAATTTCCAATGAATTTTCATATTATCTATCTTTTCTTGATTTCTTTTCAACTACTTTCTAATTAGAATTACTTTCTAATTCTTTTGAGAGGTGGTCATTCATGTCTTATCTTGCTTAACTCAATTAGTTTATTACTTGTTTCTTCTTTAAATTCATCAAACATTTTATGGATAAAATCCTTGATCTGTTTTATTAAATTCTCTTTGAGCTCATCAAACATCTTGTGCATTTGCTTTTGTATTTCTTTTTTATCTCTTCAAACATTTTGATCATTTGATTTTGAGTTCTTTGCCTGTAACTTCCTCTACTTCAGTGTCCAGGAGATCAACTTGGGGGGGAGCATCTTATTGCCTTGCTTTCTCACGCTTACCCAGTGTTTGCAGAAAGGGGTCCCCTCTCCAGGAGCTGAAGTTAGTATTTGAGACCGGTTTGTTCTTTTCTCCACATTATCTTCAGTTTCTCTATAGTTTCTAGTTTTCCTGTTGGCTCTGTATGGGATTCTACTTTTTTTTTTTCTTTCCTAAGTTGTCATTTTGCAAGTATCTTAATTCCAGGACACGGATTCCAGGTTGTTTCCCAGTCTTTATTCTGTCATTGTTCTATCCTTTTATTATTGATTCTGAGATATTTCTTATGTTTTCTAAAAATGAATCTTTTGTTAATTATTTGTGTTTCAAGCATTTTATCCTCATCTGCAGCAACTTAATATAGATGTTTCTCATAGGAAAGTTTTACATTTTAATATGGCAAAAGTACCAATCCTTTCTTTTTTTTTTTTTTATTTTGATCACAGGATCCATAGAAATATTTTAAAATCATTTTCTCTGTGGACAAAAATTGACAATTCCTAATCTCATCCTGTAGCCTTAAATATCTTAATAATGTGGATTTTAAGGTTAGAACCATTGTCAATGGGGAAGGTGGAACAAAGAGGATTCTATTCTCCCCATAGGAGATCTGGGAAGGTCTGAAAGCACTTCTATTGTTCTTTTCTGAATGGTGGCCATGGAGGTACTAAACAGCTTACAGTGCACGGGACAGGTCACCCTCCAACTCCCAAAGAATTATCCAGTCAAAACAATGGCGGTAGAAACCATGGTGAGAAGCCTGGGTTAGAGCGTGGTGGTGCTGATTGCTGTGTTCACATGAGCCAGGAAGACCCACGTGCCCATCTCCTAGGTGAGGTGGACTTCGCTTGTGTCTGGGGCTGTCAGCACTTAAACAAGTAACACTAGGCATTCTATGTGGAGCTTGGCAAATATGTCCTGGCCAAGTGTGACAAATCCATTGGAGGAAACTTGACTGAGTCTGCCAAACAATGGAGTAGTTGCCCTACTCACAATAGTAGGAGGAGGAGGTGCTGTCAGGACATTTTAATCACATCTCATTTGCATGCTAACAAACTTGCCATGCAGTATTTGTACTATGTGCTGTTTTGAAAGGCACAGTGTATTTTCTAGCTCCAGGAAAATTACGAGCTAACTTCCATCTTCATTAAAAATTCATGCTATCTTTATTGATAGAGAATAAGTGTGATTTTACTTTTTTCTGTAAAAAGACATCACAGAATCTGAATTTATGACATTTATATGCAAATGGAAACTTATCTAAGACCTCACCTCAAAGTAAGCTTTTTCATCCCCAAAGAGCATCCCTCAAAGGCTCACTTTGGAAGCTATAATCATTGTGTCAAGCCACCGGGTCTCATGTGGACAAATATTTCTTCCACAGTGAGTTCATCCAGGTACTTGGGATACAAGTTAGCTAGAAGTAGCCTTTCCTCTCTCCTTCCTTTCTTCCTTCTTTCCTTCCTTCCCTCTTTTCTTCCCTCCTTCTTCCCTCTCTGCCTCCCTCCCTCCCTTCCTTCTTTCCTTCCTTCTTTTATTCACACATTCCTTCATGTGTTTATCAGATATTTATTTGTTCCTACTATGTGCTATGTACAGTACTAAGCTGTGGGAATATAATAAAGAGAACATACAATTTTGGCTCTCTTTGACTTATGGTATCTTGCATGCAAAATAACAACTACATCAAAAATACCTAATTACAACTTAGAGAAGAACAATGACATTGGGACCCTAACTGGAAGACCAGTGTCTTGGTTATTTTTCTCTCGTTATTGAAACAAAATACCTCACACCCAAAATGAAAGAAGGAAAGGTTTGTTTAGCTTACAGTTTGTGGAGGTTTTGGACCATAATCAGCTGGCTCCAAGGCAGGGTGGCAGGGCACAGGGGCAACACTTCAAGACTGCAGAAGACAGCAAAAGCAGCAAGAACAAAAGAGGGGGAAAGTAAGCCTCTTTTCCCTGATATTGTATGCCGGCTATCTACCCACACGGTCTCCGGGCCCTCCTCTTTCTCCAGCTCAGGACACTTACAAAGTGTGGACCTTGGCCCCTTGCTGAGTCACTTAGTTAAATTTCTAAACTTCTCAAGTTGACACAATATATCAACCATAACAACCAGAGATGGAATTTCGGGGAAACTAGTCTTCAACAGAGGCTGAAAGACGATGAAGGCTAATATTTATGGCACCAAATAGTTCGGTGCTTGAGCTGTCTCAGTCTCAGTCTCCACATTCTGGTGGCTTTCTGGATGAACAGGGTTAACCAGGCAGGGAAGGAGCTTAGGAAAAATTCTTTCCAGAAGTTTGACTGCAACAAAGAGGAGGGAGAGAGATGGAAGCTGGAGTGTGACGTGGGCTCTGAGGACAGGAAGACAGCATGTTCTCATGCCTTGAGGATTCTTTGTTTCCCCAATACTTGAAGGCTGATGAAGATCACGGAAGCTTAAGGGAGGGCCTTCAAACCAGACTAAGGGGGCCCATGGCTCCGCCAATGTGCTGCCTTCCCTCAGCTTTGCTCGGTGTCCTAACATCTCTTAGGAGGGACCCCTGCTCACTCCAGATGCTGCAAACATGTGTGGGGGCTTCACGAGTGTGAACCTGAAGCTGTGGAGGACCCTTGAAGAGAGTGGCTCACTGTGGCTTCCAGATCCACATTGAGAATGGCATAGAGCTGTCACCAGCAGGCTGGTAATGACTGTCCCTCACACCAGCTGGGGCTTATGGCCTCATGACGCCTTCCTAGGCATGTGGAAACCCTCTCACAAAGGTCTCATTTTATTAGAGTGAACCTGAGACAAACATGCTGGCGATGTAGTGATTTACGGGTACTTTCAGGACCTGCTCATATATGTTCCATTTCCACTAACTTTATGACTCTCTGGATTAGGTAACAGTCACTTCATTCTTATCGCATTAATATTATTCCCTAGTTACTGCGGACTGATCAGGCCCGCAATCTCCTAAATGAGTGGGTGGCAAAGGCTTAAATAAATGAGAAAAATGAAATGATTTCAGGGCCCTGGGAGGATCCAAAGCCTCCTACAGAACTGGAGATTCTGGGGTTTTAGACAAAGACCTTCCCTGGGTGGCCTGTATTTATTTGGTTTTCAGAGAAAGGAGGCGGATACTGAAGAAAATGCAGGAATCTTGGCAGGACTTGGAAATCCCTCTAAGAACTTTTCCAGGTAATATATTATGCTAATTTAGGAGAACTATGTTATCTCCAGGAAGGCCTACACCACAGGAGTGAGAGGTCTGCAGCTACAGTCTCCATTTAGTTAATTGGGGTTAGAGCCAGACACCCTCAGCTGTGATCTTATCTTGTCCTTTGAGGCATTCCAACTTCACAGGTCAACATAGGCCTCAGCAGGGACCAGTGATTCATAGAGCTTCACTTACTATGAGTCCACCACCCATCTCCACACAAGGCGCCTAGGCCTTGGGAAAATTCACGTGTAAACATGAAAAGCCAATTGGTTAATATTAAATCCTGCTCAGAGCTGCTTCATAGTGGTCTCCATCACATTCTAACGTCTCTAATGGCCTCTAAAGTCCCATGCTTGGGTATTCTATCTGTGGATGGGCTCAATAGCAAGTTGGAAGCTATTTTTCAGGAAAAGAATATTAATAATCAAAGAGGGCATGGTTTGATTCATGACTCCATGGACATTTGGGGGCTTTTCATTGGTTCCACAAGGCATTGTTCCTTAAAATACTTGGAGTAGCATGGACCAGCTGTGTTGTAGGGGCCAAAGGTGAAGCTCAGCTAGCTATAGAGCCTTCTCTTGCCCAGAACTTTCAGGATTAGTTCTCAAAGCTACAATGTAGTATCATGGGAGCTCCTGAATCTTCCATGACCAGGAAGTCAGCGGTCAATTTGAGAAGTCAATATGACAGCTGCCTACTCCAGAGCCCTGCTTCTATTGCTATGGTTTGGAATCTAGTGTTATCAGGAATCTGCTTTCATCAGGAAGCCAATGCAATCAGAAATAGCTATGAGGGCCAGGATGTAGCTTAGTTGGGCAGTGCCTGCCCGGCAAGCACAAGGCCCTGAGTTTAATTCCAGGTACCTCCCCCACAAAAGGAAATAGTTATGACTGGAAAACTACCATGATAAAGCCAGACACATCCACGATGTCTTCCTGGAGAAACTGCAGAAGCAGCAGAGGCTTGTGTCTGTCTCACTTTTGCCTCCCAAACCCCACACGAGCATCTGTTGACAGAATCTAACTCAGTCACCATCAGTGTTAGTTTTTTAGGGTGTTGTTACAAAGTATCACAGATTCGGGGCTGAAACAACAGGAGTTAAAACCTCAGGTACAAAAGATTGGGTTCAGTGGGCCCATTCCTTACTTTTCTACTGTACATTTGTACTTTAGCATAACAGTAGCTGGCTGTGCATCTCAGTACCTTTCTCTGAGGGATACAGGAAGCAACCTATGTACTTACCCACTTGGTATGACAAATGGCAAGGTGTGTGCATGTGTGCAAAAGTTGTAGAGTGGATTTTTTACCAACTTCATGTTCCATGTAACTGTTTTGCATATGTATACCTCAGCATCACAGAGGGTCGAGTAGACCCACACCACTCCAGGATTTGTTTAAAAAAGTGTTCTTTAAAAAATTAAGTTAAAAAATGTTTTCTTTTGATTTTTCTGATAGAACTGGCCCAATTCAGCACATGGTACATAAAAAACTAGGATTGTGAGTTTTGGAGGAGGTCAAAAGTGAATTTTTAGATTGCTCATGCTTGGATGATAAGATGATCCCTTATGGTAAAATACATGCTTTCATAACAGAACAGTGGTGTGGGTGGATGATGATGATGATGATGATGTTGACGATGACTTTGATGTTAGCCATTTGAACCAAAATTCCTGTGACAGTGAAATGAAGTAAGAATCAACTGCTACAGACACAGGGAATGCAGACCTCCTTGATTCAGGTGATGAAGAAAACAGTAATGTGAGTACATATTTGACTATTTGAAAAATTATGAAATGGCCATGCAACCAAATGGAATGATCCAATGTTAGAACTAAGTCCGAAAATATAGTGTGAATTTTGGCGGGGGTGAAAGGTATTGGACAGAATGCTAGCACTGCCATTCAATGGTGGAAATTGTAACAGACAAAATCCTACAAGACGCTGTGAAATATACAAAGGCTGAAATGCAAGTTGTCTTTGGTGATGAAAAATCTTACATCTGCCCTTATAGATGTAAAGACTTATGCTTTCAATTTAGACATTTTATAATTTTTATTATTAAGTGTATTGGTAGAATTCAGATATACATCATGATCATATTCATCATAGGAAACTTATACCTGTGTCTGATATGTCTTAGTTCCTCTTTTTCTCCTTCCCTTTGCCTCCCTTCAACCTATTTTCCCCTCCTTATTTACAAAGTTTTGTTTCCATTTTAATATTTTTTCTCATTTTTTTTCTTTGCCTTCCCTCCCTCTCTCCCCTCAGTTCCCTTACCTTTTGAACAATTTCTTCTAATTTCACAATATCTATGTACATTTTGGTTCTTATTTACACTTTCAGTTTTCACACCAGAGAGGCAATGCAATATTTACACATATGTGTCTGATTTATTTTACTTAAGAATATGGTCTCAAGTTCCATCCATTTAGCTATAAATGTTTCAAGTTTATCCCTCCTTATGGCTGAATAGCACTCCTTTGTATAAAAAGAGCACGTTTCTATCCATTAATCTGTTAATGGGCATTTGGGTTGCTCCCAAGATTTAGTTACTACGAACTGTGCTGCTATAAACATGGGTGTGCGTTTTTTGCTGTGGTGTGATGCTTTTAATACTTTTGGGAAGATACCCAGAAGGGAAATAGTAGGGTCAAATGGGACCTCTTGTCTTAGTTTTTTGATGAATCTTCCCACTGATTTCCACAGTGGTTGCACTAGTCTACACTCCCTCACCAGTGAAGTGTTCCTTTTTCTCCACAGATGCACCAGCATTTGTTATTGGTTGATTTCTTGATAATAGCCATTCTTTCTGGAATGAGATGGAATCTGTGTTGTTTTAATTTGCATGTTTTGAATGAACAGAGGTGTGAACAATTTTTCTTATACTTATTTGCCATTTATACTCTTCATCTGAGAAGTGTCTATTCATTTCAGATGCCCATTTTTAGATTAGATCTTTAAATTTGGGGGAGGGTCTGATTTTTTTCAATTTTGTTCAGTATGTTCTAGATACTAATCCTTTGTTTGAGGAGCAAGTGGATAAGATTTTTACCCACTCTGTGTGTTGTCTTTTCACTATGTTGGTGATTAATTTTGCTGTGGAAAAGCTTTTTAATAAGATGAGATCCCAGTTGTTGATTCTTTGTAATATTTCCTGTGCAATCAGGGTTTTGTTCATGAAGTCTTTGCCTACACCTATGCCTTCAAGAGTTCTATCTATTCTCTGTTTCAGCAGATTTCATGTTTCTGTTCCAATATTCAAATCTTTGATCCATCTTGAATTTTAGCTTAATGCATGATGATAGACATGGGTCTAGTTTTAGTCTTCAGTATGTGGAAGACCAATTTTTCCAGCACCATTTATTAAAGAGGCTATCTTTCTTTCAGTGAACATGTTTGGCCCTTTTGTCAAAGATAAGGTGGCTGAGTGTGTTTAGAATTGTTTCTGCTTTTTCTAATCTGTTCCAGTGATCCTTAGACCTGTTTTTTTTCTCCTAATACTGTGTTGTTTTTTTTAAATTGCAGTACAATTTAGTACTGCAATTTAAAAAATATAAATGTAGTACAATTTAAATATAAAATATAATCTGTAGTATAATTTCAAGTCAGGGATTTTGAGGCCCCTCACCTTGCATTTGTTGCCCAGAATTGTTTTTGCTTTCTAGATCTCTTCTGGTTCCAAATGAATTTTAGGAATGTTTTCTCTAGTTCTGTTAAGTATGCTAATGCTATTTTGATTGGAATTACATTAAATCTGTATAACAATTTTGAAAGTATGGCCATTTTTACTATGCTAGTTTTTCCTGCCCAAGAGCAAGGTATATTTTTCCATATTCTGATATAGTCTTTGAACTTCTTTTTCAGAATACTGTAGTTTTTAATATATAGATTTTTTTGTTAGATTGATTCCTAAGTATTTCATTTTTTCAGTGTTATTATGAAAGGCATGGTTTCTATAATTTCTCTCTCAGTGAGTTTGTTATTTGTGTACAGGAATGCTATTTACTTTTGACTGTTGACTTTGTATACAGCTATACGACTGAATTTGGTTATTAAATCTAGAAGTCTTTTGGTGGAGTTTTTGGGGGTCTTCTATGTAGAGCATCATGTCAATCACAAATGATAATTTAAATTCTTCCTTTCCTATCCTTATTAATTTTATTTCTTTCTCTTGTCTAATTGCTCTGGCAAATGTTTCCAGACCTATGTTGAATAAGAGTGGGGATAGTGAACATCTTGTCTTGTTCCTGACTTTAGAGTGAAAGCTTTCAATTTTTAACCATTTAGTATGATGTTGGCTGTTGGTTTGTCAGATAGCTTTTATCAGGTTGAGAAAAAGACCATTTATTCTAATTTTCTAAAATTGCAGGGTTTTAAAAAAAATGAATGGGTGTTGGACTTTGTCCAATATTTTTTCTGCATCTATTGAGATGATCATGTGAATTTTGTGTTTGACTCTGTTGATACAATGTATCACATTTATTGATTTATGTATGATGAACCATACCTGCATCCTTGGAATGAATCCTACTTGATCATGGTGTATAATCTTAATGATTTGCTGCACTCTGTTTGCTACACATTATTGAGGAATCTTGCATCTACATTCATTAGGGAGATTTGCCTGTAGTTTTCTTTTTTTGGTTGGCTCCTCTTGTTGTGGTGTCAAGGTAATACTTACTTCCAGGAGTAACTTTGGGAGTATTGCTTCCCTTTCAGTTTCATTAAAGAGTCTGATGAATAATGGCATTATATCTTCTCTAAATTTCTTGTAGAATTCAGCAATGAATCCATCAGGACGTGAGCTTTTCCTTCTTGTTAAGTTTTTAATCACATTTTCAACTTTATAGACTGAATTTTTATATCTTCTTCATTAAACTTTGGTAATTCATATGCATCTAGGAATCTGTCCCTTTCTTCTGCATTTTCCATCTTATTAGAGTAAAGCTTCTCAAAGTAGGTATTGATGATCTTATGGATTTCTGCGGGATCTGTTTGATTTCACCATTTTTATTCTTAATTGCAGGAATATGAGTCTTTTCTTTCCTTTTTTGATAAGACTGGCTAAGCATTTGCCAATTTTATTTAATCTTTTGAAGAACCAATTATTTGATTCATTGATTCTTTATATTATTTTCTTCATCTCAATTGCATTAATTTCTGCTCTGATCTTTGTAATTTCCTCCCTCATATGAGCTTTGGGCTTAACTTGTTCTTTTTCTAGAAGTTTTAGTTTCAACATTAGGCTGTTTATTTGAGCTCATTCACTTTGCTTGATCTGAGAATTCACTGCTATAAATTTCCCTCTCAGGATTGCTTTCATTGCATCTCATAAGTTCTGGTATGTTGTAGGCATTATCATTTAATTGTAGGCACTGTTTAATTTCTTCTTTAATTTCATCCATGACCCATTGTTCAGGAGGGTGTTATTTGTTTTCCATGTAGGTTTTTGTTTCTTTTGCCATTGATTTCCAATTTCATTGCACTATGATCAGATACTATGCATGGGATAATTTCAGTTTCTTTACCTTTACTTAAGTGTGTTCTATGAGCTAGTATGTGGTCTATGTTGGAGAATGTCCCATATGCTGCTGAGAATAATGTGTATTGTGATGTTGTAGGATGGAATGCTCTGTAGACATTCACTGAATACATTTGTTCATGG
>NW_004955402.1:43278138-43280827 GCF_000276665.1 Chinchilla lanigera
AAATTTTTAATTTGTTTTCTGCATTGTTGCTTGTATTTTTCTTGTATTAGGTAGCTTTATCACTGGTTTCAAGGCTTCCCTAGGAAATATCTATTCCTTCAAGTGTCTTCTGGGGTAGCTGGCTGTTAGACTTTCTGTCTGTCCCAAGATACTATCTTCCCTATTATTGCAATGAGGAGTTGCTATCTATTTGGTTTAGCACCCAGTCCTTTGGCACTGGACTATGGGGATGATTATGACCCCCAGATGATCAGTTTTACCATACAAGGTTGAAAAACTGATTACAACAAGTATGGCATCCTGGCTATAGTAATACAATTATCAATAACAGTACCATCAAGCACAGCCTAGAAACTGACAATCTGTGTTAACTGCTAATTTGGTATCTCTAACCACTGGAACAAGATCTACAGTTATATAACAACACCCAACATAAACCAGGAACTTATATGCAGTGAGTTTCCCCTCAGTAGAATGATTTTTATCCTGTGAGGAAGGGGAACATAAGAGGGATAGGAGACAAAACAGAGTGATAACTGAAGAGAAATATAGTAGAAGCAAGGCTGAAAGACAAAAGATGATCACCTCAACTTTGGGAAGCTAGAGAAGAGGACAGGAGAGAAAGAATGAAGGAGAAAGCAAAAGACTATAGAGGCAAACCAAAAAGACTAGAGACAATGTTCATTCACATGAAACAAAAAAAAAAAATCAAGAAAGACTATTGAGGAAAGAGACAGGTTAGAGAAAACAAACCAAACAATAATAGTCAAAACCTAAACAACCCCTCCAAATAAACAAGAACAGAAAAGGAAAGAAAAAAAATTCTCCCTATTCCCCCAGTTCTGATAGTTTTCTAGTCAGAGCCAGAATCTGCACAGAGTAACTTCACCAAGTTTGCAGGAGAATTGTTGCTGGGTGTGGGGCTGACCTTGGCCACACCACGGACTCTTCTCACCCATTGGTTCTAGGGTGGAGGAAGTACACTTGTCCTGTGGCTGGCCAAGGCCATTTGCCTGCTTGTACTGCCAGTTGCAGAGCAGTCCTTTTTTTTCTTATTGAGACAGGGTCTCACTATACAGTTCAGGCTGGCCTTGAGCTCACTTTGTAGCCCAGGCTGGTCTTGAACTTGCACTGATCCTCCTGTCTCAACCTCCAGAGTGCTAGGATTACAGGTGTGTGCCACCGTGCCTGGCCCAGAGCAGCTTTGTAGCTAAGGCTAAGACTAGCTTTTGGCAGCTATCAGAACAGAGTCTGGTTCTTACTTCTCAACAGAATTCCCCCCAAGTCTGCTGTCCAACTGCCAGCTGTCTATTGTGCCTGGAAGGTCCTTCCCTTATTCCACTCTGAGATGCTGGCAATGAAGTGACCTGGGGGTATTCTGCTGCTGGAGTTTGAGTCCCAAGCCCTTTGAAATAAAATGACAATCCCGCCCACCTGCTGCTGCTCTCCATGTGACTATGTGCTGGCTGCTGCTCTAGTTCATTCACCAGCCACTGACTCTGGGGGAAGCATTTGGGGAACAGGGTCTCATGTTCTCACTGCTGCCTCTGCCTGCACAACATTCTCCTCGTCCAGGTTAGCTCTCAGTCTTCCAGTGAGGAGCAAGTTTGCTTCTGCTGCCTCCCTACCTGGCAATTCAGCTATACAGCCACTCTAGCCACACTGTGCGGCCTCTGATCTGTGACAGTGATCTATTTATTCTGTAGCAATGAATCCTATTTCCTTTTCCTCTGTCAGTTCTCATGGCTCCTGTGTGCCCTGCACAGCCTTTGGTTCCTCTCTGGGCTGTTGTTTTCTGGATTTTCAGCACTTTCTCCTGGAGAAACTGAGTTGCAGATACTCAATACTCTGCCACTGCCCCCACCCTCCTCAGTTTGGACATTTATCGTGGAACTCAGCCATCATGTCCTTATTCATATAGCAATACATCAAATGTTGTGAACAGACTTGTTGCTCCCACCTCCCAAACTAATCAGAATGTGACATTTGACGACTGGTTGCTAACAGAGCACAAGTTGACTGGTGTAGGAACTGTACACAGGAACAAAATGGAAATTCCAAATGAAATGTTGCAATTTCAAAATAGAGAATTGTATACTACAATCTTTGGATTTCAGAAAGATATAACATTGGCCTCATGTATGGCAAAGAAAAACAAACTGGCACTGCTGATGTCAACATTGCACCATGATGGAAATATTGATAGGGAAACCTTGACAAAGTGGAAGCCTGAGATGAAAACTTTCTACAACAAAAGCAGATGAGTTACGCAGAAACTATGATGTCACTTGAAACAGAATATTGGCCAATGGTTGTGTTTTACTCAATCCTAAACATGTGTGCTATAAATAGTTTGATAGTTTACAAAGAAAATAACAAATGTGAAATATAGAGAAATTTCCTTAGAGGATTGGGACTGGAGCTCATAAGAGCTCACTTATAGCAGAGGAAAAACAAAATATTTCTGCCCAGGGAATTATGTAAAAATATTGTGGCGAACACTGATGAGTTGATAGGTGAACACGCAGATGCAGCATCACAAAGACCTATTGCTTTGATTTGGGGTTTTGCAAAGGTGAACAATATAATACTGGACACATATTTCATAAGATTATCTATAACAGCCACCCAAAGAATCATGTACAGGGGCTGGGGATTTAGCTCAGCGGCAAAGCGCCTGCCTGGCAAG
>NW_004955402.1:43280927-43300381 GCF_000276665.1 Chinchilla lanigera
AAAAAAAAAAAAAAAAAAAAAGAGACAAAGAATCATGTACAAGAGAGTGCAGGAAATCTGTCCACACACTGAGGATCAAAGAATCCCACTGAGGGCCTGGATCCTGTGATAATGTCCTGCATGAGTCCAGCTGAAGATCTACAGCCCATAACAATGCATCCTATGAATCCAACTGGAGGCCCAGAGCCCACGACAATGTCTCATGCAGGCCTGTTTCACGGATCTGCACTGGGAAGGCTCAATGGTCAGTGGTGGAATCTAGAAAGTCTCTGCCAGCAGGATGAAGGATCTGTGCTAGCAGGCTGAGGGATCTGCATTGGAGCCAGGAAGCGAAGCGCAAAGTGAGGACCAGAGCTCCCCCAAGGTGAACCGAAGTTATTCTCAGTGCCCACAAGGTCTCAAGCTCCTTGGAGGATGAAAGCAGCCAAGTTCACCAGGAAAGTCAGCATATCAAGCTCCTCCAAGAGAACCAACAGCTGCTTACAGCTTCTACCAGCTCCCAACAGCCTTTCTTCTCTCCAGTTCTTGCTCTCATGCTGCTGGCAACAGTCCTCAGGTGGGCCTCCCACTCCCAGCACCATGCTTACTTAGTTCAGCTGGGTATTATAAGTTGACCACCAGCTGTCAATCCACTACACCTACCACAACAACAGGAAAACAAAAAAGATGTCAACTGTGCCCTACAAAAAGTACAGGAAAATAAAACACATGTGCTATCAGTGTAAGCAATACTTGTGTATGGAACATGCAGTTGTCATGTGTGAAGACTGCCTTGGGTGTGACAGTTGAAGCAAAGCTTATTTTTATGGTAGAGTACCACTGGTATTTTCACTGTAGTTCATATAGGAATTTATTTCTGATGTTATCTTTTAGGTTTTGTAAGCCAGTTCACAGCTGATGTGAGAATGTTGATGTTTATTCTAAATACACAATACATATTAAGAATTTAATGCTTTATTTTACTGATATTTCATGTTCCTGTTAACTACATACTGTATAATATAATAAGAACCTCCTGACAAAATAGCAAGACCACCGAGATATCAAATATGTCCTACAAAAAGGCCAGTAAAGCAAAACATGTGCTGTCAGTGTAAGTGATGTGTATGGAACATACTGCTGTCATCTGTGTAGACTGTCTTAGGTGTGATAATTAAAGATTATTTTATAAAGTGCTATTGGGGGGCTGAGGATTTAGCTCAGCGGCACAATGCCTGCCTGGCAAGCGCAAGGTTGTGAGCTCGATTTCAGGTACCAAAAACAAAACAAAACAAAAAAAGGTGCTATTGGTATTTTCATTGTAGTTCATATAAGAATTTATTTGTGTTGTTCTTTTTTTAGACTGAATATACCAAAAAAAGTTGATGCTGAAAATCTTGATGCTTTTTTATAAATACCTAATAAATATTAAAAATTCAGTAGTTTGTTTTTGTGATTTTTTCCTGTTAAGTACTCATTGTTTAATATAATAAAAACTCATAAAATTAAAATTCATAATTTCATCAATAGAAATATTCTAAAGAATAAATGTGGGCCTGACAGACCCACGTTTATGCATATTAATGACAAGATTAATCTTAAGCCCCAAGGGTGTTTCCATACAGTTCTGGAGGCTGGAAGTCCAAGGTGAATGTGCCAGCAGGTTTGGTCTCTCCTGAGACTTCTCCCTTTGGTTTGGAAAGGCTGCTTTCTCACTGTGGCCTCATAAGGCCTTTATGTGTATGCTTGAACCCCTGGAGTTGCTTGTCCTTGTCATCAGGATGTCAGTCCTGTTGGATTGTGTGTTCATTTAATCCCTATGCTCTATCCTTATGCATTTGTTTAATCTGATCACCTCTATAGAGACCCTGTGTCTAGGTACAGGTTTTTTTTTTTTTTTTTTTATCCTTATGCATTTGTTTAATCTGATCACCTCTATAGAGACCCTGTGTCTAGGTACAGGTTTTTGTTTTTTTTTTTTGCGGTACCGGGGACCAAGCTCAGGACCTTGCTCTTGCCAGGCAGGCGCTTATGCCACTGAGCTATATCCCCAGCCCTAAGTACAGTTATACTGGGTTTAGAACTTCAAAGTGTGACTTTTCTGGAACACAGTTCAGTGAACAGTTGTATCCCAGCTGCAGATAAGTCTAAAGAACTTAACATTTACCTTTGTAGACTCCACAGCAATGTGAAGTCTGGAGGCATATTTCAGGCCAGTCCTCTTCATTTAACTGATAGCTGCCCAAGGAGTAGCTCTGTGCTTGGCCACAGATCTCTGCAGCTACTCGTGGCAGAAAAGGTTGTTTAGTACCAGACAGTGGTGCCTGCTTGAGGAGCAGGTGCTGAGCACGGATGCAATGCAAAGGAGCTTCATTTTTCCTGGGCTCAGAGAAATGTTTATGCAACCTAAGAATGTCCTGCAGGGAGCAGTGTTGACCCTAACTAGCTCTCCTCACTCTGAAATCAGGTAAGAAGTGGGCTGGTAACTGCCCAAATCTCTTCTCACACTGAAACCTGGGCCAGAACACTTGGGCAAACTGAGCTTCAGGAGCAAGCCCCAATCCCATGGCTTCTTCACACCAGTGGTTCCCAAGCTATCTGGTTTCAGGACTCCTCTGTACTCTCAGGATTACCAGCGACTCCAAAACCCTTTGTTTATCCTGTGGGTTATAGCTATTGGTACTGTATGAGGAATTAAAGCTAAGAGTTTTAAAGATTACTTTTGAATTTATTTAAGCATAACAATATATGCATTATATGGCAAAGTATTTTTATGAAAAATACTTCTGTCTTCAAAACAAAATCTTCAGTGAAAAGAATACCATTGTGTTATAGTTCTGCAAATCTCTTTAATGTCTGACTTACTAGGAGACATAACTGATCTCATACTGGCTACAGTTTTCATTCTGTTGCAATATCACATATCAGGTTGCTTCTGGGAAACTCCAGAGTGTGCTTAGTAGTAAATGAAGGGTGGGGGAAGCAAGTATCATGGTTATCCTTTTTTTCACTCCTGGAGATCAAACCCGGAGCTTTATGTCTGCTATGCAAGTTCTCTACCACTGAGTTACATCCTCAGCCTTTTCAAAAATTTTTATTTTGTGACAGGGTTTTGCTATTTTGCCCAGGCTGACCTCAAACTTGAGGTCTTCCTGCCTCAGCCTCCTGAGTAGCGAGGATTACAGGAGAGTGCTGTTGTGTTTTACTATAAAACTAATGTCCTTGTTGTATTATGAAAATACTTTTGACCTTGCGGATCCCTTAAATGCTATCAGGGATCTTCAGAGGATACCCACCTCACACTTTGAGAATCACTGTCCTAAGCCAATATGCCAGCTCAAGGAAAGATTTTGGTTTATGTCCTACCTGAAAGAGGAGCTCTATGGTGAAGAGCAACACCAATAGCTTTTGAAATATAAGCAGTGCTTGTATTTCATGATAATGAAATGGCTAGGCATATGAGGAAGGTTTAGGGAATCATAAAAAGAATCAAAAACCAGAAACTAGGCAATGAAATACCCATGACTGAGACTGAAAAAGAAAACTGAAACTCTCACTACACAGTACTGAAGATTGTAGTGGACACAAAAAGAAGGCAGCACTTCAGTAAGCCAGAGCGGCGGCAAAGCGGTGCTGTGTTAGAAAATATGGAAAGAAAAGCTGAAGGGCGGCAAAAGGGTGCAAGGACTGTCAGCTCAGGCACGTGGCGTGAGCAGGCAGAGAGGGTTTTCTCGTCTATTTTGTTGTAAGAGTCAGAATCTGGAAGGGGAGGGGCTTTCAGAGGTTACTCAATGACATAGTTGTACACGGAGGCCCTGCTCAGGTCCACACACCTGTTCTTCCTGCTAGGCCACGCGGGTGGGTCAGTGGAGCGGAACAAACGCCTCTTCCATCTCGCTCCATTTCTCTCTATTCATAGCCTCATATGCATGCACCATACACACACGCTTATGTACATAAACTGCTTTCTTTCCAAATTTTCTCTTGACAAAGTCTAGAGAAATCTGTGTTACTTGCTTGATGATTTCTCTTACCTCCTCTGCATCCAAAACATGAGTGAAGCACCAGCAATTACAGTTTCCACCCTGTAGGAAACTGTGTGGTGGCAAACACAGCCCTTCCTCTCTAGGAAGAAATCAAGCGCTGGGCTCTGTGCCTATTGATTTAAACAGATGAACAGAATCCAGATTTAGCAGCGTGTACTCAGACAACCGCAAGAGGGCGCCACCCAAGGAACCAGAGAGTACCCCTAAGGCCTTCTGGAAGAGCGCCAGAAGCTTCCCAGGAAAATGTGCTAAACTGTGAGTAGAAGAGGCAAAAGATATTGATGGTTTCCTTTTAAATGACAAGCATAGTAGGAAATCTAGAGTGCCAGAATAAGGTTTGCACTTACTCCTTTTGGAAATGGATCTGTTATGTGTACCTGATGTACCTTATTTTCAATAGAGCCTAACTAATTTGCTTAGTGACTTACACTGTCTGCCTTCTGCAGAACTTGAAATGAAACCTTAGGTTTCATTTTTCTGTTTCTAAAACGTGGGCTGCCTGTCAGACTTGACCTCAGTGCCCTTGGATCTTTAAAGCCCAGTGCATCCATCAAATGCCCAGCTGTACCCTCCTAGGGACTAAGGGACAAGGCTGGCTTGCTGGACGGGCAGATCCTGTCTCTGACATTCCTGCGCCGGAGCATGGCCAGAAGACCTTCTCGTCCCAGCTTCCAGGACCGCTGACCATATCCAACCTGGGGCCCAGCACAACAGTCTCACAAACCTACACCCCACTTTTCAAAGGAGGAAAGGTAAGAGCTCCTTCTAGGATGGCTTTGGGATTAGACGCTCAGGACTTCTTGCTCACTGGCACTGCTGGGCTCTCAAGCTGACCCTTTTCTGAAAAAAATTTTTTTTGAGACAAGGTCTTGCTACATAGTTCAACCTAGCCTACTCATGGAGATCCTCCTGCCTCTGTCTCCCGAGTACTGGGATTACAGGCATGCACTACCATGCCCAGCATCTCAGGCTGAGCTCTGAAGCCCCTCCTAGAAGCTTTGTTGGTGCATCTTGGTGTCCAGTGCTGCAGTGTTGATAGCAAAGGTGTCTTTGGAACTACAGTGAGATGAGAATAGAGTGATTTGGTGGCACCAGTAAGACAGAGCTCAGAGAAAGGCTGAAGGGAGGGTTACCCAGGTGAGTCATTCTCCCCAGTGTGGACCCCAGACCACCAGCATCCCATCACTTGTTGAATCATTAGAAACGCCACTTCTCCGTCCCACTCCCCCAACCCTCAGCCCCACCCCCATCCCACTCTAACCTCTGGTGTGGGAAACTCTAGGCCTGGGGCCCAGCTACCTGTGCTCCCTCAGGTAACCTGGTCCTTGCTCAAATGTGAGAATCAGCAAAGTAACACTTGAAAGGAAAAGTGTATGGTTTCAAAGCCAAGCAATGCTTGGAGGATAGAGGAAATGAGAGTGAGAATACAGACAAGGAATGAAAAACAGAGAAGAAAAATTCACAAGCCAGCATAGGAAGACCTTTGTCTGCCCCTGTCTGGATGTGAGAAGTGATAGTTGCACCTGCCATGGGGTATTAGCAGCAACTTAATGTCTAGCTAGAGCTTCCTACTCTGCTGCTTCAAATTTATTTGGCTAAAAACAACTGTTGTGGTAGTGACCTTTTATTCAGCTAATGTTACTCTCCTCAACTCCCAAAGCACACAGAGGGACTGGAAGGCTGATGAAAACCTGTAGAGTCTGCTAAATACCAAAGCTTTCCCAAACACTATGTACTTTTCAGAGAGTTTCTTTTTATTGGAATTTCAGAGTATTGAAAGTTTATCTGTCTTCTGTTCCAAGAGGGATTACAATAAAACACAAGAAAGGAGAACACATTGTGATGTGTGGTGTGTACTTTTCTCACTCAACTGGATGTGCTCATCTGACCACCCGAGGACAACCACTGAAGGAAGGCACCCACGCCATTCTCGGAAACCTCACAGGAGCTGAGGGCTGAAGCTGATGTGGATGGCTGGGGCGCAGCTCTTCCCAGGGTGAGGAAGTTCTCTGGCATCCTCCTGAGGATCTGAATTCTGCAAGATTTCTGCAGATGAGCTGCTGGAGTTCGCTGTGAACTCTTGCCTCAGGTTCCCTTTCTGGGAAAGGACATTTAGGCCTTAGTACCTCGGTCAGACATGCCCCTTATGCCCCTCCATAGCCCTTCTGGGCTCTATTCTGTGTTGCAGCCTTCTCCACCCCTTGAATTTCTTTTCTCTCATCATCGAGTTTATGCTGTTTCATAATCTTTAACTTTCATTTCATACAGCAAGACAATTGCTTACGTTGGTTGTGTTCACCAAGTCTATGCCTTGGGTTAAAGTAGATCTGGAAGTCAGAAGACTAGAATTTACCTTAAGTAAATCAGTTGAGTCTGGTCTCAAATGTCCCCACTGCACATGCTTACCTTGTACTAGACAAGATCATCTCATTTAATCCTCCCAGTAACTCTTAGAAATAGGTGCCAAACAGCTGGGCATGGTGGTGCGTGCCTATAATCCCAGCACTCGAGAGGCTGAGTCATGAGGATCTCTGTGAGTTTGAGGCCAGTCTGAGCTATATAGTGAGTTCAAGGCCAGCCTGCACTCTATAGCAAGACCCTGTCTCAAAAGAGGGAAGAGACAGAGAGAGAACTAGGTACCAAACAACCTTGCCAAGTGGGCACAACTTATAGCTCTGTTTTACAGTTGAGAGAAAAGAAGCTCAGAGTGGTTGGGTCTCCAAGATCAGGGCTAGTAAATGGCAGAGCTAGGGTTGCAGTCTGGCACTCTGACCCTGGCCCGTGTTTGCAACACTGCTCTGTACTAACAGTGGCTCTTCTTGCCTTGCAGTTTTGTTATAAGAAGGAAATGAGACAAAATCCGTAAGAACATTTCAAAACAGTTAAACTGTCATGTAAATGAGAGGAAGTATGCTGTATTTCTCCAGCTGTACTTTTCAGACACAAGTGTGCTGGATTTTCCACTTTCAGTCACCCCTGTCCAACTGCAGGTTCCCATCAAGGTGTCTGGGCAAGTTGCTTAACCAAAATGGGCCAATGAAAAAGAACAAACAAAAAAACAGTTTTAAAAGTCTGAAGCACTATTTCACAAACATGGCCATCAATGAGCCGGGGGCTGGTAAAGTTCAGGAAATAGAGCAGGTCTGCCTTTCCCTCGGGAGTCACATATACCTCCTTACTGAGCCCAGGGCAATGACTCATGAACATGCCACAATGTGTTGCTGCAATCCCACTGGAATCTAACTCTAGGGGTCTCAGCAAATGCTCTCTTCTCTCCCACTTTTAGTTCTCTGGTCTCTATTTTCAGTTCTGTTTTTCTCTCTACAATTCCCTTGTTCACCTTCTCTCTTTTTCTCCTCTTTGTGACAGAGATTGCTCTCTTTTCTCTCGAGTATAAAATATGGCTACTAGTTGAGTCTACTTGACAAGGTTGTTTGGTACCTATTTCTAACATCTTTTCTTCTTTAGTGATAGGAGACTTGCAGCTAGGAGATTTGCACCATTTCCCAGCCTCCCTTGCAAGCATGGCCATGTGACCAAATCCCACCAATAGATGATGAGAAGGGGTGGAAGCCACCACCCAGTGGGATGGACAGCTACAGTGTCAGCTTTTTGTGTTCTTCTGTCTTTCTGCAGCCTGGAACCCCAACATGGCAGAGACGTATCCCTGACCATCCCCACAACAACGGCAGAGAGAAGGAGAAGAGAGACATCTGACAACCAACCACATAAGAGACAAGACACTTTGTTCTTGAAAACACTCTATTGCTATGAAGTCCTAAAGCTTATACCTTTCCCTTGCCCTTGGTCTCCCTAAACTTTTCTTTCTTTCTTTTCTCTCTTCACCCTCCATCCACATGCAAGAGTCTCAAGATTTTTTGGCACTTACATAAACACTACCGTGCTCCTTTTTTTAATTAATAGAAATTAGGAGAATGTGAATTTGGTTGTCTCTGTCTTAGAGGACCTGTTTTAAGCATCTGTTAAAAGTCTCTTTTTCCTACTTATAAAGGAAACATACTTAATTTTTGAAAAACTTGGGTGGTATAATGGAAGTGAAAAGAAAAGAACTAATAAAAATAAAATTACTTACAATTCTACCACCCAGAAAGGGGGGAAAGATGACTATAAATATGCATGTATAATCTTAGGATTTTTTTTCATGGACACACTTTTCTCCCTAAACAAATTTAAATGTCTGTTTACATTAGATTCCAGAGTCATTTTATTACTTTGTGCTCTACTATATCCATATTGTAATTGTTGATTTTGAAATTATAAAACAAATAATTCAAAAATTTTTCTTTGCTATGTAGAAAAACGTGACTATAAGTTCACATACAAAAATGAAAATAATCACCAGTTAGGATGGCACGTGCCTGTAATCTCAGCTACTTGGGAAGGTGAGGGAGGAAGATCACAAATTTAAAACCAGCCTGGCAATTTACTGTGTCCCTGCCTTAAAATTTAAAAAAAAAATTTTTTTTTTTAAAGACTGGGTATGTAGCTCAGTGGTAGAGTGCTTGCTTACTTCCCAATGTCAGGTTAAAAAGAAAAAAAGACTCTTCAGTAATAGTATAAATCTAAGGTAGTTAAAGTTGATATCTAAAAAAAGCCCTCTAATAAAGTTTAGCCAAATTCATGTCCATAATATAAGTTTGAATACAAGTTCTTAGTATTCCCTGCCTCAGTAGCCAGGCAGATGCATTTACTCCATATGGTCCAGGTAGAGTCTAGCTGGTGCTGGTCTCCTGAGCAGAGAGACATGTGCTCTCCCCTGAGAGGGCCGCAATCCCAGTTTCCTTTGCTCTCAGCCACTCTACTCCTCCCAACTGAGGTACAATCTGGCGCCAGAAGAGTGCGATTCCCATTTTTTCCTGCTCATCCAGTTTATTTACATTACTTCTTTTTAAATTTATCCTTTGTGGTGCTGAGGATCCTCCCTAGAGTCTTGCACATGCTAGGCAAGATCTCTAATCACTGAGCTGCATCTCCCAACCCCACTCATGTCACCTCTGTGCCATGCTTCGTGAAAGTATAAAAATGTGTTCTCTGCATGTGCAGAGCACAATTTGCCTCTTTCTCTAACCATAAACCCCTGGGGACCTGTATCCTGATGGGGAAACTTGACTGCCTTTCACCCCACTAAAAGTGAGTCTAACCTATATCCAATCATCAATAGTTAATAGGGTCTGCTCCATCTGCCACAAATGAGAGAACTTTTTTGTGTGTGGGATGGAAAGAGAGGGAGAAGTGATACTTTTTCAAGTGAGTTTATGAATGAATCAAATGTGTACCTGATGATGTACTGATCCCTTGAGATGGACTATTTTACTTAATTCAGTCCAAAGTCACATTTTTATTTGCATCACAGAGCTGAGGAAAGTAACTTCCCAAGGCCTTGCAGCTAATAATTAATAAAGAAGGGTTTGAATCAAGGCCAAGGCATTCGCTGGCCTTTGCTCTTTCTCAGCAGTCCTTTAAGACCAGAAATCAGTCCTGGGCAGTAGTTGCAGGCCTGGACAAAGGTGCTGGATGAAGCTTTATAACGAGGAAACACAGCCTGTGGCCCATTGGGCAGCACCGCTCACCTGGCTTTGTCCTCCCTTGACAACCGACCCTTGGCTGTCACATTCAGCCCTCTCTGCCTCCCCCTGAAGGGCATTCCCCGGCCTCTATCTGCTCAGCTGTGGATCAGCATTACCTGGAGAGGGCTCAGGGTCAGTGATTGTGGATGATCAGACTCCTGGGGCTTGTCCTGCCAGTGGACATAATGCATCTGCTTAAACTTTCCCTCCTCTGCCAGCCTCTCTAGAGGGCAGGTAGGACCAGGGTCCTCCTGTGTGGCAGGCCCGGGGTCTGTCCCTTACCTTGCAGGCTGGGCCAGGGCATTTATCCCAGGTTAGGGATGAGCTGGCAACCAAGACTGTGCCCTGAGATTACATTAATGATGCTACTTTTTAAAAACAAAGTGAGAGTTGCAATTTGGTTGAAACCTCAACAGTTTAATTTCTGAATGCATACCTTATTTCTCCAGTGCCAGAAAGTGAAATGTCTCTTCTGAAACCCCACTCTTTTCTCCTCCAACCCCAGAGTCTACCCAATTCACAACACAGCAATGGACAATTTCATTGAACTGCTCCTTTATCTTCCGTGTATATAGCCATGTCTTTTGCATGAGGTCTTAGAGCTGGGGTAGTAAAGCACTAAATACTGGTTGGCTGAAGCAGCACTTTACTGTCTCATGGTTCTGGGAGCTAGAAGTTCAAAATCAAGACATTGGCCAGTGGATTTCCTCTGAGGCTGTGAGGGAGAATTTGTTCTAGGTCTCTCCCCTGACTTCCGGAGGAAGAGTGCTGGTAATCTTTGGTGTTCCTCAGCTTACAGATTGGCCCCTGCTCTTCTGATCTCTGCCTTCATCTCTGTATGACATCCTCCTGGGGTGCTTTTCTGTTCCCTGAATTTCTTCTTGGTAATATATCCAAGATTTTATAAGAATATCAGTCCTGTTGGGTATATTACCTAACGGCATCCACAACAGCCCTGTCCTAAGGTAAAGTAACATTCTGAGGTACTGATGGTAAATTCTTCAAAATATGAATTTGAGGGGGACATGATACAATTCCAACTTAGGTAAGGTATTTCTAGATGCTTTTTGAGACATTATTTTTCACTTTTAAAAAGGCACATAAAAGAAATCCTTTCTTTAAAAAAAAGTGATTCTACCACTACAAAATAGCTAAAGACATTAAAATGCAAAATCGCCCAGCCTGAACACCATTACTTACTGAACACCCTGCAGGGTGACCCAGCCAGCCTTGGCATTGGACCTGAATACACTTTCATCCTTGAAGTCTGTTATTTTTGTAGTGAGTTTCAAAATAAGTGGAAGAGCCCCTACTCTGATAGGAATTTGCTTCCCAGCCCTCAGCTGGGTTCCACCGTCACGTCAAAGAAGCCAGAAGGAAAGCACTCTGCTTCTCCTCCTACATATGTGGGCCCATCCTTGTGTTTCAGCTTGGCTGGACTATGGGCAGGTTGCAGCAGGCTGTGCAGGAAAGTATTTTTCTTGTTTGGTCCCACAGCCTCTCCCATACGGGCGGCAGAATTCTGACACAGCCTATAGTGTGAGCAGTCCTCTAAGCCATAGAGTGGCACTGGTAGGCCTGTGGTATGGCACGACTGGAGGGTCACAGAGAGGCAGACTTGATGGGCAGCTCAACAATGAAAGTCAAGGCAACTCAGCTTGGAAGTGTTGTGCGGCAAGTAAAGGATCACGAACAAAGGCTGAGCTGTCATTCTTCGCTGTTTCTAATCGTCTGGGTGCTCCTTGGAGGTGGTGCTGACATTTCCTTCTGCTTGTCCTCCTTACCATGTCACAGGGACCATGTACTTCCTTTTGTACAGTTCTTATGGCTGACATTTTCCATCAGTGGCCTTTTCTGAAAATCCAGTCAGAGAGCTGGGGGAAGATAGGTACTAAGAGAAATGGCTGGGCCCCTGGGGATAGAGAGGCCCCATTCTGAGCAAGGTTGGACATCCACTTGGGCACAGGAACCTGAAGGTGGTCTGGCTGAGCAATCAGCAAGGCAGAGACCAAAGTAGAGAGTGGTGTCCACAACCTGCCTTACCCTGCCTTTGTTGTCTCTTCATTTCCAGGCAAAACCAAGAATGTACCTTTTCTGTCCATGGTCTTGACCTTTCCCTGAGAGAGAGTTCTAGAAAAGCTCCTTTGATAAGCTAAATGTTTGCATGAGCGTCAAATGCTTCCTAATTTTAGCTTTCAGCATCATTTTTAAAATTTGACAACAGGGAACATGATATTGCACTGGGGCTCTGGCTGAGGTCCTTGATTTAATTCTCCTGAGTCCTTAGGGAAGTCTGGCCTGCCTACTGCTTCTCTGGGGTTGCGAATGCTTTTCAAATCCTTGAATGTCCTACCTTCATCTCCAATATCCTAGTTCTTATGTAGGGTCTGTCTCTCACTGTTCGCCTGGTTTGCCTCAAACCCCTTCATTCTTATGGAGTCTTGGCTGTTAATCTGGTCTTGATCATTCCATTATTCAAGAAACATCTTTCTGGAATGAGTGCACCCACTAGGAATACTGAAGCTAGGGACAGGCACAGTGCTAACGTAGACCTGGGCAGAAGGACGAAAAGAGAGGGGAGAATGAGTGAGGAAGGACCTGGGTCAGGAAGGGAACCCTCATGGTCCATGGGGAAGTCTGAGCTGAGGAAATGGCAAACTCCTGTGTGGGAGAAAAACCTGAAGCCAGAGCCAGCTGGGACTGCTGTGGAAGTAACTAAGAAACCATGTGTTTTGAATCCAGATGAAATGGATGGAGAAGTCTACTGAAGTTGATTGGAATCTAAAGGCCTGAATCAGGATGTATGGTTCATTGGGGGTCATAACACTAGCAGGCGCTAAGCCCTGGCATCTCCTGCTGAGCCACAGAGTCCCAAAGCCTCAAACTTGGGACCCTGACTTCCTTTGACTCTGTCCTTTCCATTCTGCTCAAACTTCTGCTCTCTCCTCTCCCAACACAGGGTTGAATTAGGGTGGAAAAACCCCCAAATGTTGTTTAGTTTATGTTGTGGAAAACTGAAAATTGGATCTTTCTGGAAACATTTATATTGATTTTGTGGTGATGTCAGGTCTAATGAAGGATATAGACATTATATCATTCTCTTACCCCATAAACCAGTGCAAGGTGATGGACACAGTGATTGCTGCGATCAATACAACATGGAGTTGACAAACAGGAGAGAACTGGTGTGGATGTGGGGTGAATCTCTCTAATATTTCTGATCTGGCAAGACAGCACATTGCATTCTTCTTCACATTTTGTAGAGGCCTTTTACATAAGTTCTTTTGCTTCCTCTTCCCTAGAGCTGAGAGGGCTGGTAGAATTATCCAATTTCTGAATGACGGCCCTGCTCTTCAAGGTCACCTGCTAGCTAGGACCTAACCAGGTTGAGATTGGCCCCTGCTCTTCTGATCTCCTTTAGGACTCTGAATTGCCAAGTGCTGCTTTTCTTAGATCAGTAGTTTTCTTTGTGCATTTATTTTTAAGCAGCAAAGTCTTTTCTTTAAACAGAAGTAGAACCCAGTAAATAAGACCTTTAAAGGTCAAACTGATCTAGCAACAACAGGATAAGAATCTAGGAGTCCTGTGGTTATTTGAAGATATATTGAATGACCTTTGTGTACCAGGTATTGTGCAAAGCTGTAAACTCACAGGTGCTTATAAGCAAGCACAATCCCTAGTTTTAAGCAAGCTGAGGATCTGAGATTGAAAAGCTCTTCACATTACTCACCTGGTGTTATGAGTTGAATTGTATCTCCCCAAAGTTCAAATGTGGGAAGTCCTAACCCTACTACTTCAGAATTTGACTACCTTAGACATAGGATCACTGCAGATGGGATTAGTGGAGACAAGGTCATATTGGAGATAGCTGTGCCCTATTCCAACATGACTGTGCCACCTTACCTACAGGGAAAATTGGGCACAGGGACAGGCATATATATAGGGAAAATACCATACAAAGATGAAAACAGCAATCAGTACAGCTACAAGCCAAGGAATACCAAAGGGTGTCAGCAACCACCAGGAATTAGGAGAGAGGCCTGGAAGAGATTCTCAGCCCTCAGAAGGAACCAAGCCTACCAACACCTTGATCTCAGACTTCCAGCCCCGAAAAGCAAGACAACAAATGTCTGACATCCAGGCCACCCAGTTGGTGACACTTTGCGATGGCAGCTCTAGTAGACCAATATATACTGAGCCACAGAGCCAGGAGGCAGATCCAGGTGGGGCTCCCATGTCCCTCTTCAGGCTACAAGGATGGCCAAAGTGTGACATTCGTGTGCTGGGCAGGGAGGAGAGTCCAAAACAACACTTTAGAAAGGTGTCTCAGAGGATTTTAGAAGAACATCTCTCTGTGAAAGAGGGAGATGATGCTAGGTTACCTGACCTTGAAGCTTTGTTCTGTGTTCCTTCTGTTCTTCTGGCACAGATGGTGAGAAGAGCCATGAGAACGACACACCGTGGCTGGCTGCCAAGTGTGATGATGGATGCCAAGAAGAGCAGGGCCGAGCAGGGGGTGTCTTCTAAGCAAAGCACTCCACAGACACACTCCACATGGTTTCTGGATACATAGGTAACTGCAAACGTGGTTTCATCCCTGCCTTCATCACCTGGACTTTGCTGCCTGCAAAGGTTGGTCCCTATTAACGTGACTGCCCTTCAGCAGGCTTCCTGGAGACAGACAGACTTAGAATGTACCAGGAAAGAGCTGACAGGCTGTGTTAGTACGAAGGCCTCTAGTTGGCAAAGCAAATAAAATGATAGAAAACACATTATTTTGCAAATTAAAATAAAGTTCAGTTGGGTAGAGGCACTGAGAAAGATCTCTTTACCAAATACTGAGAGACTTGGTCTCTCATCAGGTTTAAATCTTTGCTCCAAAGGCAGATAATTTTTGATCATTCAAAGGAATATGCCCCACATCAGTCAAAATATGCAGGTGGAGTTTCAAGCAAGGTGACTGTGTTAGAATAGGACGGTAATTTTAATGACTTCTGTCCCATTCTTGTTGGCAGAGAGCAGGACACACAGCCAAAGTATAAACAGCTGTTTTTATATGAAGCTCATTTGGTAAAAACAGAACATTAACAACATTCCTTTAAATCATTCTTGAGAGCAGAATATTTGTGTGTGTGGGAAGGGGTGGGAATAGTAATTGGGCTTGTGTTTCTGTTTTCCGATTCTATTTAGAATTGCCCATCTGGGAGGGAGACTTCTCACTGCATATACATCGTACGTTTTGAACTTGAGTATGTGAATATGGACTTACTAAAAAAGGAGATGCAATTAAAGTTAAATGTTTTAAAATTGCCTACACATTCAGAATGCACCATTGGCTTTCTTCCCCAAACATTCTCCCTTGGAGACACCTTCCCACCCAACCACTCTGGTTCTTGCTATTCATGTGTATAAGGGACATTCACTTTCCAGTCTGTGTTGAAGTATGTCAGGCTTCAATTGATGTGGTATAATTACTTGTGGAGTAAATGCTAAGGACCCTATCCCAAAATAGATGGTATGATGAATAGGTGAGATTAGACACAGCTGCTGCCTGTAGGGTTTATTGAGTTAATATTTACTGGGAAGTTGAAGAATATAAGAAATTTATGACTATGCAATAAAGAATCAACATTCTTCAAAGAGAGGTAATGTCTAAGCCCTTGGATCACCACCCCCAACAGAATGTGGTTCTCTGGGGGCTTTGGGTGACACCAAATAGTTGTACAAGGTGACTTAGGGTGGGGACTGTGTAAAGTAGTATCAGCTTGACTTTTGGAGGTGCTGGAGACTGAGTTCAACAACATGGGCTTCCAGAATGACTACATGATAGAGCCTCAATTAAAGCTCTGGGCCCCAAGGCTTGGGTGAGCTTCCCTGGTTGGTGACACTCTGCATAAGGTCATATAGAGATTAGGAATGTTATCCATGGTCACAGAATTGAGAGGGCCAGGCCTGGACCAGAGGTGAGAGATGGTTCCACCATACCCAGTTGATTGAAGGGCATCTGCACTGGAGAGAAACCTGGTCTCTATCCCCTAGTGCCCAGCTCATTTGGGGATACAGAGGGTAAACACATGATCCCAATGCAAAGCCCTGAGTGCTGTGGGAGGTAGGTAGAGGGGATGTCCATTTCATTTCCCCATCCTAGCTCCCCCTGCCCTTCTGCTAAGAGTAGCTCCCTCAAATATTTTGGGAATTGCTCCTTTCCCACTTCTAACCTGGTAGTTGCAGCAGGAGCTGCTATGTCCTTGTGCTCCTGGCCTGGGAAGAGGCTTGCACCTCTACCAGGGCAATCCTAAAACCACAGCCATGGTGGGTTGACAAGGGGTGGGCAACTACCCCAACTTAGGCCAACCAGAGTTTTTTTATAGATGGTAGAACTAAACTGAGAGAGGCAGTCTTTCTGTCAGATGGTGGAATCAGAAAATGTAAAACCTCCTGGGCATGATGGCCTATACCTGTAATCCCAGCACTCAGGAGGCTGCATTAGGAGGATCACTGTGAGTTTGAATCCAGCCCGGGCTACATAGTGAGCTCAAGGCCAGCCTGAACTACATAGTGAGACCCTGTCTCTAAAAACAAAACAAAACACACACACACAAGTAAAACTTGAGAGTTCTCAGCTAATATATTTTTGCCAAGTGGAGGAAGCTGACCTATGCTGAGAGAAAGGGAGAGACAGAACTTCTCTTGAGAGGAGTAAAGGTGAAGACAGCGAGAAACAGGGACAGAGACAGAGACAGACAGAGAGAGGGTGACAGAGACAGAGAGAAAATGAATCACTCCCTAGCTTCAGTCATTTCTTTTTTTAAAAACATTAATTGTATTGGTACATTATATATGTATATATATATAATGATAACATTCATCATATAGAATTTGTACCTGTACATGATATATCTTGATTCTTCTTTCTTTCCCTTTCCCTCCCCTCCCTTAAACCCCTCTACCCCTTCTTATTTACAAAAGCTTTGTTTCTATTTTTCCTTCTATCCCCCCATTTCTCCTTCCTATTTGAACATTTTCTTCCTATTTCACAGTATCTGTTATACATTTTGGTTGTTATTTACACTTTAGGTTTCTCAAGCCAGAGAAACAGTACAATATTTAAAAACGTGTATCTGATTTATTTCACCTAAGATTATGGTCTCAAGGTGCATCTATTTAACTAGAAATGGCTAAAGTTTATCCTTTATGGCAGAGTAGTATTCCATTGTATAGAAAAACCACATCTTCTTTATCCATTCATTGGTTGATGGGTATTTGGGCTGTTTCCCAGATTTAGCTATTACAAACTGCTATTGTAAGGGGAAAATCATAGAATAGCAAACTTACAGATATTTTATAGCGAAAGTTAAAAATCAGTTAATGGCCTATGCCTATGTTCCTGCTGCTTGACATAGAGCTAGCCTGCTCAATTCAGTCAGTCGTGACTGTCTGCGCCCAGCTGCTTCTCTTTGATAATGTACTGGGCCAACTTGACTGTGTCCAGCTTGTGTTTTTCCTTAGTTAGAAAAATATATATTGTTTCCAACTTGCTTCAAGGACTTCATGTTTGGGACAGACTGACCCAGTCAAGGACCCATTTAATTTTACTTGCTCCATGCACACCCCACTTCCCTCTTTTCTAAAATGTTCCTACCTTATGATAAACAATTCTTTTTAAGTAAATCTATTTGCTCAACAACATATGACTCAATGCATGTAACCTATCAGTAATAACCTGCTATCAGCCTTGTACTTCCTGCTTGCAAACTATTTAAACTGAACTCTAAGCTGATTTGTAGTCTGACGACTTGGAACTATTCCCACCAGCCTGCTAGCATAATAAAAGTTGCCTTATAACTCCTCGGTGCGAAGAGTCTTCCATTTGGTTTGATACTGGTTTTTCTGCAACACTATAAACATGGATGTGCATATATTACTGTGGTATGATGCTTTTAATTCTTTTGGGAAGATACCAAGAAGGGGAATAGCTGGATAAAATGTGACCTCTCATCCAAGTTTTGTGAGGAATCTCCACACTGATTTCCACAGTGGGTGCATCAGTCTGCACCCCCACCAACAGTGGAGAAGAGTTCCTTTTTCCCCACAGCCACTCCAGCATTTGTTATTGGTTGATTTCTTGATAATAACCATTCTTTCTGGAATGAGATGGAATCTGTGTTGCTTTGATTTGCAAGTCTTGAATGACAAGTGATACTGAACATTTTTTCATGCTGCTGTGATTCTGATGGGCTTTCCTTCATAGGTGATTTCTTTTCTCTCACAGCTTTTAATATTCTGTTCTTATGTCAACTTTCTGGAATCTTGACTGTTATATGCCTTGGTGTAGATTGTTTTTGATCATCGTTAATTGGAGTTCTATATGCCTCATTCATCTCTACGTCAAATTCTTTTTCCATGGGTGGGCAGTTTTCTGCCATTAGTTGTGTGAACAGGTTTTTTATGTCATTTGTGCTATCTCCTGTTTTTTCATAGACTCCAATCAACTTTATGCTATTCTTATTTGCACCATCTAACAGCAATGAATTGACTTTTCATGGTCCCTGCTATTTTTAAGAAATCTTTCTTATCATACTCACTAACTACAATCCTGTCTTCTAGATCTGACATTCTGTCCTCACATTGGTTTGCTCTGCTGTATATATTTTCAATAGAATTTTTCATCTCCTGAATATCTGTTTGAATCTTTCATGGGTTCCATTTCTCTCCTATGTTAGACTTTCACGGTTTCCATAACTTGCTTAAGCTCCTCTATTTTAAAAATCTGTATCTACTCTAGATTCACTAACCATCTTCTTCATTAGGGTCATCATTTCTGTAGTTATCAGAAAATTTGTTTCTGATTTGATTTTTTTCTAGAGCCTCATTCATATTATTACTTCTGCTATTACCACTTCAGAGAGTCCAGGTAGGTGGCTTTCTAATTGTTCCTCCTCACTGCTCCTGGATTTACCTTTGGCAAGCTGGAAGTCTGGCATTGCACCTTGCTTCCATGTCTTCTCATTTTCTATTTTTAAAGTTTAAATCCTGAACTGATGCTTCTAAATTGCTTAAGGTAGGTAGCCTTATTGCTAGGATTGAGAATACTTAGGAAATGACTGCTTCTCAGCGATGTCTTCCAAGTGTAGTTGGCTTTTGATACAAAATCCTACCTTTTCAATTTATTGGGGATTAGAAGTTTCTGCCTATTTGGCTTAGCTCCTGGTTCGTTGGCTCTTATCTGTAGTATTATTTATGAGCTTTTGGCAATCTCAGTCTTGGCCTACATGGAAGAACTGATTAGAACAGTTATGCCACCTTGGCTAAAGTAGTACAATCAATAATAACAATACCATCAAACATAGCCTAGATAATTACAAACTGTGGCAATATTAATTTGCCACCTTTAACCATATAAATAAGATTTATAGTTATAAGCTGAACATGGTGGTGCATGCCTGCAATCCCAGCACACAGGCGGGGGGTGGGGGGCTGAGGCAGGAAGATTGCCATGAGTTAGAGGCCAGCTTGAACTACCCAGAAATACCCTGTCTCAAAAAAAAAAAAAAAGATTTGTAGTTATATAACAAAATCTAAAGGAGAACAGAAAATTGTATACAGTAAATATCCCCTCAATATGGCAACTTTACCCTCAGGGGAGAAAATTTAAAAAGGGTTAAGGGGAAAAATAGAGAAGTAGAAGAAGAGAAAGAGATTAAAAGCAAGGCTGTAGGACAAGGGAAGATTATACAGGCTTTGGGAAATGGGTAAAGAAGAGAGGGGAAAGAAGTAAGAAACAGAAACAAGAACAGAACAAAACAAAACAACAAAAGCACCTAGAAACAATGTTCACCCT
>NW_004955402.1:43309024-43356496 GCF_000276665.1 Chinchilla lanigera
TTTTGGATTGTGTCTACTCTTCTTGTTATGAATAATACTGCTTTAACCGTACATGTAGAAGTTTTTGCATGGATATATGTTTTTAATTCTCTTAGGGATAAGAAATTACTAGATCGTATGGTACCTCTATATTTAACCATTTGAAGAATTGCTAGACTGTTTCCCAAAGTGACTGTATCATTTTACACTCCCATGAGCAACGAGATGTTTTCTCAACCCCAGCAGGGCTCTTCTGACCCTTTTCCCTGATTTCTTCTCATGAACCTCCTAGCTGCTGTGGTCTGAAGGTCTGTGTCCCTCCAAAATTCATGTTGAGATTTGATCCCATGCAATAGTGTTAAGAGGTGGGGCCTTCAGGAGCGGGCTAGGTCATGAGAGGACCTTCACAGGTGGGATTAGTGCTCTTATAAAAGGGCTGGAGGGAGCCTGCATGTCTCTTTTGGCCCCTTTCGCCATTTTTCCCCTTCCTCCATGTGATGGCACAGCAAGCAAGTGCCATTTTGGGAGCAGAGAGGAAGCCCTGACTAGACAGTGTGCTGGAGCCTACTTGGACTTAGCCTCTACAGCTGACCGTGTGGGATCCGTTTTTTTGGCCACACTCACCTGGAGTGGAGTGGGGGACTGGGTTGTGATTCACACGCCATAAAATCTTGCTGTTATTATTGAGCATGAATAGATTTTCTTGAATAAATGTTTCTTTGTTTGTTGTATGCCCCTTTGACAGTTTCCAGAGATTTTAAATTGTCTTTAAGTAATGAAGTGGTTTTACTTTTTCCCTAGGGTATGGGTCCATATAGCTCCCCATGCTACCATCTAAGTACTATAGACTCTAATGCCTATAGAGGACATAGTCTTAAAAGTCAGGGATTTTGATTCTAAGAATCAGAAGCCCATGTACACCTGTAATCCTAGCTACTTGGGAGACTGAGGTAGGAGGATTGCATGTTTGAGACCATGCCAGGCAACTCTGTGAGATCCTGTTTCAAAATTTTAAAAAGGGGCTAGTGGTGTAGTACAGTGCTCCCTGGGTTCAATCGCTAGTTCCAAAACAAACAACAAAAGGATCAGTACCCACAAGAAAAATGCCTCCCCCCATTTTTCCAAAAGCTTTGGTATGAAAAGCAAGTGCAAAATAATCTTGAGGACTGTTACCTGTCTTTCAATCTGTGTTTCTGTTTGCTTCATACCCACTAAGGTGCACTGAAAATTTGTGCATGTGTGTGTGTACATATGTTTAACATGCCGTATCTTGCATGCAATTATTTGTATGTTTCAATTCGTTTTTGCAGTGCTGGGGATGGAACCCAAGACTTTATGCATGCTAGGCAAATGCTCTACTACTGAACTGCACCCCTTGGCCTGGGTTCATGGGATTCTGAGGGCCAAGACTATAATTTTTAAAAATTCTGTAGCCCTTAGAGTCCTCCATAGGTGCTTATAGGATGAGTGAATACAAAGCTGAATAAATGATGCTAGTAAGCATATCACTAAATGAAATTCTAGTTGTCCCTACTTTCCTACACCCTGCAACTGCCTTCTGGGGAGAAAAAGTGAGGAGAAGACAGTGTTATAAAACATGTTGAATTGCCCCAGTTTTTAAACTAAAAGTGATTATTTTCTGCTGCTGCTACCAAGACAGAAGAGGCTCTTTAATGTAACTTTTCTAGAGTATAGAAAAATAAAGTTAACAGTTTTTTGTTCCCCAGAGGCCATTACTTGAATCTTTGCAGAGAATGTCAGCGGCCACAACTTTGTCTGTACAGATGACAAAACTGAAGCTCAAGGAGTAAAACAGGCGGCTCAAGGTAGTTCCACTCCATGTGAACACAGCCTGGAGGACAGTCCATATGTCCTATGTCTTGTTCCAGTTTGCTTTGTATCATAGGGTGTTATCTTCTTGTATCTATCAAATTCATGCACAAAGTATTGAGCCTCACCAATATATTATACATAAGAAAATACCTCCCTAGCACTCGGGAGGCTGAGGCAGGAGGATCGTTGTGATTTCAAGACTAGCCTGGGCTACAAAGTATGCTCAGGCCAGCCTGAACTGCATAGAGAGACCCTGTCTCAAAAAGACAAAAAAAAAAAAAAAAAAAAAAAAAAAAAAAAAAGAAAACACCTCCCCAGCATTTTAAAAAATAGAACATTCAGTTAAACTTTGAAGCCAGATTTTAAGAGCTCTTGACTACTTCATGACAACCAAGTAGCATGCAACGTAAAAAGAACACCTTTTGTTAAGAACGTCATCTTCCTTTCTAACCTCTCTACTCCTATTTCTGACTCTTTTTTAAGCATAAAACTCCCTGTGACTTGTTGTAACAACTACAAGGGGAAGGGAGATAATCAGAGTAGAGAGCTGGGGTAGAAGAGGATGGTGATTTGCGAAATGGCTTATTTTGACAAGAGCCTTTAGGCAGCAGAGTGGGAAGACTGCAGAGGAGGGAGAGGAGCCGGAATTTCCATCCTTGATTATGACATCCCTGGGTAAAAGTACAGTTCTGAAGTACATCCTTCCGCAGACATGAAAGATGGAGCAGGCAGGGGGTGACTCAGGAAGCTGGTGTCCGGCATCATTAGCCAGGAGTTTCTGAATCAGATCTGAGATGCCTTCACTCCTTTCCACCCAAAGGGCTCCGGTATTTCTGCTACTGCTGACTCAAGTCCAAATCATTCCTCAGATGTCTTCCTGTTTGTGCTCCACTTAAGAGTGAGACTTACCTCTTTCCATCAAGCATGCACAGGCCAGCATCTCCAAGATTCTGCAGTATTCATGACTTGGGGTTGCTGCTGCTGTTTTCCACCCTCATCAGCCTGTAGACAATAGCTTGAACCTGCAATTCTGAGACCCAGAGGCTGTGTCTGCTCATGTAGTCAGAGATAGAAGAGGATGTAGCAGATGACAGTGAGTTTGGATTTGGCAGACTTGAATTCAAGTGTCATCCTTCAGCTCCTGGCTGTGGAGCAAGTTGCTTATCATCTCTGGGAATTGTTTATTTTCTAGCAAATGGGTGTTTTCTAAGAGTAAAGTTGACTAAATATAAAAATGCACTCTAGTGATACAGAATAAACAGGCAAATAAAGGTTGCTGGCAATGCTTCTGTAGCAATTACTCATCCACTCATAAAGGTCATAATGATGTGCTAAGGGGCTCTAAACTAGAGTGCAAACTTCTGATTGCAGTCAACCTAGTTTACCTGTCCCACTGTCTGTACCATGACAGCTTCAGATGCATCTATAGACTGTCTTATCCAGCTCCGAATTCCTAGTGCTCAGTGGAATGCTAACTCCATATATAAGTAGTTGCCCAGCTGTTGTATGGGAGATTTCTTAAAATTCTATTTCTGATTATTTAACCTGAGGTCAGTGAAACCACCTGGGAAATATTAAGAGAAGGTATGTAGTACTATACTGTACTTACAGAATTTTGTAAGGAAAATTCATGTTTATTTCTGCTGAAAAAGGAGAAATAAAGAAATACTATACCTTGGTTTAAAATAGGTAAGTCAAAGAAAATGCTCTGAGGAGCTATACAAATGTAGGATTTTTTTTTGTGGTACTGGTCTGTCCATATGCTAGACAAGTGCTCTACCATTGAGCTACATTACCAGCCAGAGGGATGCTTGATTTCTAACACTAGTTAATAAACTAGTTCTCCTGAGATATTCACAGGAGAGCCACTAGTAATTCAGTTCTGCTCCTTTTCAAAGTCCTTTGGAAGCAACAGACCCAGAGTGAAGACCCTGCATTTGATATTACAGCACACTTGGAGATAGAGCTAGGAACACAGAGCAGAGCCAGTGAGAAGCTGAACCTCAGCATAGGGTGGGTAGAGACTCATCAAGTGTTTTATGTATTTTGACATCTCGCTTGACTTTGAGGGTTGTCTTTGTAAGAACAAATCAAGCCAACACACGTGAGCGCCCAACAGCAACAAAAATTGGTCTTAGGGGGTCTTCAGTATCACATCTTTCCCAGCCACATTACTGAGTGTACCCTGCCCTGTGGACAGGGGTATCAGGCTGGAAGGATGGCTGGCTGGCATCACTTCTTCTGCTTCTTTGCCTTGATCAAATAGGCCTCTTTCCCTGTTTTTAAAGGCTTACTATTATTTGGAGGTACAATTTGAACAGTGTCTAGCATAATTTTTGATAAGTGGTTAACCCTAAATCTATTGTCACTAGAAAATTTGGTAACTGTTAAAAAACATTTTATTTCAATAGGGGCTTCATAACTGCGTAAGCTTCCAGAGGAGATGCCAGCTGTGGGTATAAACTTGACCCGGATGAATTCTAAATCCCTTTGAAGTATTAGATTTGACAATCTTACCTAGAACAGCTGGCCAGTAGCTGGGTGACTAAGGCTGCAAAATCACCATGGCTGAAATACAAAGATTATTTTGTTCGAAATGCATCACTATTGGAAGTGTCACGTGAAGAATTGCCTCAGTTCTCCACTCTGTTGAATCAATAGGACTCAAGTACCTAACTATTACTTTAAATGTAATTCCTTCAAGCCTGGTCTAACAATTTAAGTTTTTCTTGGCTGATTGTGTGACATGGGTTTGGCTATGTGACATCAAAGTCATTTCTCTCTCAGAACCTCAGGTTTACCACCAAGATAAAAAAGTTCTACCCATGTGATAGTTATGGTTCTTTCTAATTTTGACATCTCTTGATATCATATCTCTACTGCATAGGATTAGAAATTCATTTAGCATACCTGGAGGAATTTCTAAATTCTAAATATGCATGCTCTTTGCCTCACTAAATCAATTTCTAGGAATTTGATCATACAGAACCACCAGCATATACAGTCACACACCCATGTGCAGGCACACACATACACACACATCGAGACATCGTTTCAAAACCAAAAAACTTGAAACAAATTAATTTGAGGAGAGAGACCAGGAATGGAGACACACATCAAGCTCCCAAATAGGAAGTGACTGGGATGGCACTGAGAGTTGAGTGGGATAAAGGCAGATTTCATTCTGTGTAACTTGGGCTTTCAGAGGGACTGCTTCTATGTTACTTCTGTAATTAAAATAGTAACAGCAACAATAAACCTTACTGAGCCAGATAGTTTTTGGTGACTGTGACAGCTTCCCTCCTGATTATTTATACTAGTCAGGGTTCAGTCAAAAGTTATACCACAACCATAATTTCAAAAAGGAAAAATTAATAAATCCAGCAACTAGTAAGTGTGGATTAACTACGAAAGAATGTAAGAACTAAAGAATACAGAAACAGCAGATACAGAGTAGAAATTATGAATAGAACTGAGGCAGATCAACCTTGGGACAGGTGTTGCCTCCTGATAGCTGAGATTTAGATTTAGACGGTGTGGATGTTGCCCACAAAATAGCAAAGAAGTTCTCTGAGGTGTAAGCGGTCGGGATGACAAGAGGAAACTGCCCTCTGAGGGGCCGCTGAGAAGCCATCTGTGTTGTTGACAAAACTCAATGGTAGCCAGTCTCTGGCATGCTGCTGCAACATGCAGGTGCATAGCACAGGGCGCCCTAGATGTCAATGGCATCTACATGAAATAGGTTTGAAGGGGGAAAAAAAGCACAAGGAACCAAAGCAAGGGACCTCCTTTCTCCAATGTCCCTTGAGTTCCCTCCACAGACAAAACTTAACAAGGTGCCAGCTGGCAAGGAAAAAATGTTCACAAAGTTCAGCTCTTTATCACAAAGCAGGGCCAAGAAAGGTAGATTTAGAGGCCATAAACTGATAACTCTCAACTGCACATAAGGTAATCCCCAGAAGGGGAGTAAACGTTTGGACTGAAGGAGAGAATGCACTAGTGTTGAAGGAGTCTGAGCCACTTTCTTATTCAGGTTACTCATTCTTTCTGGATCTGCCTGAGCAGAACACACACACACACACACACACACACACACACACACACACACACAACTTCACACATACATCTTATTTACCATTTCCACATGGTAATAAATTCCTGCTGCTTCCATCCATCCTAATGACCAGATGGATCATAAAATAGTATCTGATAGGAAGTGTGGGCCACATGGTCATCTTAGGTCCCAGCCTTGGGCTTTCAGGCTCTTCTAAGGACCAATAGCAAAATAACTGTTTCTCAAAAAGAATCTAGTCATGAATTTCCTCCAAATCCCTGAAAATTTGCTGTTTCTCATTTAGTGCCGGCCAGAGTTTTCCTACAGCTTTCATACTCATCAGCAACACTTTGAGTTACTATCACGCCCACTGCATCATAAGACTTAAATGTGTGGAATTTGCACAGGAGCTGGGTTTGCTGCAGAACCTTTCCTTGTTATGGTCACCTCTTAAAACTGGCAACCTCATGAATCACTTGTAGATGGGTTAAAGTAACACACTCACGTGGTGTATGTTGTCTCCAGATTCCCCAACGGTGTATGTTGTGTCTCTTTTCTCAGAGAGAAGGCTGCAGGAAAAGTAGTCTTCCATGTGTCAGGGTGGGGGTAGGTACTGATGTTCTGCCCTGCCCCCACCTTGCCCTAGGAACACAGACTAATTTCTAGATCTGTACATTTTAAACTTTGTTTCTCTCCTACCCACATACTCCTGAGGCTGGGTGCTGTAGGAACCCTCAGATCAGATACCACACAGTGCAACTTCCTGTCATGACGTGAGGTGAACTGGTGCAATGGGTGACAATATTCCTATACCCGGATGGCAGGAAATAACCACGAGCCACATGAATGTATCTACTCAATCCAAACTAAATGTATGTCCAGCCCAACTTCCTCAAAATGCATCTTGTCCCCCTAATAACAGGAGAAGTGTGATGGAGAGTGGAATGCAAAGAAACAGAACTCTCAACCAATAACAATTCAAATACTGTATGACTGGGCCTGGGGATTTAGCTCAGTGGCACAGCGCCTGCCTGGCAAGCGCGAGGTCGTGAGTTCAATTCCCAGTACTGGAACCCCCCCCACCCCCGCCCCCGCCAAAAACAACAACAACAAAACCCAAAACAAATACTGTATAACTCACTTCGTCGGACTTATGGAAGAATACGATTTACAAATGTTCTCCCGGAACAGAACTCGTTTGTAAGTCGGGGACTTACTACTTTGCTTTGGAAAATGTTACAGAACTCTGGGGCAATGCTTCTTCCAGGTCTCAGAAAGAGCCTTTGCAACAGTAGGGTTCAAAATCTTACCTTTCACTAGCTTCATTGCAGGTTGGTTTCTGGCAGATTTTTAACTGCAACATCCTCTCTTCTTACAAAGCTTCCCAACCGGCGTCTCTGTTTTTCCTTTTTTCCTAGCACCATCACCTCTTAGGTACTGTAAAATTTATCTACCCATTGTGCCTGCCTCTGGTAAAATGTAAACTTCACGAGGAAGAGGACTTCTGCTTGTTTTTTCACGGATGTTTCTCAAGTGCCTACAATAGGACCAGGTGGATTGTAGGTATTTTGTAAAGGTTTGTGAATAAATAAATAAATAAATCACGCAATCAGTTTTGCCACGTATACAGTCACGGGGATTCAGAGACACTCCCTCGCATTCAAATCCTACAAGGCTTCAAGCCGATAGTTTCAAAACTCCCGCCTCCCCCAAGCCCCGCCCCCACTCTAGGTCCCGCCCCGATTCTGCACAGTCAGCTCTCAGGGTAGGAGCCCCGCCTTCCCTTGTCGGAGCTATCCAATGGCCAAGATACACGGCTCGGTGACTGCGAGGGAGCTTTAGGTGTCCTTTTGGCGCCTGAGCAGAGTCTTGGGAATTCCGTTCCTCTTAAAAAAACACTTCTCAGAGTTGTCCCTAAGACGTGTAGGATCACCCACTACCCCATATTCCCTCCGAAGGGTCGGACGAGGATCCTGAGCCCCTTCGCTGCCTTGCCGAGGAGCCCCGGGTCTTCACTGGCCGAGGCTCTCCCTCCGCGGCATTGTGGGAGAAGTAGTTTTTCCTCCTCTTGGACGTTCCGGGCCGACTGGTGGCTAAGACTCGCGGGACTACGATTCCCAGACGCCCAAGCGAGCTTCGGGTCATGTGGTTCGCCAGGGTGCGAGCTGGTGGGCGGGGCCGGCCGGAGCTTCGCAGCTGTGTGTGACACCTGCAGCCGGCGGGCCGCCCGGGCCCCCAGAGACACTAACATGGTTCGCGCGGGCGCTGTGGGGACGCATCTCCCAGCGTCCTGCCTGGACATATTCGGGGACCTGAGGAAGATGAACAAGCGCCAGGTAATGGAGGCCAGGGTTGGGGGCGCGCCCAGGGGTCGGGACGGCTGCGGATGCCGGGGTTCGGGGCTTCCCGGGTAGGACTGTAGCAAGGGCACCGCCGGGTGGCTGCGGCCGAGCGGCGACCCGGAGTTCCTGCTCTGGGCTCTCACAGGCCCTGGGTTCAAATCCTCCCAAATCCACGTGTGGCCAAGTGTGTGCGGTTTCTTTCACCGACAAGAGCAAATTAGGGGAGGGCTGGGCCGGAAGAAGAGAACCCCGTACAATGGCTATCAGGTGCGCCTGCAAAAGCGAGGCTAGATGACTCAAGCGCGAGTGACAGCTGTCCGCACGTATCCGAAGGGCCACTGAGTGAAGAAGGAGCAGCTGCCCAGGTGGCGCTCGAGGCCTGACTGGGCGCGGGTAGTAGTGGCCGAGAGGCTGGCGGAAGGGAAGAACTTTCTGACAGTGGGAGCTGTCCAGCGGTACCTCCCGGAGCATCGTGCCCGACCCGTACCACCGGAGGGTTTTTCTGGGGCACGCATCGGGACTCGGTAATGCTCCTTGTATCTAGAGAGCTCATAAGTGATGCGCAGTCATTGTGGACTGACCCAGTGTTCCAAACGGGAGTCCAGAAGTCTTCTCGACTTTCGGTCTCTGATTCCATCATTTTGGCAGCACTGTAAGTGGGAAGTCTTTAACTTGGGGATCTGTGAGTAGCTGGGGTTGATTTCTCACTTCTCAAAGAGAGAGAAGCTCAGAGGAAAACTTCCCTTTTGCCCTCTTCCCTTGGTCAGGTGCTGGCCATCATCCTTGTCTTTTCTCTTCAATATAAGGTGAAAGTGAGTAGGGATTGGAAATGCCCTCTGCCAGGAAAATGTGATTGATTGAATTTCTAGGTGGAGAGTTTGGAGGACTTCTTGTGGCGAGATGTCATGATGGGTATTACATCAATTGCTACTAATAATAAAGAAGAAATAGAACCTTTCTACCAGAGGGTTTTGATTGTCCTTGAAAATGGTGTTAATTCTCATTATTTCAAGGACATCCAGTTTCATTTGTTCCAGTCTATAGTAATGAGCTGCAGAGTGATGCCAATGGTAGGGCTCTATAACTTCTTTGGGCACCGCCCTCTCTCCCTCCCTCCTGCTTTGTCTTCTCCCTTTCCCTTCCCCTTCCCACTTTGTCTTCTCCCTCTCTCCTGCCTTGTCTTCCTCCCTCCTTACCTTCCTTCCTGTAGAATTTCAGACTGGTGCAGCAGTATGGAAGTTTGATGACTTGGAATTCGTGAATTGTATTTAGGGTCTGGTCATGCCTAGTTGTGCATAGCTGATCAACTCCTGTAATTGTGATGAGTTTTAGAGACTATCGCTAGCTTAAAACACTGATAGTTAATGAACTGAGCACTGATGTTTTTCACGGGAAAGTTCTTCAGGAAATAGAGGTTTATTTTAAAATCTAGATTATTGATTAGATTTTTAATACGTCTCTCACAGTGATACTGATCACTACCGGCTATAGTTGCAGGCTATCAAAGAAGGCCTTGCCCTTTGGAAGACCCATGTGTTCCCAGTTTTAGTAATAGGCCTTTCAGCAGCTGGTTACATTGCCCATTTTGCTAGTTTTCTAGTTAAAATTCAGAAGCTTAGATCTTACCTTTGGTACTTTTAAAAAAAGTTTTATCATTTTGCATGTTTCCTTTTCTTCTCAAAATAGCATCCATCCTGTGACACCTTGTCAGGCCTGCATGCTCCACCAGTCTTGGAAGCAGGAACTCCTTTCCTTACTGCTCCTGCTTGCGAAGGCAAGAGCCACATGCAAGACAAGGATTCTTTGTTTCAGTAGTGAGGAAGAGGAAAAAATACAGTTACTGACATTTCTGCTGTTCTGTAGCCAGAATGTTTGTTTAAAACCCTTAGAAAGTGGTTATTTTGGTTTTGGTTGATAAGGACTGAATATGGGCCTACTTCCAAGCCCTGCTGGGGTTGTTGAGTGCTGAGAGTACAAATGTGATAGCTAAAGATTAGCAATAACCACAAAAGGTACCAGTGAGACATTGTGGTTTATGTTTTAGATCCCATTCAGCTTGTCAGTACTTTGGTCAAATTTTATGTTTCTAGATTCCTGAATGTGAAACCTATAGTCAGGTTCATAGCTACCTTAAGGGTAGGGTGTGGGAAGTGTGTGATCTATGATTTTGCAGTTAGTTAGGTTTTTGTGTATTTTGCCATTTCCTTAGCTGACAGATGTTTTGCTCAAAGGAAGTATTTTTGAGCAATTGATTTTATTTCCTCTGAAATTTTTTAAGCATAGAAAACCACTCTAAAAAATATTCTAAGTACAAGGTCTATAGTAGATAAGTGGCAATAATTTATAATTTGCTTTCATTAAGGTGGAACCTGATGGTTTCAAAAAAACCAATGTAAAATGGCAGTCTTTGTTTAAAACCACGCTGGGGCTTTCCTCATCAGGTCTGTAATTCATAATGAAACAACAGTTGTTTATCAAGTCATTAAGTTTAGCAGAGCAGGTAGGAAAATTTTTGAATGTGAACGCCAATAAGTGACTTCCGCTTTAAAATGATGTGAATTGCCTTTTTGCTCTCCTAGGAATATAAAGCTAGGTTCATAATTTTCTACTAACACAGTAGCCAAGTAGTTAAAAAATTGTGTGTAGCTTTAGCACTGAGTTATAATATTTGTATTTTCATTGATGGCACCAAAATACCTTAACAGTTATTTTAATTTTCTTTTCATGTCCCTACTTTTAGTTGTATCCTTTACAACTGCCTCAAATTACATAATTTCACATAGTTGTGATGTTGGCAAGGGGCATTTAAAAAACTCTGCCTTTTCTTTATCATATCAGAAAATGTTTTCATGTCTTGTGCAGTCTTCAAAATGATTATTTTAATGGCCCCATAATTCCTTATAATTGCGCTTGCTTTAAACATTTTCCCTTTGGATTTCATAATTAGTGCATACTCAAGTAAATTTTAAAGAGTAGAGAATACTTTAAAAAAAGAAAATTCAGTGATTCGCCATCCTAAAATCACTGGTGGTAGTGGGCATCTCGTGTTTGTTGAGCTCTTACTGCAGCTGATATTTTTTACTTAACATGTTTTGAGTGTTTGGTCAAGTCATTAAAGATCCTCATGTGTTATTTGAAATAATGGAGCAATCTGCCATTTTCTACTCAGTCATTTCCTTATTGTTGGTCATTTACAGTATTTCCTTTTCCACATTATTAGAAATAGGACTGCTAAATATCTTTGAGACGTAATTCCCTATGGCCTTTCAATAGACTGAATTCCTAGAAGTGGAACTACTGAGCCAAGGGCAGCCTCTTGATGCCAACGCCAAATTGCTCTTAGAATTGTTATATCAACTAGTGTTGAGTCTTAGTATTAAGAAACAAAACAAACCTTTAAGTTTCCTAGGGGTAAAGAAGAAAAAAAGGATACGAAGGAAAGTAGAGGTGGGATTATTGGTTTGAATATTTAAAAGGTTTATTTGATGCTTGTAGTTTCTCTAGAAAAATTAGTTTTAAGTTTTTATCTTTTTGTTGGAATTTTAATGTTTTCCTTACTGCTAATTTGTTTGCACTCATTATGTATCTTAGTTACTTTTCTTATTGCTGAGACAAACTGCCACAAGTTAAAAGAGGAAAGGTTTATTTTGGCTTACAATTTGTAGGTTTCAGTCCACAGCTGGCTGGGTCTAAGGCAGGGCGGCATGGCAGAGGGCCGTCACAGAGGAGAAATAGTGTGTGGCAGAGCAGGCAGGAGGCAGTAAAGCAAAGCAAGCTCCCTTTCTCTTTTATCTTATCCGGGCTATAAGCCTTTTGGGTGATGCCACTCACACGTAGGGTGGGGCTTCCCATTATCCACACCCAGAACTATGCTAAACCGGTTTAGTTATCAAGATTGTAGATACAACCACCTCTGAGAAGCCCTGCCTATGAGTGTGTGAAGCTTTGGGGGAGCATCTAGATACAAATCATAACACTATGTGTTGAAGATATTTGTTCTGTCACTGTTTTATTGAACAAATGGAGTACTTTTTGATAGACCAGTGTTGAAGATTTGGGCTACAGCTCTGAACAACGCTGAAATGATCTCTGCCTTCATGGAATGTACAGTCTACTATGAAAGACACCTTACATAGTTATATGTGTTATTATAATGGTGAAGAATGTTATAAAGAGGTACAAAATGCAGTTAGAATATATAATAAGATGACAAGGCTGGTTTACACAAAGGTGGCAAACTCCAGTGTTCCATCTGGTTTTAGAAATAATGTTTTATTGGAGCATAGTCATGTTCATTCTTTCACATACTGCCTATGGCTGATTTCCTGCTAAGTGGCAGAGTTAAGTAGTTTTTATAGATATTGTATAGCCTGTAAACCTAAAATATTTATTATCTGGCTCTTTAAACAAAAAGTTTGCTGACTGCTGGTCTAGCAGATTGGGCAAGGCTTCCCTTAGGTACTGATTTTAAAGCGAGACTTAAAGATGAATAAGTGCCAAGCAGTTCAGGGAGGGAGCCTTCTGGGCAGAGGAAATAGCTGGGTAAAGGCCTGGGAGTGGAAAGAGGATATACTATTTAAAGCATTGACAGACACCACAGGTGCAGCTGGGTGCAGTGAGCTTCACTGAGGGGAGGATCTCCATATCAGACAGGGCCTTGGAGGCTATATTAAGGTTTGCGCTTGTCCTCAGCATAGTGGGATACAACTGAAGGGCTTTCAGTGGGACATAGATGTGACCAGATGAGCAGATGTATGTTTGAAAACAAGTACTGAATGTAGGATGGTTTGGTGTGTGGACGTCAGGGGACCTGTAGGAGGAGCTCTTGCGGTGGCCCAGTAGGTTCTTTGGGAGACTTGAGTGAGAGTGGCAGCAGTGGGAATAGAGAGAATGGAATACATTTTGGAAATGTCTAAAAGATAAAATGTATCAAATGGATGGGGAGGGAGTGGTTACAAACTGAGAGGAATGGCAGTGCCACTTACTGAGATAGGCTTCACCAACCCTGAAAGCTTTAGAGAAAAGATAAATTTTGATATGTAGAGTTCCAGTTACCTTTGAAGACATCCAAGTGGCAATATCAGGTATGTGCCTGGTAGTCTCAGAACTGGGAGTACTTAGTATGATGGCACTGATGCTAACTAACATTTGATGGTTCCAGTGAAAGAGGAAGAACTGGCAGAAGAAAGTGGTCAGAGTGGACTCAGATTTCTACCTGGGGTGGAAGCTCTTTTGAGAAGTTCAACTGTAAAAGAGAGCAACATAGAAAGTGGAAGATTTCAGGTAGACGAAGGGCTCAAGATGAACGACTTAAGCTGATGAGAAGGAAGAGGTGTAGTGTGGTCTGCTTTCTCTGTGCATCAGAATTACCTGGCAGGCTCTTTATGAAAACTGGATGCCAGCCTCCCACTGAGTCGTTTGGCCTGGGATGGAAACCATGTCTCCTACCTTCCAAAGACTTCTCTACATTATTCCAATGCATGGCCAAAATTTATTATCAGTGGTATAGAGCAGGGGCTCTTAAACTGGGTGCCAGACCCCAGCTTCAGCAACACCTGGGAACTTATTTGAAATGTAGTTCTCTGGCCCACCAGGTGATTTTTTGGTGCATGCTGATGTTTGAAAGTCACTGCTATAGAAGACCACACTTGGAAATCATCACCCTACAAAGCTACCTGGCACATCTCTATTAGGCCATCCTGAGTGTCTAGCCATATTTCTCTAGGCCCTGTGCATTTCAAAAACTGTATTTTAATCTATTTAAAGTAGCATTTTATTTTTAATTGACGAATAGTAATTGTACAGATTCATAGGGTACAGTGTGATGTTTTGACTGTAAGCATTGTATAATTTTCAAATCAGGGTGATTAGGATGTCTGTCATGTCAAACCTTCATCATTTCTTTGTGGCGAAACATTCATAATCTTCCCTCGTGATTTAGAAATAGACAGTATGTCCTCTTGCACAGTGGGACTCCTACACTTACTCTTAAACTCAAAAAGAATTCATACACACACATATCCCATTTCTGTTAAAATTAATTTTGGATATTTGAGGAAACAGTGTTTAGCATCACATGATCAAGGTTCTAATTCCAAACTCACTTCAAAAGGATGTTCTGGAGAGCTGGTAGGTAGGTAGCTTAGATGGGATCTAATTTCATTTAGGAACACCACTAAAACAACAAGGAGATTTAAAAAGTCATGTTTTTCCAAAGTAAGGAGTCCAGACAAGAAAACAAGATGAACCAAATGCTGGTTGCTAGGAGTCACATGGAAGAATGGTAACTGACATAGTCTGAGAAAATCAAAATGCTGAGTGGCCCTAGGGGAAACTGAGAGACAGCCCTTCTCTATTTGTGTTGCAGAATCCCCAAAGGCTCAAGACTTGGTTGTAGCCGATCTCTCTGAAACTTAAGGTGAAAGGGAAGTGGGGCTGAAATAAATTAGATTGCGTGAAAAAGCCAAGAAGTGTTCAATCTCTAGCTACCCTCCCCACCCCACCCAACTCAGCTCCCTTCCCCTCCTGGGTGAAGGTCTAGATCAGTGGTGGCGAGCCAAGTCACCCCTGCAGCTAAGCATCAGATAACAGTTGTTTTTTCTAAACTAAAACCTCAGTATTCAAGTTTATTTGTGATGTGGGCAGTTGATGATAAATACATGGATTTTGGGTTGCAGTGTGGGCGCTCGGTCTCTAAAAGGTTCGCCATCACCGATCTAGACGTTTATTTTTAGAGGGATAAACAGAAGGTCTTTGGAGTAAGGGACCTGGTGGAGGATGCGGAGACCACCGTGTGCAGCTTGTGTGCTGCATTCTGAGGATAGAAAGCAGAAGTGAGGGGTAGAGGTCCTGAAAGAACAAGAGTCCTAACATGTAGGTGAGCCCTTGGTGCCAGGGGAATTAGAGATGTGGGCTTGCAGCAGTTTCCTTTCCAGCTTGTATTGCTGAGAGGGTATGGTTCTGAGGTGGGGAGGGAAGAAGGTCCTGGAAATGAGGAGGTCCAGAAATTGAATTTGGAAAGGAGTTTGCAAGATTAGGGCTGTAAGCCGGGCATGGTGGTGCACTCCTATAATCCCAGTACTCGGGAGGCTGAGGGAGGAGTTTGAGACCAGCCTGGGCTACAAAGTGAGCTCAAGGCCAGCCTGAACTGCAGAGCGAGACTGTCTTAAACAGACAAACAAAGCAAAACAAAACACCTACAAAATATTAGGGCCGAGGCAGGTACCTGTCAGGTGCCTTCCTTTAGGGCAGGAAGGATCAGGCCCCGAGAGCTACCTTATGAGGAGTTAGACACTGGGGCTTTAGTCCCTATAGCATCTGGAGGATGGTGGACATTTGGCTGACAATTTAACCACAGCTTAAAGGATATTGGGATATGTGTAGGTGTTGCTTTGCCATCCCCACAGGTTGGCATGCGGTTACAGTGAGGAAGAACCCATGCTGTAGTGTGTGTGGACAGGGAGAGAATAAAGGCCATCTCTATGGGTCATACCCAAGTGGTCAGAGGTGGGGTGAGGGCAGTTTAAACCTCTTTCATAACTAGGCATTATGTTGACTTGTGTGTTCTTAACCAAATATTTGCTGTTCATGTTTATGGAACAGTTAAACTTGCAGGTGTTTAATGTTTTTGTTCTGTTTTAACAGGTAATTTTTAGTTGCAGAGGGCTCATCACTAATCACTGTCATACTGTAAGGCTTCCATTGGAGGTCAGCTGTGGGTGTGGTGCTAAAGGATTCCCACTAGGTATGCCAGACTTTCAGAGTTAGACCCATGCTCTTTACGTGGGGCCATGCCCATGACTAGAGCTGGGTCCTGCAGGCAGAACCCTTCAGGGTTTAAGATACTGGGAAATCTGGAATGGTTAGTAGATCTTCACTAGGGTTTTAGCAAAGCACACTCACACAGATTGCTGTCTCCTCCTCTCCTTTCACTGAAGGAGAGATGGTATTTGGAAGGCTTTTTCTTTGGAAAAAAATTAAAACACTGCCTTGTTTTGGTCCTAAAATCACATCTTTTTGTTTTATTTTAGAAGCACATCCTTGATTTTGGGTTGGTAAATATTCTCCCAGTGGGTTTTCACTTTGGCCTTTTTCATTCCAGCTGTACTACCAGGTTTTAAACTTTGCCATGATCGTGTCTTCTGCTCTTATGATATGGAAAGGCTTGATCGTCCTCACAGGCAGTGAGAGCCCCATCGTGGTGGTGCTGAGGTAAGTTCACAAGTCAGCTCCTGTCCTGTGTCACTCTGGGGCAGAGGGGTGGACCTTGAGTGAGAATTTTTTTTTTTTTTTTTTTGGTCTTTTTGAGACAGAGTCTCGCTATGCAGTTCAGGCTGGCCTTGAGCTCACTTTGTAGCCCAGGATGGTTTGAGTGAAAATTTATGTGACAGCCACTACTCAAGATTTTAATTGGGTAAACTATTAGAATCTTCTATATTGGTATTTGTTTTGAGATTGTCCCATTTTTTTGGTGGTATTGGTGGAAAATCTTATCTTTTTCAACAGGCACTTTAGAGAGTTAATCATGTTGATACTAGTGCATTTAATCCACTTACATATCACAGTTTAACTGTAATGCATTATTGTTGTGCAAATTGATTTTTAAATAACTACGTTAAGAATGACTTAGCTGAATAACTTAGTTAAATAATGAAGTTAAAATAATTTGGTGAAATAACTAGGTTAAAAATAATTTAGTTAAATAACTAAGTTAAAAATAATTTAGTTAAATAACTAAGTTGAATACTTAGTTTTCTTTGAACCTAACAGACAGAGAGTGCCCAGTGCCTAGCAAGTGCCTGGTACTTTTTCAAGCTTCTTCAGTCATACTGCTGTAGATAGCTACTATCTTCTAGAGACTCTTGTGCTTATAAAAGTAAAGCATATTTATTTTAGAAGAATAAATGCTGAAGTCAACTTCATGTAGCCATAAAGTCACCTCAGGGAAAAAACTTAAGTCAATTTGAAATCAAATGCCCATGTTTGGGTGCCTCAGGACGCTCTCTGTCCAGCATGTCTCAGATGACTGGATCTTACTGTTGGTGAGGAGATAGCCCCTTTGATGCACCTCATAAGGCTGCAGCCACGTGCACACTTCTCCAGGCCACCCCTGTGCAAGTGGCCAAAGGGCACTTTTAGAGACACAACGTTTTCATAAATGTACGTGCCTGAGGATAGCGTAGCTCACAGCAGAGATGAGGGGACCCTGACAAACTAGTGTTTACATTGTGCTCCAGGACTCTCCTGGGCTCTGATGGATAGATAGGAAGAAAAAAGGGAGCAGGCTCCTGGGCCCTTGACACCTTGGCTTTGCTTCAGTTGCAATAATTCCACTTTTATGCATTTATGTGGCTATATTACCCAGGTAGGTTTCATTTGAAAGAAAGATTTTAAGGCTTTTTAAAAGCTGAGTAGTGGTATGGTTCAGTGGTAGAGCACTTTTCTAGCATGCATGGGGCTGTAGGTTTGATCTCCAGCACAAAAAAGAAAAAGAATTAAAAAACCTCAAATTTAGGTGTTCCATCTATCTCATGTAACAGGTTAGGAACTAAGGCCCGGGAGGCTATGTTGCCAGTGTCTCACAATTACTTGTGGCAGAGCAGTGCCCAACCTGAGAACACCTGGCTCTCTTCCTCAAATCACATAGTCGTATACGTACAAAGAGGTGATTGTGAAATTGCAGTGCATAGGAACTTTTAAAAAAGCATCCTTTACAGCTCAAAGCAATTTTTGTTTTGTGGAATAAAACATTGACCTCCCTGAGGACTGTGTGGCCTTAGGGGAATCCCTAGCCCAGGAGAAAAGCAAGTGTAAGTTGACGTTAGGGAAAGACTTCAAAGAACTGCTTTTCTGTTGGGACAGATCATATCCCTCAATGCCAAATTTCAGTGCACCCTTCTTGCCTCTGAGACCTGTACAGGGAATTCTTTCTTCTCTGAAATCCTGTTATCAGGGACCAAAACAATTTTCTAGAAACATCTTCCCACTGTATCTTCAGAAATTTTGTTAAAGGAATAAACATAAAGCCACAGTTGAAAGAATTGTTTTAAGCATTTTAGCAATTGTTCTTTAAAAGAAAACAACTCTGAAGCGATTATGTTTTACTTTTGGAAGGCAAAATAAATTCTGTGTTGGGAAACAATAAAACCCCAAATTGGTTTTACCCAGTTATTTTCTCTTCTTTTCCTTTTGGTCATTTCTGTTGCAAACTCCTTGTCCCTTTTCATTCAGATTTCTTCGTTTTGAGCACCAAATTTGTTCCAATACTTAGTGCACTGGTTTCACTTTAACATGAACCTCCCAGCTGGTGCTCAGTGGCTAGCCTACCCCACTGCATGTCTCCTTTCTGCATTCTGCATCTGCTGGAAGTTAGGGGTCCCAGGGCTGGGCAATTGGAAAGGGCCAGTTTGGTGAGCCAGTCTTTCCTGTAAAGCTCCACACGGCTTCAAAATCCTGGCTTTTGTTCCCTCTTCCCTCCTGCTGAACAGACATTACTGATTCATCCTTGTTATGCAGCCCCTATCAAGTCATAATTTTAGGCCTTGTTTTTTTCTCACGTATTAAAGCATTTGTGTGTATACAATGATTTCTGTTTTTTTAACTTTGACTCCCAGTAGATTGTAATTCACTTTGAATCCAACAAAAATTTTGGCATGGATTTGAACTGAGACCATGGGGATTATTTATTGATCTCCACATCAAAACTAGTTGATATTTGTTTGCTGGAGCTATGTGTAGAATATGGTCAAAATGATCCTGTTCCAGGAGGCAAGCCTGGGGTTCATATTTTGTCCCCAGTTCCAGTGTTGCTGTGGGGTGAGTCTTGCTCCCAGTTTATTTATTCATTGTCTGCTTGTCATTCCACGAACAAATATTTCAGTATCTTGTGTGCTGGAGATATGCTATGAAGCCAAAGAGTTGCCCTAGCAGTAAGAGTTTGCAGTTCTGAATGAAAATAGTGATGTATTTGTAGAGGTGCAGCTTGTTTTAAGGCTAAAAACTGGTAGCTTTTACTTCAAAGAGTTCATATTATTCTCGGTCCTTGTCCTGTATGACTGCCCCTTTCATTCTTCAATCTAAGTAGGTATTGATTCCTCTGTCATATTTCATTATCACTTGAACTGCAGGAACCACAGTGACTTAGTTTGTAGCTCCGCAGACTTAGCTGACTATTGACTAGTTTCAGCTCTGACTGGTAAGTTTATTATCATCACCTGTCATCACCTTTTGGCTGCTGATGTTGACTTTGTGTTTCTTTCAGCGGCAGTATGGAGCCAGCCTTTCACAGGGGAGACCTTCTGTTCCTCACAAACTTCCGGGAAGACCCCATTAGAGCTGGTGAAATAGTTGTTTTCAAAGTTGAAGGACGAGACATTCCAATAGTTCACAGAGTAATCAAAGTTCATGAAAAGTAAGAGGCTTTTGGTTTTTGTAAATTTTGGGAGATGGTTTTACTGGTTAATTAGATAGTAGTGAAAGCGTGGGATTAAGTTCCTAATTCTGCCATTTACTAACTGGGTAACTGTGGAATAGATACCTCACTGTCTATAAATTGGAAGTGATAATATTTTACCCACAATAACTCATAGGGTGATTATGAACAAATGTAATAAAATCAAGTGAACAACTCTTCACTAATGCACTTAAAACTTAAATTGCTGCACGAATTGAAGGTAGGATGTATGGTATTAGTTACTGAAGGAGTTGTAAAGAGTACCAAATCACATGAAGAAGGATTGTTTTGATAGCTATTTTTAATTGGTGTGTTTAATTTATAATTATTTTAAAACTAGATAAGCATTTATTATTGCCATTGGTTTTTACATGGTGTATTTACTATACATTTTTATTGTCTTTTTTCCTCTATTGTGTTGAATAGAACCGATTCGCTGGCTAGTTTAAAAGTTATGCATTTTTATTTAGTTTTATTGTGGGTGCCTTAGTTTGTTCATTTTTATTAGTACATGATATGAGAATTATATTTTGAAGTGTAAAAAGGCTGTTTTTCTGTATCACTTTGGCCAAAGTGGTATTTTCAGCATAACATTAGCCCTACGTGGATAAAAATTCCTTTCCCTAACTCATCTCATGATTGGTCAAGGCATATCCTGTGTTAATTCTTCCCCTCACAGACAGCCTTGCTTTTCCCTTAAATGCCAGATGACTTATTAAGATCTTAATAAGGTCTGGTTTCTATTTTTAAAAGCAATACATTTGCCTCTACCTCAAATATAGAAAGTTTCCATGAGAAAGTGAAAATGTTATACAATATTTCATATACTTGGGTTATTCATTTACCTTTATCTAGTTTAGTGTAGCATTTTTACTTACATGATTTATAGAATTACATTTAGGTGTGTACATCTGTATTTTTAAATAATGGAGGATTTCTCTTTATGTGTTCATAAGTTAGATAAGTGGACATTTATGGTATTAGAATTTCCTTCCATTCACTGCTCCCAGGTGTTCCCCAAATATATTGATACTTAAAATATTTGCTTCATTTTATCTAAACATTGACAATTCAGTTTCAGTTTGCATTGAGGTACTGGTACTGTTCTAATGGTTACCTGATGTCTACTTGTTAACTTACTGAGAAAGAAACATGTTCAGACATGATGTAACTCTCACCTGATTTTAAAATAATTTCTAAAGATGAAAAATTGTTCAAAGTTGAGCAAATGATAGTTCTTTGCTGTAACTTGCACGAATTGTGAGAGATTGCCAAGATTTTTATCTTCTTGATTTTCTGTATAACCATGGCTGCAAGTTAGTATACTCTTTTTGACATAGTTTCAAATCTTCATGGGCTTTAAATATTTTCCCTCATTATAATGGTACTTTTAAAATTTGTCTTACTGAAAGTCCACCTTCTTTATAACTGCATGATGCTACAGTTTTGTGTTTCTAGTGTCAAGGCTATCTGAGCACTAGCTTAGAATGCTTAATATTAATCTCATGTCTCTTTAACATACCAGCTTTATGCCATTTGAGACTCTTATTTCCTTGCAAACAAGATTTTTTATCACTGTGCTCAGTGGTGGAAGGAGTAATCTCTTAACACATTCTACATTAGGTGAAGAAAAGTTTGAGGGCAGCTAGGAGCACAGTTGCATTTAAATATCTTTGCTCAAGTCTCATCTGGGACCAAGTTTGTATCTAAAGTGAAGAAGAATATAATTCATGCTAACAAGAGGCCCGTAGGGTCTGGAAAGGAATGAAAACCGTTCAAGTCCATCACAGATGATTAAGTCAGCCTCATATCCTGACTTCTGATTTGAGGTGAATGACTACAGTAAGTCTGCAAAAGCTCACTGTCAGCAACATCTGGGTGGGTTATGAATCTGGATAAGATTCTGCACAGGGATTGTTCACCTGATTTTATCCACTGATGAATGACACTAATCCTCATGTTTTCAGATTAAAAATAAGTAAGGTACTAGCTTTTTCTTCATGGAGTGAAGGCATGGAGCGAAAAGCAGATCTGCGCTGTGTATGAATCATTGCCTTTCTGGTGCCTTGGTGCTTTGCCATGCTTTCTGTTTGTCAGGGTTATTTGAGTGTTTTAGAATTTAAGTCTACAAAATTGTCATTAGGTTTGTGCTTCAGCTGAATGATTATCTGTAAGCAGTCATCTTAGACCAAAGGAAGGTCAAGTGTTCTTTGACTGCTTTCTAAATGTTCATGTCTGACCAGAATGTCTTAGGTAAACTAATATTTTTAATGATGCTGTGCTGAGAATAACTTCTGAGAGGATATTATTTTGCTTTCTAGAGATAATGGAGACATCAAATTTCTGACTAAAGGAGATAATAATGAAGTTGATGATAGAGGCTTGTACAAAGAAGGCCAGAACTGGCTGGAAAAGAAGGACGTGGTGGGAAGAGCACGAGGGTAAGGATGAACTTTTGAGCTATGTAGATGGTTCAGAGCCAGGGGAATATATTTAAAAACAGAGAAACTAAATTTATTGGATAACAGAATCATAATAAGATACATCAGCAGCACTGTAAGTAGTTCTAGTTCATTCTGTGAAGACTAAAGAAAACTTAGAACTTTCTAAGGACCTAAAATCTAAAACTAAATGCAAGTATATGATCTATATCATAGATTTAATTCTATTTCAGAATAAGCCCCGGTTAGAGATTTGTTATTTGTGGATTGTAAATAACAATTACAAGAAGTCCACCTGGAGATGACCTTTGGGTGAATGTCCTTGGAACTCTGTGCCCACCGGATGTGCGTATATGCACATGTAATATACAGTGTTATCTAGAAGATTTAGGTTGTTTTTGCCAAAGAGGAAGTGTGAAATACTTGTCAATTATCTACCTTTATTTTTTAAAATGGCTACATGTTATTCTAATAATAATCATCACTTGTGTAATCAAACATCTTTTGGTAGGCTTTTTTTGTCATGGTAACTATTTAGATTATCTTCTACTTTTCACAACTAAAAACAGTTTTGTGATAAATCTTTTAATATTAACTTGCATGATTGTTCCAGCAGTGAGTTAAGCTTCTGAGGCTCTCTTCTCATTAAAAAAGCAGCTGGGTGTGGTGGTGCATGCCTGTAATCCCAGCACTTGGCAGGAGGATTGCCATGAGTTTAAGGCCAGCCTGGGCTATGTAGTGAGTTCAGGACACACTGCACTACACAGCAAGACCCTGTCTCAGAACAAAACACAGCACAGCATCAAAACCAAAAATCAAAAAAGGACTTCTTTAGGTGACCCTTTTAATATTTAACCTTTGCTAAATATCTTAGAAACATCTCCTTGTTATCTTAATCTGAATTTCACCAGGTATATAAGGCTGGAGAGACTGGCTACCATTGTCTAAGATTTAGCTTTAATCCTCAAATTGTAGTGTAAGGACTCTTGCTACCCCTCTTTAACCATTCTTCTAAACTCTTGGGTTTCCTTTTGAATATCAGCAGGGAGACAAGGAGGGCTTCCCACTAGTTGGTCTTGTTTTTCTAACAGTGGTACAATTCTGTGGACAAGACAGGGTTGGAAGCTACTGCCTGTTGGCTGGAGGGCACTGTGGGTGTGTTGCCTTGTCTGCCTCATCAGATGGTGAGATGGGTCAAGCTGATGACACACTGATACTAATACTGTCAGCACAATCTCGGCTCTGAACCTTCTCTCTCTGGGACTGTAATCATATTTGAGTATAAGTTATGGGATTCTTACGTATTTATTGCCTAACAAATGTGTTTGTCACACCTGAAAAGCACCGTGAAATGAAAATGATGATGATTCTTCAAATTACAGACTAGTGATCTGTGTGCTTTAAAGCTTTATCCTACAGCAGTTTATATATGGACCATCTGAAATGTCTTTCCTTAAAAAATAAGAAATAGATTTGTGAAAGTTATTTATTCTATTTGTATGAATGGCTCAACAAATGCTTTTAATTCTGGCAAATGAAGACATTGCTACCTCAAATCATGTGCTTGCTTAAAAAAAAAATCCAACCTCTTAACACAGATGCATTTTACTAATAAAGCCCTCTGAGACAAGGGTAAATATTGTCCTTACAATCACAGTCAGTGGTATCATAATATGGAAGACTTATTTCCTAAAGCTAACTTACAGGAAGTGGAACATTTGTGTGTCAAGTATTATCATAATACTTGTCAAGTATTTTCATAAACAATAATATATTTCTTGCTTTTTATTCCCACAACTTAGGTTTTTACCATATGTTGGTATGGTCACCATAATAATGAATGACTATCCAAAGTTCAAGGTAGGAATTTATGTGTGTTTTTACTTATTTATTTTTAAATATTGGAGCTTTTATTTGTACAACTGTAAAGAGGCGGTCTTCTTAAAATATTTTGTCATTAATTTTTGTCCAGAGTATATATAGTTAACTACAAATTAACATAACACTTAGACTGACAATTATTTATTTAAAATAGCATCTTTTATCTTTTATGTTCGTAAGTATATTCGAAAATGACACTTACGTAGTTGTTACTTATTATAATGGAAATTTTCAAACATACAAAAAAGCAGTACAATAAACCCTGGAATATTTGTCTACCGGCTTCAGTAGAGATGGTACGTCTATTTTGGGGGAAAAAAGCACTTGAAAAACAATAGGAAACCTACCTAGGCATAAGCACTGCACTAGATGTTTGTCAGGTGTTTGATCCTTAGTGCACTGATATATTTTTGGGTCTTTAACCACAATGTGGAATTGAACAGCTAGTTTGGAGATCAAGGCCTGGGAGAGGTCATCTTTTGATTCTGTCCTCAGTGCAGTGTTGAACAGACTTCATCTGAATACAGTACATTTATAAGCTAAATGTATTTGCGGACCTCACAGTAATTTTCCATTGTGTTTTCTTTACAGTATGCACTTTTGGCTATAATGGGTGCCTATGTGTTACTAAAACGTGAATCCTAACACGAGAGGCAGTTCCTGGGACCAGACTGAAGTGAATTCTGTTGAAAAAGAGAAAAAGTAATATATTTGAAATGTTCCACTTTCTGTATAAAAGGAAACTCTGTGGAGATGTTTTTGTCTTGTCCAAATAAATGATTCATCAATAAAGATTGTTTTCTTTTGTGAGCTCTGATTGGAATCCGCCCAGTCTGTCTGCTGCTTTGCTAGTCACTCTGACTAAGTCTGAGGGTCCGCACCACCTCAGGCACAGGTGAGCAATGCAGGGCCTGGGCTGCTGGTGGGGACAAGGCCCAGCCCACGTGCTAGGGTTGTAATGCCTGCATTTCAGAAATAAAACTCCCTTAACAGAATGGCATTTCTTGGGACAAACAGGCTTTCCAGGACATGGGTTTTTAAAAAATGTATTAAAAGTGTAACCTAGTAAAGTAATAAAGCCTAAAACCCTTTAGAAGGAAGGGTTGCAATCTGCTTTGTTCTCATGGTGTGATATATCTTGAGGTGTTTTGTAGTCCTTACACTACATTTTGAAAAGTGATTAATAATAAAACAGTGTACATACTGTGAAGAAAACTGCAGATAAATATGGAATGGTGAAGGGGACGCGTTCCTTCCCTCAGTCTCCCGTTTCTATTTCCAGGGATCTCTGCTGTGCTGTAGATAGCTCTACATCTAAAATTGTTTCTCATTCAGATATTTGTCAAGCACTTCTATCCCAGCCACTGCCTAAGGTACTGGAACTGCAAAGCCCCAGTTCTGATGGAGGTTATAGTACAGTGGAAGAGATACTAAACAAATCTGTGATTTCAGGTAGTGATAATTGCTATGAAAAAGATTAAGCAGGGTGAGCAGATAGAGGGTGACAGAAGATACTGCTTCTCATATAGAGGTCAGAGCTGTCTGAGGAGGTAGGTGACACTAAGCACAGTTGGAAGAAAGGAGAGGGAGTGAGGCATGTCAGGCCTGGGGAACAGCCTTCCAGCCAGCGGGCAGCACTGAGAAGGGAGGTTGGTGGCTGCACTGGTTCCTGTCACAGTTTCCTCTAGAGCACGCAGGTCTCCCAGCTGTCCTTAAACAGATTCTGGCCAAGAGGTCTGAGGTGGGGCCATGCTTCTGGGCGATACTGAGGCTGCTGGTGCTCAGACCACCCCGTGTTAGAGGGATAAAAGGAAGGCCAGGGATATTTAAAATACACTTCGCAGTTTTATAAAAGTGTTTGGTTTTCGATTGAAGACTATGGCATTGACATCCAGTCAGAGCTCACAAATCAACCCCATTCGTTTAGGTTTGTCCAATCTTAAGGATTTGGAAACCCTGAAAGTCCCTTCAGCTCCTGTGTGGCCTAAGCAAGTTACTTCACGTCCCTCATCCTCAGAGGAGGTTGTGAGCTGCACTTACCACAGTGGACCGTCGTGAGTAATAAGCAGATGGTAACACTGAGTGCTGGTAGCACAGTGCTGCCATGTACAGTGTGCACTCAATAAAGATGACGCTGTGGTACTTTCTTCCTCCTCAGGGTCAGCCTGTGCCACGTCACACACCTGCACAGTTCCTCTCTGAGTGAGCTCCTGACTTGGGCAAGACCAGCGGGAGTGCTCTGTTGGGGGGCAGTTTGCCCTCTAATGCTTTCTCTCTACTAAATAGGCTATTGCAACAATAATGGACCTCACTGTGTTGAAATCATCAAAGTAAAAAAAAAAAAATTTACAGAATACTTTCTAAAAACATTATTTTCTTTTGCCCTTTAATAAACTGTTTTTTAAGAAAAACAGGGCTTTTCTTCCTTTAACTAAAAATAGAATTTTAAAATGTTAGGTCGGGTCAAACTTCATTACAGTAAGTCCCCAATTCACAAATGTTTGAGTTTCAGACTCTCACAGGTAGAAACAGACTTCACATTATGAACATTCATAGATGTGAACAAATCACAGAAGTAGCTAATGTGTCTGCTGTGTTTATTGACAGCATTTTGTGTGTGTGTGTGTGTGTGTGTGTGTGTGTGTGTGTGTGTTTTATGCTTCACATTGTATATTTGTATCAAAGGTACAAGTCTGTTGGACTTATGAACGAATCTGACTGAACCAATGTTCTCCTGGAACAGAGGTTGTTCGTAAGCCAGAGACTTACTGCTCATCACCTTCTTGGGTTCTGTGGTTGGTAAATATAACCTTTAAAAAAGCTTTTAACATGGCTGAGCTTTGAGTAATTTTTTTGAACATTCCTAACATTCTGAAGTGGACTTTGCAAAGACACCTGAGAGTCCTAACATGGCTCAGCCGATGCCTTTTAATTATAATGAGTGAAAAAGATCTATCTGACCTCATAGATACTGTCAGTCCTTCTTTTTGTGAGAAATGATGAGAGTTAATACTGGACTGAATTTCTTTTATCTTAGGCTCTTGGTTGTAGCCTCAATATCTGGAACACACCAAAAACCAGAACTGAATTTCTCATATAGTTAGGCAACTTTTCCACTTCGTTAGAGCTTCAAAGCATCAAAGTAGAATGTGCCTATCAAACAATACCAACTAAGAAGGTGAAATTGGTACAAGCATTTCAGGACACCACATGGCATAGGGACAACTCACAAAGTCCTTACTGTATTTTAAGGGGATGCATATTATTATATCTAGAAGTCCCCCAAAGCCTCGTGTGCTCACGGGTGGGGCTTTTCAGAGCTGGCTAGACCTAGGATGTGTAATAGTGTGATTAAGGGTGTGTGGTCTAAATCCACTGATTGGAATTAGCATAGTTCTGGGTGTGACCAAATGGATTTACTGAAGATAGAAGCCCCACCCTGGGTGTGAGTATCAACATGCAAAAGGTGTGTAGCCTGTTCAGGGTAAAAGGGAAGGATGGGTTTGCTCCTGCTGCTTCTGCTGCTTGCTGTTTTCTGCCTGCCATGCTGTGGACAATTTTTATGATGCCGCTGTGGCATGCCACCTGCCTTGGAGCCAGCCAGCTATGGACTGAAACCTCTACAAAGTGTGAACCAAAATAAACTTTTCCTCCTTTAACTTGTAGGTGTTGGGTACTTTACTGCAGCAATGAGAAAACTAAGACACATAAGAAATTCAATGTTTGCTACACTGTGTTTAAGATCAATTTAGATTTCCATCAAAACTTCCAAGTTTCTGCTCTGGGGTAAGCTTCAGTTGTTTCAAGAGGTTGGTAGTAGAGCCTCTTGAGTTTCTAACCCACAGCCTGTCCAACCCTTCCCCTTTGGCAACCACTGTGTTAATATTATGCAAACACTAGACAAACACATCTCCCAGTATGCATGCACACACACTCCCACAACCAGATTGCAGACTCTACCTGACTTCTCTGTTAAAAATTTGGACCTGCTGCTGTCCCCACAAAGCTGGGCTGATCAAGCATTGTGAGGAAGAGGAAGTCTGAGCTTTCTAAGTAAGCCAGGTGAGATTCTGTAGCAGGGGAAGCAAACCTGGGTATCTGCAGCTCTCTAGGTGACTGATGTGAGGGCAGAATTGAGAAGCACCAAGAAATAGACATCTGCAAAAATTGGGAATAAATATGCTTAGGGTGCTCGGTTGTTCATATCATCCTTCCCTTCTTCATGAAGCCATTTTCAGATTGCGCAATGGGCAAAAAACCAGAAATGCACTGTTATTGTCTACATGCCACCCTTTCACCATTCCCCACCTGAAACCGATGCTAACCTCCCTATTGTGTTCATCTGGCTACATCTTACAAAGTAGCCTTTGGCTCAGGGCCCTGAACAATCAATTTAGACTCATCCTGAAATTCTGGGCAGAGGTCCATCCATCACCATTCTTTGGGCTCAGCAGGCTCCCTCCATTTACAATGAGAGTAGGGTTGGATAAAAGGGGGAGTTGGAGTCACACCATGGGTAAGGCCCTGCCTCTATCTACTTAGACACTTCTAACTAGCGTGGACTCAAGTTTCTTTCTCTTTAGAATTGATATCAGGGCAGAGGAAGGATTGGTTTGATGCCTGTATTTGAATAAAGGTTTACTGTTCCTCTAGATCCTTGAACATTCTTTCCTATCCTCTTTGCCTATAAAATCCCACCTATGTATCTTGACCTTTTAATGTCTGTTCACACTGTTGCAGACATATGCTACAGCAGGGATATTTCCCCCCAGAACCTCTGCTTTAACTATGTTTACGATGAAGTAAGAGAGTATAATCCCTCTAACACTCCATCTTGCTTCTGCACAAGTTCTGTGCTGGTATGGGAACGAAAGGCTTCCCACATGCTCTGCGGCCAGGCCTCCTATTCAGTCACCACCCACATTCTCTACCATGTGCTTTTTTCCAGGTTTAATGATTTGCGTATAGGTGTTGGCCTTTTCTGTACTGCAGGATTTTGCTTTGTTCTCTTGATATACTTTATTTTTTAGAATGGTTTTAGGTTTATAGCAAACTGAGTGGAAAACACAGAGCTTGCCCACATGCTTCCTGGCCCTACTCATGCACATGGCTTCCACTGCCAATATGCCCCACAGGCATGATGCATTTGTCAGTTCTGATGAACCTGCATGACACAACTCTTATCATCGAAAGTCCATAGCTTACATTAGGTTCACTCTTTTTTTTGTTTTTTTTTTATGGTGGGGGGGAGGTTTCCGGTACTGGGAATCAGACTCATGACCTTGCGCTTGCCAAGCAGGTGCTGTGCTGCTGAGCTAAACCCCCAGCCATCTAGGTTCACTCTTGGTGTTAGATATTCTGTGGGTTTTGACACATATATAGTAACATGTACCCCGTACTATAGTATCATACAGAGTAGTTTCATTACTTAAAAGATGTGCTCCACCTATTCATCTCTCCAAATCTCCCATCCCTGGAAACTATTGATCAATACTATCTCTGAGCTGTTCCATAGCTGAAATTGTATAGTGTACAGGCTTTTCAGTCTGGCTTCTTTAATTTGGAAACATACATTCATGTTTCTCTAATGTCCTCATGGGTTGAAAGCTCATTCCTTTTTAATACTGAATAACGTTCCATTATCTGAAGGCATCACAATTTATCCATCCACATACTCAAGGACATCTTGATTGCTTAAGGTAAATTTTGGCAATTTCAAGTAAAGCTACTATAAAGATCTATGCAGAGATTTTGGTATAGGAGTAAGTTTTCAGCTAATCTGGAAAAATATGAAGGAGTATGATTGGTAGAGTATGTTTAGTTTTGTAAGAAATTACCACAACATCTTCCAAAGAATAAGAATTCCTATTGTTCCACATCCTTCACATTTGTTGTCAGTGCTTTGACTTTTGGCTAGTCTAGTTGGTATGTGTGTATGTATTGAGTATCTCTTGTTTTAAATTTACAATTTCTTGACATATAATATTGAACCTCTCTTCAACTTTGTTCTTCAATTGTGTTAGTTACTTTTCTCATTGCTGAGACAAAATACCTGACACCTCCAGTTAAAGGAGGAAAGTTTTATTGTAGCTCACAGCTGTAGAAGTTTTGGTTCATAGTTGGCTGGTTCCAAGGCAGGGTGGCATGGCAGAGGGGCATCACACAGCAGGCAGGAGGGGCATCACATAGCAGAAGACAAGCAGCAGCAGCAGCAGCAAGTTACAAAATCAATCCTGTTTCTGTCCCTTACATTCTATCAGGGCTACATGCCCTATAGGCCTTTGTGTGGGTAGCATTCACACCCATTATCCAAACCTAATGAGTGGACTAATGCACTAATCACAAACTCCTGATGCCAGCATCACACACTTAATCCCAGCAGCACACACTTTAGATCCAGCCACCTCTGAAAAGCCCCACACACGACCGCACAAGGCTTTGGTAGGACATTTAGATACAAACCATAACATCAATATTGTGTTGGCTATTCTGGGTCTTTTGCCTTTCCATATAAACTTTAGAAGCAGTTTATTGATATCTGTACATTGCAGAATTTTTACTAAGTATTAATGTTTTGGAAAAACACAACTTTCTACTGCCATGTTCCTTTGGAAGTTTTATTCTTTAACCTATCTGTGAGGCAGAATTCCTCCTTTCCTTAAAGCCTCAAGTTGACTTCTACCTCCCTCCCCTGATTTGTGCATTGGTATAGAAACAGCTCAGTCTCTTCCTCCCCTGATAATAATGTTTCTGTTTTGCTATGACATGCCTGATGTCTTCTACAGCATCCGGTTAATCTGTTGTGGCTGGGTAGACATTCCCCCTTCCTCTTGGTTATCAATTTCAAGCTGTCTTGATTAGATCAGTGGATTTAAAGGCAGATAGATTGACTCTGACTTCTCACTAAGGAAGAAACAGATCATAACAGAACAAGCCTGCCATTTATTTTTTTTATTTATTTATTTTTTATTTTAAGGATAAAAGGAGGGAAACATTAACAGACATACAACATTTTACAACATATCACAAGCACAATACAGACAATACAGAGTTCCAAACAAAGTGGTAGGGAATTAACAATGGTGGTTGTATTACATATTGATATCTTCAAAGTGGCTTCTCATGAAAACAGATATAGACATGCAATACTGGTCAACCAAAGACTCATTGACAGGTTCTTTCAGCATAGAAACAGCAGATAGAAGAACAACCATGTTATCTATCCTGTATATACATACATACAAAATTTCTCCTTCTTTCCCTTCTCTTTTCCCACATCCCAGAAGCCCTTTACTCTTCGGTGGTTTCCTATCATTTCACAGTGTCTATCATACCTCCGAGTTTAACTTAACTCTTTCAAGTTAGCCTGCCATTTAGAGTTCCTACCTGGTGGAAGTGGGAGAAGTCACTTGAGCTCAGTAGCGGATTGAAGACCCAAAGGGAGCCTGGTGATTCACTCTTAAATTTAACAATCATCCTTAAGATGAGATATTTCAGTTCCTGTCAGTGCAAAGCTATGCCTTGTGCTCCCACGTCATTCACTGTACGTCAGCCAGATGCCTTCTCAATCAACATGGGAAACAAAAATGAAAAACATCATTAAGAAATCATTTTTCACATTTTTAACTGAAAATGCCATGCTTTCTGCTATTTAATAAAGATTAAGTGAATAAGCTATTGAGAAACATTTTTAAGCTAAAAGAAGTTCCATGAAAAGAGCCCATTTGCATATGCATATAAAGTTACAGTTTACTAAATCCTTACTTGTTCCTTGCTCTCTGGCTATCAGGAGGGTGGTGGGTTGCTGGCTTAGGAGATGCTAGAAGTAACCTTTGACTATTAAGAAACTAAGTGGGATAAGTTGGTTCCCATGGGAATTGTTCTCTGTGGTTTTACAGTTTATTTTCAAAGACTCTCCTGAATCTGTTATTTCACATATAACCCCTTCTACCATATTCTGCTTATGAAGAGGGTATACCTCAGATATTTCTAGACTTTCTTTCAGGCAAGAAGATCCTTCTAATGTTCAAAAAAGTGGTACAACTTCTAGGGAGTCTTGGATGCTTGGTTTTGAATATATCATTATGCCTTCTGTCTTTCCAAATACCTGTTGATATGTGGTAAAAAGCTGTTATGTTTAGTCAGCAGAACCAATGAGAACACCTCTCCAAGTATTTAGTTAGAGAGTGAACCGGGATTATCCACAATAACTTACTGTTCTCTGGAAGTGAAGTCAGAACTCTGCATAGCATCACCATTGACTGAGTAGAGACAGGAGCAAGACAAGCAGGGGCCAGAGTGGCAGGAAGGATCCAGGACAGAGGTCTAATATGGAAGTCCAAGGAGGAAGAGATCCATATACTCACAAGCAGCCATAGAGTCAAGTGAAGGACAGAAGCATTTTCTAAACTCTTACTGGTGACTAAGATGAAAGTTGGGTTAATACATTCCCACTGGCTCAAACCATTGGTGGTACATGCACGACTGTCTCACCTGATGGGACTCTCTCATGCTGCCTGGAGGGACAGTCATGCATGTATCATCTGTGGTTCAGAGCCACCTGGCAATAAGACATATGAGTTATGGCCTATCATGAACATGTAAACAGAGTGATGGGGCAAAAGTCAGAGTTTGATGGGGTGAAGAGTGAATCATGCCAGAAGCTGATTAATGTTCACTTTTTTTAAATACTGGGGATTGACCCCAAGGCCTTTGCACTGAGCTACATCCCTAGCTCTTTTTTGTCTTTTTTTTTTTTTTTTAAACAGAGTTTTGTTAAGTCTCTGAGTTGCCTGGGTTGGACCTAAACTTGTGATGCTCCTGCCTCAGCCTCTGAGAGTGCTGAATCAACAAATGTGCACCACCATTGCCTGCTCAATGTTCATATTTGGGGGCTGTTATAGGTGTGGTATTAGAGCCAGGTGGCAGGAACCCAGTACTGCCAGCCATGGTTATTATCCTCCATATCCTTAGCCCAGACATTTTCTCTTTGCTTTAATAACAAAGAGATACCTGGTGATGCAGCTATTTTAATAAAGAAAGAGTCAAAGCTTTCAGTGCACTTGTAGTATTGACTTTAACCCAAAGCTCACACTGTTGGATAAAGGTACTCAGAGTTTGAAAAATAGTCCAAAGGGCTGGGTCTCCCCACCTCAGGATTCTCAAAGAGATGTGCAATGGTGACAACTGTCTTCACTGACCCAAGTACCTTATATGCAGTCACCAGCTGCAGCTTTTCCTTTAGACAGACTTGTATGGGTGAGTTTCTGCGGTTAAATTCAGAGCATATGGCAAGGATTCTTGAACTTAATTGCAATAAATAACATCAGAAAAAAATGCAAGCTCTTAGGCTGTGCTCCCCGAGGTTTTGATGAGGCAGGAGGTCCAAGACTGCGCATGCGGAAAAAATCATGCAAAGAAAGCAGTGTCCTTCACACATGCTTATATCTCTTCATTGTAAGCTGAGGACCAACAGAGTCCAAATAGTTTGATCTCTAACGTCTTCCCCAGCTCAAATGCTCTGTGTTTTCAACAAATATTCATCAACATTTGACCTATGTCTTGGAAATACAGCAGTGAGCAAGACAAACATCTTGTATACATGGAACTTATACTTTAATAAGGAGAGAAAATAAGGGGAAATTAAAAAGAAAAATTGAGCAAAATATATGAACTATCACAAGGTGTTAAGTATGATGGAGAAAAATAAAGTGGGAGAGGAAGACAAGGAATGCTGTCATGTTAAAAACCACAGCCATAGGAAGCTTTTCTGAAAAGGTAGAATTTGAGCAAAAAGTTGAAGGAGAGGAGGAACAAGGTAGCCGGGTCTGTGGGGGAAGCATCTTCAGACTGAAGGAACAGCAAGTGCAAAGGCCCTGCTCAGTTGGCAGAACATGAAGTCAGGCTAGACTGAGTGGACTTGGGGATGAGCAGAAGGAGAGATGATCCAGGCCGTCACAGTCATGGCCTTAAGTTCATTGTGAGGCCTTGGCTGCTACTTCTAGACTGGAAGTGTTGAAAGGCTTTGACCGAGTGAGGAAGGGACTGATATAAACTACAGGCATGGAGGAATGGTGGCTTCTATCAGGTAATAGCAGGAGGGGTACAGAGAAATGCTCAGAGTCAAGACCTTCTTTGAAGTGTTTTAGGTCTGAGAAATTTGAAGGAAACACCACTAACCAAAATGGTGAAGACTGAGGGAAGAAACGGGGTGTTCTATTGAGGATACACTGAGTTTGTGATGCTATTAAACCCTCAGGTTGAGACCTTGAATAGGCAGGTGCATTCATGAGTCTGGAGTTTGAGGGTGGGTCTGAGGTTGAAAATATACATATGTAGGAGCTGTTAGCCTCATGAATCTGTAAAACCAAATGAATTCAAAGAGATGATTATAGACATTTTTATGTGCCTGAAGAACTTATTTGTAGTGCAGGCCTGCTGACTGAATTTTCTCAGCTTGTATTTGTCTGAAAAAGTCTTCATTTGCCTTGATTTTGAAAGGTATTTTTCTGGGTAAAAGAAAAAGAAAACCTAGTTTGACAGTTTCTTTTAATTCTTTAAAGATGCATTTCCATTATCTTATGGTTTGCATGATTTCTAACATAAAGTCTACGTTCCTACTTCTGTTTCTCTGAAAATAATGCTTTTCTAGTTCCCCTGATTTCTCCATTCCTAATCCTGACCCTGGACAATAACCGCTGCCAGAGGCACGGCAGCCTCAGGGGCTCTGGAACTATATGTGGCTGCCTTGGCCACAGCCTGTGTTTGCTTAAGAAGCAAAAATCTACATGCTGTACATTTGACTGAGCCTAGGTCACATGCTGAAAGGCAGTTGGAGAAAAAAAGAATCTCTCACTTTCTGCTTCTGTAGTAGGATGAGATCTTTGATTTCTACCAGGACCAAAATGGTAGAATCACAGGTAGACATGGAAACTTAGGATCCAATGGTGAGAGTGATACGTTTCCTTTGACCCCCTGCATACACACAACTGCTTTGTTCTTCCTCCTTCCTGGGAGGATACGAGGATGCAATGAGGTGATATTTGTGAACACATTTTATAAAGGGTCGAGGATACATATAAAAGAAGAATGGTGCTTTTCATTCTGTTCTTGTTGACCCTCGGGTGGTCTAAATGTACCAGTGTACCTGATTGCCTTGTCAGTGCTTTCTTTTTATAGCTCAAGGCTATTAGCTGCTAAGGTCAGAGGACATGACAGAGGATACAACCATTCAGTCCTTTTTCTCACAACTAGCTTTCTCAGCAGCCTCCCACTCAGGCCTGCACTTGAACACAAACTGCTTCACTTTTAGAATGAGAATTCATATCCGGTAGAGCTGCAGCCATTTCAGTCTGGGCCAACGAACTCTCAAGGGTCTCCTCTCCTTTCTCTCTGTTCCCACGTAAGAGTTCCTTTTGCTTGAGGCTCATTATTACCATCTTTGAAATTGTGTTTTGTCTATGAGTGCTGACTTTTATACTAGAGTAATTTCATCCCTACAAATGTGTTACCTTCTTTAAATGACTGGTTTTTAATATTTTGAGAGTTGCACACATCTGTTTGAAACAGTTCCTGGAAGCCATCTGCAGATCTTTAAAAACAACCCCTCCAGGATCCTCGGTGATCACACTACTGAGGGAAGATGACCAGTGGGCACATGTGGGGCTGCAGAGCCCAGTGTCATTCCTCTTATGGAGACTTGGAGATTGATTCTGTCAGAGCTGCCTCCGCCCCTTCTCTTCCCACAAACACAAATTTCCTAAAACAGTTAATCTGGGTTGAGACACATGCCCTCGGTTCTCAGTCCTGATAATTAAGCCGTGTGGGGACAAGGACTCAAGTCTTGCTGTGCAGCCACAGTAAGCCTCAAGTGCAAAGCCTGAAGTGGGAGGAGGACCAGTGGGAACCTCTGCACAGTGCGCTGCACAAATAAGGCTGGGGGCTGAGCCTTGGAAAGCTGCGACACTCACTTTTCTTCCCCACATGTTTCCTGAGTGCATTTGCCATTTGCTCCTGGTCATCCCTAGGTCCTTAGGACTCTTACAGGGCTGTGGGAATTTATTCAGGGTTAGTCTTTAAAAAGCTGAAACAAACAAAAAATTCCTTGGTCACTGTTTGCCCGTCCCTCAATGCCACAGGGTTCCCCGTAATGCCTCTTCTAAGTCTCACGACTTGAAAGCGTAACTCCTAATGAAATAAGTAAGGAGAAATTCATAAAGGCTTAATGTCTATACTTAGGATTATTTATGTTTTAGTAGAGAACTCATGTGACAAAGACACAGTTAGCAAGAACTCCCAAGAGGCCTCCTTTCATCCCCAGGAATGTACAATACAAATGGGGTCACTGCAGATACCTTGATAACTGAGACAGAGAAATTTGGAGTGTGGAGTGTGAATTCTCCAAATCTACAGTGTCACATATTTGCTTTCATTAGACTGTAGGGATCATGTTCCTAGGCAGATTAGATGATTCCTTGTGGAATCACACATACCTGCAAGCTCTGCTTCCTATAGCTACTGGAAATTGACCATGCAAAATGTCTTGCCTCCACCCACCCTGCTACCACCAGGCATATGCATGTTCACACACACTCATTCCCTACGTTCATGCATGTGAAGTTTTTGATGTACGATATTGGTTAGTTTACATTTTGACCCAAATTGGTTACATTTTTAAAAAATCAAACTAACAAATTTGTATCATTCAAGCAGCTGATAGGAGCTTAGAAAACCAGAAATCACAGCAGGGACAATGACAGGTAAGATATAAAATGGAGATTAAAGAGTTTAAGAGGACATTTGAAAACCAAATAGCCAACAATAAAAGGATAAGTACCAAACTGAGAGTGGGGCTCCAGACGGCATCTGTAATTCTCTTCCTGTCTATAAATTGAACAACACAGGCTTAGCTGCAGCAGGCACGGGCAGGGTTGTATCTCCTGGGGAGCTGTTGTGGGTTTTTCCACTGGAAATGCTTCTCACCTGTGGCTATGGAGATGGGACAGGATTTCTGCCCCTAGAACTTAAACACCTGGAGCCTTGGTAACCTTCCTGGGGAATGGAGGAAGGAAGGGAAGAGGCCAGAAGTGACTAGGAAGTCCCAGGAGGATTTTTCAACAGCAACTTCATTTTTCTAAGAATTTCTGCCACCAGTGGTTTTCAGCCCTGTGTACCCACTGCAGTAATCTGGACCCTGTTCCTGGCCATCTAAAAATGAGCTTTAAGCACAGTTTAGCCTCACCAACATAAGAGTGGCTGTCTTACCTCTTTGGGGGAGATACTGCTCCATGAAGCAGGTCTGGAATTCCTCTTCTGGAGAATGCTTTGAGGGCAAGTGATCACTGCAGCTCAACTGCCAGCATTTTACAATCTGTTTTACCCATATTGCCTTTGCCATGGGGCAAATGTCCTGTCTGAGTAGCCTCCCCTGACAGCCACCTTCTCCCCTGCTTTCCTCTTCAGGGTGTTCCCACCAGGTTCCTCTCCTGGTAGCAGAATAACATTTGAGAGGGCATTTGGGTGGCTGCCTCTGCAGCTGGGAAGGTAGTGCCTGGTGCATTTGGGCTGCTATGACAAAATACGATAGACTGGGTGGCTTATAAACAACAGAAGTTGATTTCTCATAGTTCTGTTTGAAGGTTGAGAAGCCCAAGGTCAAGGTGCTGGTAGAATCAGTGTCCGCTGAGGGCACTCTTCCTGGCCCATAGATGGCCACTTTATCATTGCCTCTTCATATGGTAGAAGAGGCTAGAGAGCTCCCATTCATGAGGGCTTCACCTTAAGACCTAATCACACCCCCAAGGCCCACCTCCTAACACCATCTCTTTGGAGATGAGGTTTCAACATATAAACTTGGAAGAACACAGATACACAGTCTGTTAGCAAATAAGAGAGTTAGCGCTTTGTTTCCATCATATAAATGCTCCGAAATTAGTGCTCCTCGACATTTCACAGTGCATCAGAACCACCTGAGGATATTGTCAAGTCCAAAGTGAATTCAGAGGGTTTAAGTGGGGAGATTAAAGAGGGTTTGAGTGGAGATTAAAGAGTTTAAGAGGACATTTGAAAACCAAATAGCCAACAATAAAAAGATAAGTACCAAACTGAGAGTGCCGCCCAGCTGCTGCTTGTGCTCCTGGTTGGTGGGACCACAGAGAATAGCAAGGCCTTGGGAGACTGAGCCTCTACCACTTCCTCTGAAGTTTGAACCTCTTGGGTTAGATGGCTTCATTGGTGAGGGTACCAGGAGAAACCTGGGATCCTTGCTGGGGGGAGGAAATGACTATACTGGTTTGAGTCAAATAAAACTGCACTAAAACTAATGGCCGGGTGAGTAGGTGAGTCCACTCTTGGCCAGATAACAGGGCTCTGAGTCTTATCCACAGAAAATCAGCCCTGACCTCGAGGGAATGTGGAGGACAGTCTCTCTGCTTGCATGCCCTGCTGCTGTGACTGCCCATTCAAGGTCACCCACTGTATCTGCTATCTAAACTTGTCCCCCTGTCACCTGCTATCTAAACTTCCACTACCTCCCAGCGCCTTGTTTCTGTAACACCCAGGACACAGTGAGGGTAGGTGCTCAGTAAGATTTGTTGAGTGAGTGTGAATAAAATAATTTGCTTGAATTTTCCACCCAATATTTCCACAGCCCCGGCATCAGAAGGCAGGAGTGTCACCTAACAGGAAAATAGGAAGTGGGACCCCATGCTGCAAACATGCCAAGATGGTGAGCACTGAGGGGGTTTTACTTCTTCTCACATCATTGTCTTTCGTGGTTGTTAACTTTTCAGTCTGTTTTCCCAGCTTCTCTGCATGAGCCTGCCCATCCACCCCACTCCCCCAGAAATGGATTAGTCTGGGCCTCACTGTCCCTCTGCGAAAGGCTGGGGCCATTTGCATCTTTAACAACAAGGAAATTACTGACAGTGCAGAATAAAGCAGAATATTAAGAAGGATGAGCAAAATTCCTGTACCAAAAGAAAATGAAACATTAGTAAGAAAATTTTAGAGGTCAGAGCACAGCTAGTGTAAACTGTGAATTATGAACACATGGTTAAAGATTGCATGGAAGCAGTTACTTTTGTCCCTTGGGATTTGCAAAAGTGTATATTGGGTCTCAGTTGACTGTGTCAAAATTCTTTATGATAGCTTAACATATTTACACTTTCCATGTCTAAATTCCATAAAAACACAGGCAAGAAACACACCTAGGAATCTATCAACTGGCTTGGATACGGTCCAAACATTTGAATTTTCCTGCTACTTGCTTCTGGGTGATGTATGCAAAAGAAAAAAGTGAAGGGACATGGCATTCAAATCTCAGTATATTTTGTAATTATTTATTAAAATTTCTGGTGAAAAACATTAGATGGCAAAGAATGTTGAAGTTACTGTCAAATTGCCAGTCAGTGTGGGATCCTTCAGTTGTCTCTGGTGTATTCAAATCTTGTCCTGCGTTGGGTGAGGCCCGTGACAGACACACATGATGCTAATCTGTTGGAACTAAAAGCCACTCATGAGTACAATAATAATCAATATTAGTTTGAACTACAAAATAAAGCCATAAATTCACACTCTGTTTTTATAGTTTAGCACAAAGGGCTTTTTGATGGTTTTTGTGTGCCAGGAATTAGATGTATAATATATTAAGGTATCATAAAGAATCTGAAGTAGCCAACTGGCAGCTAATATAAAACACTTTTGCAAATCCAAAAGACAAAGGTAACTGAGTTCCATGGAGAACTTAGCCACAAGGACAAATTAAGTGTCAGCCCCAATGAGACCTACTCCAATCTCTGCCTTGTGTGAAACTGAGACATCTACGTGGGGATTTAGATAGATTCTTACTTGCTGGACAGGTAGTGGAGACTTGTATAAAGGGCAAACTTCTTAAGACCAACAAATATCCTTCCCAATGTCTAAATGAAACTTTAATGAGTGTAATCTTTTCATACCCTAAGTTCTTTGCCATGCTATCACAATATATTTAAATAACTAGAATTAAATATAGAATTAAACTCTGCAAGAAAATAAAATGGAAACTCAGATACCTGTGGAGTATTACAGTAAAGACAGAAGAAATTCTTTGTCTCACTGAAGGTGGAGTTGGTTTTTAAGAATGGTTTTCTTAGCTGGGTGTGGTGGCACATGCCTGTAATCCTAGCTCTTAGGAGGCTGAGGCAGGAGGATCTGTGAGTTTGAGGCCAGCCTGGGCTACACAGTGAGTTGAAGACCAGAACTACATGGAGAGTCTTCAGTTGAAGACCTGAACTACATGGAGAGACCCTGCCTCAATCCTCCACTTCCCAAAAAGAATGGTTTCCTTCCTCTTGTATGCTAACTATAAACATAGTCTCATGGCCCTGATTACTCCTTCTCTAATGTGTAATTTTTCCCAGGGGCTATGTGGGTGGAATTGGGGGAGGTGGTTAACTGTTGTACGGAGGCAAAGATTAAGGGCGGGAGAATGTTATGTAGGAGGGATGTGTTTTAGTGGAGGTATAAGAAGTCCTGGTCCAGTATGAAATGCTGTTTAAAGCTGCTGCTATGCCCAGCTGAGTGTCTGCCACAAAGGGGAAATGACCAGACTTTAGTGTTACTGATGGTTCATGCTTTGAAGACATCTTTCTCATTAGCATCACCCTTGCACCAAACACTAGCACATGCTGGGCTACAAGGCTCTTGGCCATAGTAGTGCCCAGGGCTGGTCTGGGGTTCAGTTCCAGGGGTGCCAGAAAGATTAAGAATGTAAAGAAACAGAACCATCGTTTCTGCCTAAAAGCAGAGCTGAGTGGGACTTCCTCCACACGAAGAAAGGGCTGGGATAAACAGTAGCAATAGCAGATAGGGTCCTGTTTTTTTCAAGGCTGTACATCCAGGAAGGAAGGTGGAGGACCGCTGACACATCCTTTCCAGCCGGATGAGGGCAAAGCTGCTGCCTGCTTCCGTGACTGCTCTGCAGTCTCTCTGAGGTTTTCACAGGAGCTGGTTCTGTTTGTTAGTGATGTGTGCAGGGTTGGTGGAGACAGTATCAAAGCAAAGACAGACACAGAGACAGAGACAGAGGGAGAGAGGAGGAGGAGGGGAAGAGGGGGGAATCTGGCTTTTCACAAAAGGTTAATATAAAAACCAAAATTTAAAATTTGAACTCTGGGAAGGACAATCAATATCAGGAAGAGCAATGTAATTAATTGATTCCTTTTGAAATTGAAATAACATTAAAAAAGTAAAGGGATTTTAAGTAATTGTATTTAGGATCACTAAAGGCAAAGACAGGAAAATCATTCACAAAAATTAACAAAGTATGATGAAACAATGACCAGCAGAAATGAATGAAGAATGGGAGTGTATGAAAAATAAGAATTAGAAATCTTAGAAATGAAAAATATAGCCAAAAAAACCCTGCGTAGCTAAGGTAAATTGTAGGCTAGATACAAGCAAAGGGACTGCTAATCGAATGAGATATTGTAATGCACCTGAATGTGGAGAGAGACACAAAGAGGCTTCGAGTGAAAGAAAAGGAGACAGGTGGACAGACCCAGAAGCTAAATTGAGAAACTGCAGTATACGCGAATAATGATTGGAGAAAGTACAAAGAGGACACTGCAGAGAAGCATTCCTTGAGGATCCCGTGGGGAAGAACACTCTGGAACTAGACGGGCGTGCCCCGGGAGGAGGCTAGGGAGACAGGGGCGCATCCTTCCAGGGGACCTGCGTGAAGATGCTGCTTGCTTCTGTGACTGTTCTGTGGTATTGCTCATGTTAATGATACTGTAGTGTTAATGATACCGTTTAGATACTGAGAAAAATAAATAAAATTAGATCTATACCAAGACATCTTTGTAAAACTCAAGAACACTGATGATAAAAATAAACCTTTGCGGCCACCAGAAAGAAATAACCTCTCACCTACAAAGCAGTGTTTAAATTGAAGCCCACTTCTCAGCAGCAGCAGAATCTATTCTACAAATTAATGGAACAAAATCTTCAAAGCTCTGGAAAAATATATTTTAACTTGGAATTCTACTCAGCTTTCGTACCATATTAAGACAGGGCATGCTGATGACCTCCGTACATGTACAGGAATCAAGGGAATTTACCCAGAGAACTGCACAGAACAGCCACCACATAAGAACAACAAATGTAGACACACACACACACACACACACACACACACACAAAATGGAATCAAGATATACCAGCAAACACAGAAATGAAAAGGGAATTGGTAAATTTAATTAATTATTGATTACTGAAAGAAGAAAAACAAATGAGCACATTTTGGGGCATTTTATTTTGTTAAAGACAAGGTTCTGGACAATAACAAGGAGACACAGGCATGAGGTTGTCAGTTTCCATTGAATATAAGTTCTTCAGAGACAGGACTTTCCTTTGCCCTCCCCAGTTGCTTCAGCCCTTAGCTCAGTGTCTGTCACATAGGAAGCGCAGCAGTGCTGACATTTAGTGTGTGAGCGTACTCAAATTTTTGCGCTGTTCCAGAGAATGATAGAGATACTGGTAAGCTTGACATGTTGTTAGAAAAAAAAAAATAAGGTTCATAGTAGAAGAATAGAAATACCATCAAGAGCTTTCAAAACAGGAGAAAAAAAGGAACATAGAAAACTTCTTCAGCCTAACAGAAAGCAGAGAAAAAGAAACAGAGGAAAAGTGAAAACTGGTAAGGAGAAACCAGATGGGAGAAATAAATATAAGTGTATCAGTAACCACAATAGATGTAAATTGAATCAACCTAACTATTAAAGGACAGAGACCATCAAATTGGATTAAAGCAAAAGAACAGCAACAAACCAAAGCCAGAAAACTTTTAAAACAGTTACCAGAGAAAGGGTGGAAAGAAAGTTTGAGAAATGATATTCAAGGTAGATGTATTAATCAAAAGAAGTTTTTACCATAAGAATAAGAAGTACATGTAATTTAACTGAGAAAGAAGTCATTAAGAATAAAAAGGCATTGGGGTTGGGGACGTAGCTCAGTAGTGCTTGTCTAGCATATTCAGAGCTCTGGGTTCCATCCATAGCACCACCAAAAAAAAAAAAAAAAAGAAGAAGAAGAAAGAAAAAGAAAAAGATACCACGTTATGCTACAAAATCATTTTCCAACAAGATACAGCAAGTGTAATCTTGTACCTACCCAAAATACAACTCTGAAATATATAAAGTAAAAACTAAGAGAATTAGAAAATAGCAAATGATGAAGTGGAAGCTTTGAAATTACCAGATTCTAGTAACAAGATTCTAGTCTTTTCCATAGAGTCTATGGAAAACTTATTTAGTATCATAAAAATATTTGACATAAATAAGATGGATACAGAGGTCTGTAGCCAATAAAAAACAATGTGCATTCTCATAAATACATATGGGATATTAAGAAAAATCATACATTAGGATATAATTTTCAAACAAGTTTCCATTATTAAGTTTCTATGTTTAACAGTAACTGGGAAATTAATAAAGAATCCCAGCAGTTTAGAAACTCAGCCATGTACTCCCAAGAAACTAATGGGCTGGAGATAATTCCATGAGAAAAATTACAGGATAATTGGAATTGGATGTCAATAACAGAACCATATGTTGTGAACCACAACTTGTAATATATACTTATAATACTTACAGATAAATTTATATCCCTCTACTTACATTAAGAAAATAAAGAAGAGGGGCTGGGGATTTAGCTCAGTGGCACAGCGCCTGCCTGGCAAGTGCAAGGTCATGAGTTCGATTCCCGGTACCAGAAAAAAAAAAGAAAAGAAAGAAAAGAAAGAAGAAAAATAAATGAATTTTTAAGTTTAAGAATATAAAAAGAGACAGAAGATAAACTCAAACAATATAGAATAAACTTACCAATAAAATTAAGAGAAAGAAATAGTAAAATGGAAAATAGAGATGATAAATAAAAATTAAGGTTGGTTCTTTTATTCTTTAATTTTTATTTTTATTAGTACATGTTTGCAGTACATAATGATTGCATTCCTCTGGGGGAGTTGGTCTAGGTACATAACAAAGCTTAATTCTTTTTTCCTCCCTTTCTCACCAACCCCCAACTCTTGGTCCCTTCCCTTTCAGAAAAGAGCTAGCTCCCTGTTTCTGACTACCTGTCTTTTATTTTGCTCTTTAATTTACTTATATTTTGGATTTCCCATAAAGGAAATCATGCAATTTCTAAGCTTGTATGTCTAATTAACACTATAGTCTCAAGGTCCATCCATTTTCTCACAATGACTCAAGTTTATCTTTATGGCAGAGTAGTACTCCATTGGGTGTAAATATCACTTTTTTTCATTTATCTGTTGACGGACATAGAGGTGACTTCCAAGTTTAGCTATTACGAGTTGTGCTTCTATAAACATGATGATCATGTATCACTGTAATATTAATAAGATCTTTAATTCTTTCAGGAAGATACTTAGGAAGGGATATACTTGTGTCAAGTGGAATTTTTATTTTTAGTTTTTTGAGGAATCTCATAGTGGCTGTACTACTTTACCCTGCAATCAACAGTGAAGAAGTTTCCCTTTTCCCCAAAAGTCTTGCCAGAATTTATTATCTGATTTCATGAGGATAGCCATTCTTTCTGGAGTAAGATGGAATTTTAGTATTGTTTTAATTTACATTTCGGTAATGGCCAGAGATGTTGAACATTTTTCATATATTTATTGTCCATTTATACTTCTCCTGAGAAGTGTTTATTAATTTCAGTTGCCCATGGAAGATTGAGACAAAATTTAACAATATAAAATGAAAGACAGGATAGAGATTTTAAGTCATTAATGGGTACTATGGATAATTTTATGCAAAGATATAAATATACAGAGAAGAATGATAATTTTCTAGAAATATATTAATTACCCTGATTGACTTAAGGATAAATAAAAAACTAAATAAACAAAAAAAATCATTAAAAAAACTAAATCATCAAGTAAATTCCCTGTCTTCCCTCCATAGATCTGGACAGTCTCTCCAGGGCATTTTATATAATATATAGGAACAGATAATTTGTACATCACACATATTTTTCCACCAAATAGGAGAGTAGATTGTTAGGTATAACAGCGAGACAAGCCATTCCCAGTCTTATCCTTTGGTTCGTGGACACATGCATTTAGGTTCTGCAAGAGACAGATTCATACACTGATCTCAGATTGAAAGAAGATAGGATATCATACTTTCCAGGTGCTATTTTCCAGTTGGTGCTGTAACTTATTCTTCAATAACACATTCAAGCTTTCAATCAGGCCAGCCATGTCTAAATGACAGGCATGAAGCAAGACTGGTTGGATCCACAGATGCGAACTGATTGCTACATTTCTCTCACCGGGAATGAGTTTTTTAATCAGATGCAGTTCTGTTCCATAATAGTAAATAAGGTGTGCAGACAGAGAGACCACAGGCAGAGAAGGCAGGGGCTTGCTCAGGATGTTTGTGTGTTCAAGTTAGACAAATCCTTGCCAAGCACGTGACAGGAGAGGCCCAGGCTAATCAGTGGCACCATATGGAGCATCAGTGTTGGTCTCTGCTGTTGGAAGGCTAGGCACTCAGCTGTAACATGAGCCAGGCTGACATGGTAAGCAGGATTCCTTTCTCTTGAGCCTATGCATGCCCTCATACATGTCACCCCAGCCACTTGGTTTTTGTACCCACTAAGCGAGCACTGGGTGCCTATGGAGAGAAGTAGACTGATATCTCCACAAGTCGTCATTTTGCAGAGCCTCTTCTGCAGTGGATGCCCTTTGGCCAACACTTACATGAAACACAAATATCTTCACGATTTCTGTCCAAATCCCCATTCCCCCAACTTTCTCATCCCCAATATTCCAATTCAATTCCCTAGTTCCTCACTAGCCAGCCAAACTATTATCAACTTCCCATAAATTAGTGCTATTTATCTGGCTATCTCTCATTCCAGGACCAAGAAGCAATAAGCTGTACTATTAAAGTTTTTCCACTGGATTTTCCTTCACTACCGTCATTAACATTTGCTCCTGAGTCACCTGTTTTACATAATCTGTCCAGTATAGGGTGGTACCAGCATATTGTGCAGACCCATCTGCAACCTAGGCTTGAAGGATTTTTCTTCAGTCAATGCATCATAAGGAGATTCCAAAAAGGCAACAGGTATGGGTCGAGGGAGAGGGAGAAATACAACAGGAAAAAGTGTTGAAGAACTCTGAGGTAACTCTTCCTACAATTTACTTTTCAGACCTGCCTGAACTTTGTCTCTTGTAAACCATCCTCACTAGATAATATACTACTGTCATACAACCGACTCATCCTTAAGGTGAGATGGATTAGACAACATGTAGTACATTATGGGATGCTCAGGCTTAAACATAGTTGTGTTTAGTCTTGACCAAAATCGATAGCCAGGTAAAACCTTGCCACTAAGGATAGTTAGCTGCAGAAGAGGGTGTAGATTTCCTCCTAAATCCTTAAGGTCTGCACTTTCCTTCTCCTATTGCAGCTTATATCAGTGACTTTATTTGCCATGGACACTTACAGCATCATCAGATTTTAAGGACTGTAAGAAGTAAATAGTAGCAAAGCTTGTACTGCAGTGAATACATGATTTCTGGTCTTGGTCTCCACTCAAATAGATATTGTTATGGGAGATTTTGTATTTTTCTCAAAGTAGAATCTTCCAATGTGGTATGTCCTGCTTCTGAAACCCCAAAAGGCTAATCAAGCACTGTGTCTCCTTTTTAGTATGGTAGGTGGTGCAAGATGCAGCAACTTATTTTGCACATTGAAGGAAATAACTTGACATAGTTCAAACCATGGAACCCCCACAATTCATCAATAAGGTGGTGAACTTCATTAGTGGAGTTTATTTCCCATGCTCTAGTTTTCATATGTCTCACTAGAGCATCTAACGTAATTACCTACTTCCTGCTAATCAGATTCAATCAGAATAATGCTGATGTAGTGCACCAGTGTGACGTTCTGGGGACTGTCAAGATGATCAAGTTGTCTACAGACTCAAAGGACAGTAGAATTGACAAATCTCCCAGACAATATTGTGAGGGTGTACTTTTGACTCTGCCAGAAAAAAACTTCTGCTACTGGTGGCTACCACAGGTTCATATAAGGAAGAGGATTATATCTAGGTCAACAGCTGTATACCACTTGTGCTAATTTTCTCAAGGTAAAGATATTACACCTAAGGTGGCAGGTGCCCTCCAAGTTCATGATGGTTCACAGTCAGTATCCAAAATCCATTCAACAGGTGAATAAAGTGGGGAAATCACTGCTGCATTTTCTAGTCTTCAGTAGTATAATTTTGTAATTTTTCTGGTGCTATGGCATTATGTCTGGTTTACCAATTTCATCAGGAAGGACAGTCCCAATGTCTCTCTCTGGGATTTTCTTTTTCTTTTTTTTTTTTTTATTTTAAGGATAAAAGGAGGGAAACATTAACAGACATACAACATTTTACAACATATCACAAGCACAATACAGACAATACACAGTTACAAGC
>NW_004955402.1:43359166-43360564 GCF_000276665.1 Chinchilla lanigera
AAACATTTGTATACTTATGAGAATGTATTTTTATGTTTACTTGTAAATAGATACTACCTCAAGAGATCCAAGTTCCCCTCAAGTTAAAGGCTTAGTCTAGAAATTCAGTGAATGGCCATGACTCTCTTCTGTGATGACTCAAATTAAGGTGTTGGGGTACGAGACCTAGATGTCATGTCTATTTTCTTTCTGTGGACACCGTGATTAGGTAAACACTACTGAAGATCTTGGCCAGTCAAGGAATCCTTATTACCAATACATCTGTGACCCTCTTTACAGTGGATGTGCCCATTTTGGCTTAGGTAGATAAAAGCAGCCACCTGTCTTCTGCTACTCTAGGGTTGTGCTGTCTCCCTAGAAATCATGGGGTATACCTCAGCAATAGTTTCCACTAGGCTATAAGTATTCAACATAGAAGAGCAACTTTCCAAGGACTCAGATTCTCCCCTCACTCATGTATTTCTCAGTGCCATAATTGAAGGAGTGTTGTCTGGGCTTTCTTGTGCAAAGTAGATGGGGATGGCAGAATGACAGTTGCACGGGCTAACTCCAGTCCAGTACTCCTAACTACAATGCAACAGATACTCATTCTACCAAGACCTGGAGTCTATGCTTCTTTCCTTGAAGCTACATGAGGACTTGGAACTACCTTGACCATGGAGTGCAGTGGAAGTGATCTCTCTCCCTGTGTGTGTGGGTATGTGTGTGTGTAGGGGAAGCCAGTTGACATCCCATGAAGATACTCAAACAGCCCTATGGAGAGATTACATAGAGAAAAACCGAAATTTTCTGCCAGCAGCAACATTCCATCCCTGGGAGGTGAGACCCCAACAAAGTGGATCCTATAGCTCAGTCAAGCCTTCAGATGACTGCAGACCCAGTCAGCATTTGCTTGTAATCTTAAGGAAAAACCCCAAGCCAAAACGGCTTAACCAAGCTGCTCTCAAATTCCCAGCCCACAGAAACCATGAGCGAAGAGAAACTCCTACTGTTTTAAGCCACTATGTTCTTTTTGAGGTGATTGTTTTACATAGTACTAGATTGCTGGTGCTTATGGATGCATGGACATTACTTATAGATACATACTTGTGTAATAAAAATAGAGAAAAACATGTATGGATGTTATTTCTACTTCAGTATACTTGTGATTTCTAGAGACAGAAAAGGGGGATAGAATTGGGAAGGAGTTCAGAAGGAACTTCAGAGGTATCTGTGATACTTTACTTTTTAAAAAATGATCTAAAGCAAGTGTGATACAAATTAAAATTTGTTAAACATTTCATATATATAAAGTATATGTAATATTATTCTGTAATATTTTCTGTACATTTTAAAAGTTATGTTATCATTAGTCATTCAGGAAATGCAAATTAAAACAACACTGAGATTCCACCTTAT
>NW_004955402.1:43361309-43410604 GCF_000276665.1 Chinchilla lanigera
CATTGTTAATTTCCTACCACTTTGTTTGTAACTCTGTATTGTCTGTACTGTTCTTTTGCTATTTTGTAAAAGGTTGTTTGTCTGTTAATGTTTTCTTCCTTTTATTTTTAAAATAAAAAAAATAAAAACTATGTTAAAATACTGGAGGTGAGGGTAGTAAAAATACTTTTGCCCAACTCACAATCTTGGCAAAGGTAACATTTCTTTCACAGTCTCAATGGCAGAGTCTGATTTTGGCCACTGGCACTTTACCTAACCTACCCTGGCTTTAGTTTTTCCACTGAGATTCTGTTCTGGCTATGAAGAATATGGCAAATGAATGTTTCCAAATTGCAGAGTCTGAAGCTGACCCATGGGAGTTTATTTTCTAAAGCCACTGGTATTCTGAAGTCACCATTCACCATCCTCTCAAGCACTGCTTCTATGTTTTTATCTCTGAAAGTGAAATTGCATATGAAAAAATTAAAGGAACATCATGTTATGGATCAACAAATTTTATTTTATTTTACTTTTTGGTACCAGGATCAAACTCATGACCTCAGGCTTGCCAGGCAAGCACTTAAGCTGCTGAGCTGTATCCCCGTCAGTGGATCAACAAATTTTAAAGTGGAGAGGAATTCCTGTCGTCCTCTCCCACAACAAGGGTGTCTTTTACAATGTCCCTGCTTTAATGCCTTGCAGTGACAGTTTCTCACTCCTTCACGGAGCAGTGTGTTCTGTGGAACAGCATGAAAAGTGCCCAATTGCTATCGAACAGAAGTTCCTGTAACCCTCACCCACTGCTTCTAAAGCGGCACAGGAAAAGTTTACCCCCTTCTACATAACAGCCCTTCTAGTGTTTGAAAACAACAATCTGGACCCTCTTGTGACTTCCTTCCTCCTGGGAGCAAATCTCCAGTTCCTTCAAAAAGGAAAGAACCTTCCTACTTCTATCTGTTTTATATACACTGGGGTTTTATAATCTCCAAATTCCCTGTGATTACTCACCTCACAGATAGGGAAATTGAGGCTTGGGGAACTTTAACTTATCCCATGGTTAGTAAAGCAGCCAAGCTAATTATAAGCCCACTGACTTTCTGCTATTCCATGATGCTTGTGAGACACGGAAATGTGTACGGCACTATCTTAGCTACATTTCTTGTTGATGAGACAAAATAACCAACACCCAAAGTTAAACGAGGAAAGGTTTATTTGGCTCACAGTTCACAGAGGTTTCAGTCCATAGTTGGCTGGCCCCAAGAGGGTGGCACGCAGAGGGGCACTGAAGAGGCAAAACAGTGCATGCAAAGCAGGGCAGGCAGAAGGCAACAGACAGCAAGTCCAACAGACCTTAGCAGCTTCTTTCTGCCTCTTTTATATCTAGGCTACCAGGCTTAGGGTAGGTGCAAAACCAATCAGTGGGCTGATTTAGTAATCACACACCCGAAATTCTAGCATCACACACCTTTCATTCTAGCATCACCCATCTAGATTCAGCCTCCTCCGAAAAAGTCCTCACCCATGACCACACAGTTTTGGGAGAACATCTAGACAGTCCATAACAGACACCAAAGTCCTTCTTACCTTCTCTGCTTCCTACACTGTTTACCATGCTCCTCCTAAGGTACGATGCTGAGAACAGGATGTGACCTAATGGCTTATAATAGTGCTTTGCAATATTTTGGTTTCTTGATTCTTTCTCTAACTCTCTGTGATGCGCAAGAAAGGCTTAAGAATGTACATGTTACAGATCTGGAAGCTGAGGCTCAGTAAAATGGATTGGCTAAAGAAACCAATCAACCCTTCAGTGGAAGCACTGGAATGCAAATACAAGTCTGCAAATTCAACATTAGCCTTTTCCATTGACCCAAGATACCTCTCCACAATCTAGCATCTCATCAGTATTAAGAATTGGGCCAAGTTGAGCATAGTAGTACATGCCTATAAATCCCAGCACTCTGCAAGCCTTAGGAAGGAGGATTGTACATTTGAGGTCATCCTAGGCAACATAGTGGCTTAACAAAATTAAGGGGTAGAATGGAAATATACCTCAATGCAAAGACCATGGGTTCAAGCCCCAGTACCACCAAAAAAAAAAAAAAAAAAAAAAAGAAAAGAAGAAACCTAGTTCAGCTGGTTTTGGTGACACCCACCTATAATCCTAGTTACTTGGAGGTGGGGAGGCTGAAAGATTACAAGTTCAAGGCTAGCTTGGGCAACTTAGACCCTGTCTTAAAGTTAAAAATAAAAAAAGCTGGGAATACAGCTCAGTAGTAGAGCTCTCTTGGGATTGATCCCCAGAACTACAAAAACAAAACAAAACAAAACAAGAATTGCCCGACCCTAATTCATCTGAACTTGAGTATCAGTTAATACAGCCTAAATTGTCCTTTATGTCTTTAGCAGCCATATGCCACTACTGTATTATGTAATTGCTGTTAGTAATTAATCCTCCAAATTCATCTCTTTTTCTCTTGTACAAAAACTGCTGATATCATATGCTCCCCCTGTGCAGCTGGGTTTGCACTAATCTTTGTAAAGTTTCTTCTTTCATTCATCCCATGTGCTCAATCCCATGGCTCTGTGGCTATTGGAACTTCTGTCACTGTGTCAACCAGTGTGGCAGTGATTGTGTTGAGCTGGGTCTCCTGCACCCTTGATAAGCACATGGTTGTTCTCATTACGGAGTTAATCACAGGACTGGAAATTGCATGTTAAGGGCTGAGCCCTTGGACATGGATTCCAAATCCAGTTTCTTGAGGAAATACAATTGCAGAGGAGGGAAATCAATGCATACATGTTCAGATGCAACCACTGCACCATGACTGTGACAACCTTGGGTGTGTGGTGGCAGGGTGGTATCATCCCTCCAAAAAGCAGGGGCAGGCTGGTGAATTTGGAAGGAATGAGGTGCACATGGAGACATCCCCTATATCCTCCTGAAATAAAACCCTTATTCGAATTTATTACAGAACATGCTCGAGGTCACAGGGAATGATATTCATTATAGTTTGTATCTGGATGTTAACCCAAAGCCTCATACAGTCATGGGGAGGATTTCTAGAGTTTTTGATTGATTCATGGTCCAATACTGGGATTATGGGTGGAGTGCTACACCCGCCCTCGGGCGGCGAGCCTGCATACAATATAAGGGAGGGAAAGAGGCTTGCTCTCTGCTGCTCCTCCCTTTTTGCTCTTCTTGTTTTTGCTGTCTTCCACAGCTGTGAACTGTTGCCCTTTGCCATGTGCCACTCTGCCTTGGAGCCAGCTGAGTATGGACTGAAACTTCCACAAACTGTGAGCTAAACAAACCCTTCTTTCCTTAATTTTGGGTGTCAGTATTTTCTCTCAGAAATGAGAGAAAAGTAGCTAAGACAATATTTAATGGTGTTGCTTTTCCCTACCTCTGCATTATTGATGGAATCCAAGTTGCCTGAAAAAAATTCCCTGTTTCCTTACTTTGGAGCTTCTTCTTAACTGAAGTAGATCTTCCTTGAACACACACACACACACACACACACACACATATGTACAGAGCTTGCCTATTTCTAATTGCTTAGCACCCTCTCCTTTCCCTGTTACAGTTTTCTCCCAAACAGATGGTGTTTACAGACAGGAAAAAAATGCAAGCTATTCATCTGCAAATCTGGTAATCAATACCCAGACACCTGTCCTTTGAAGATTACAGCTAGACAGGAGCTCTCAGGGATTCTGTGACTACAAAGCTCTGGGCAGAGACCAAGGTGTATATACAATCCCCTCATGGTTGGTGTTGCCCCACCTCCCTTTGGACTCCCAGGGCTGTAGGTCTGAGTGTTATGTTTGCACAGCCAGTAGCAAACAGAGAACTGCATTTCCCTAAACTGAAGATCAGTCATACTGAAGGGAGGTATTACTGAGCTCCTGTTTGATTTTTGTGCTCTACTTTCTACTTATTGCAGTGGAAGACCTGGGGGACATACCAGGGCCCTTAAACTGATGAGCAGGCTCTCTGTCATGGCTCTGGACACTTTTAGAAATGTCTGAGGCAAAGGTAGACATGAGAGAAGCAGTAGAGAGGCAATATAGGGGACAGTGTGTGTGTGTTCATATATTTGTATGTACAGGAATAATCATTAAGTAAGACACATACACACACTCTCCCAATTGCATCATGCATAGGACAGCTGCAGCCTTGTCTTTTTTTTGTTTTGTCTTTTTTGAGACAGGGTCTCGCTATGCAGTTCAGGCTGGCCTTGAGCTCACTTTGTAGCCCAGGCTGGTCTCGAACTCGCAATGATCCTCCTGCCTCAGCCTCCCGAGTGCTGGGATTATAGGTGTGAGCCACCACACCCGCCAGACAGCCGACCTTGTCCTTTAGTGCCTGTTCCCAGTATATGTTGACTTTATTGGCCTTGTCCTTTGAAAGCCATTGTAGCTACTATTTTGAAAGCTCAGTGATGACAAATAGATGATGGTTTCAGTCTTTAGTTTTTGTCATTTCCATACATACTACTTTAATGGCAAAACAATGAGATTACTGACAGTAATGTCTTCCTGTCCCCAGGCTCATTCCTGGATCATTTTGCCTGAGGCTGAAAAACAAAACAAAACAAAACAAATCAGTAAAGCATCTTTCTTCAAACCAGGGGGATAGTCTTTGGTGTTCATATTTTAAAAATCAATTCAAGTTGGCTTTTCTGATTTCTTTAGAAGACAAGAAAGTTAAAAGGTGGGGGCTCAAATTAAACAGTTTTCTCATGACCAATTCTATTGTTAATTCAACCTGGCTAGTTAGGACATTTAGGTCTCAGATAAAGAATAAAAACCCAACTCCAAGGGAGGAGGAGAGGCTGAACTATGATTAAATTCATGTCTGTACTCATAAATTACAGAAGGTGATTGGGAACCCCTCTTGCCCAGGTGAAGCCAGGTTTATCACCCTCACTCTGCTCATAAGGATTAACAGTTAATTTACTTCAAACTTTTTAATACAAGCAGTCACTCTAGAGAGCCTCTCCAGCCACACTGCACCCTTCCACTAATTTACTAAAAGCTTTTAACCAGTTGTTTTGCCTGAGAACTCAGAATGTGGTGAAAGGGCAAACATTTCAGGCAAAAGTAAGCCAAAGGAGACATTACCAAGCCCCAGGCAAATGGCACATCTTAAAATGACCAGGAAAATTTGAAATGGTCACATATTTTGTTATTGCAATGCCATTTTTAAGACTGTGCCATGAAGATACTCACAAATGTGTTTTGAAATCATGAAATGAGGATATTCATTACAACATTGCAATAGCAGGATGTGGGCAGTAACTTAAATAGCTGTTAATAGAGCATAGGTGAAAGATCTTTCATACAAAGGGATACTTTTTTTCTCCAAAAAATCAGGTAGATTTATGTGTTGACAAGAAAACATCCTTAGCATTTGTTTACAGAATAAAGTGATCTTCAGAAGAGAAGTGACCCCAACCCAAAAAGAAAAGGGAAAAATAAAAGCATCTACGGAGGCCACTGCTGGACAAGAGATGTACTACACAGTCAGAGAACTCTACTGGGTTTCAGGCCTACTTCCATGGTTTATCCACAGGTCACTGTGGGGATATGAAGGAGGCCTTGTACCCCTTCTGTAAAGTGGGAATAGGCAAGCACTCAGAAACCTACCAGACAAGCCATTAGTAAGGACCAGGTCTGGACAGTTGGGCTTGAAGGAAAAGGGAAATTACATTTTTATCATATTCCCTTCCTGACTGCTTAATGTTGGATAAAAATGTTTAAACAGATTTTTAAATAGATGTTTTCACTGATCTAGAAGCCACCTATCAGTAGATGACAACTCTTGTCATATCATCAGGAGACTGAGGTCAATGAAGTGTGAAGCTGTTTATCAGTTAAGTCAGTCCCAAAAGAAAGAATAAAAGGCTCAAGAAACACCAAGACTCTCCTCTTTTGAGAGCCATGCCCACCAACAACTGCAAGACTCTTGCTACAGGTGACTTTTCCAACTTATCCACACTAAGAGACTTGACCACACTTCACCATGGCTTCTACCAGCCCAAGACTACACCCCTAGAATGTCTCTTCACTCTCTGCTTGAGAAAGCTTAAACACTGCCAAAATAATTCACTGTTTGTTTCAGCTAAGTCTGACTATAGGCCCCTAACCTAATTTTAGAAAACTTAAACAATAAGTTGTTTCTCTGTCCATCTGAGATGTAAGTCTTCTACTCACAAGTGTTTCTGAAAGTCCCATGAACCATCTCTTTGAAATGCAAACATGGAGGAAGATAGCTCTTTGGCCTCCCAGTCTTTCTGGAAGGGTAAAAGTCAAAATGAAGTGAACACCTTTGCTCCAATTTGCAAGGCTACCTGTCAAAAAAAGTTTGTTTTTCCTTTAGAGAAACACCAATTAGCAAGCACAGGTGGCCTAATCCCATTGACTGACCCTCCCACAATCATACACCCTTCAGTGCTGTTCCTTTAGCATAACCCAAAGTTTAAAATGTTTCCTGTCTTTTGTTTCAGTGGAACTGAGTTCAAGTCTACATCAAAGTCTCTTTTCTCTGCTTAATAAAACAAGTCTGGCCATCATTAGCAGCTGTCCAGCTATTTTTCTCTAATACCACTTAGACAACTGGAAGTCAGAACCATGGAGAAGGGCTTGGTGTCCACTGAGTGGGATTTATTAAACGACTGCCTTCCAGTACTCGTTAGGGAAGAAGGGAGCAATGGTGGCTCACTATCCAAAAGATACTAAATGAGCAAGAGGTTTCTTCTTTTATATGAACATTGTAATAGCTCCTTTACTGAGTACTCTGCAGAGTACTAGGAAATATGCTAAATCCTTCATATACAGCATCTCTTCTAACCTTAGAGCAACTTTACAAGACAGATAATTTTCTTGGAACCCAATTCTCAGAAAGATGAATGAACTTACCCAAGGTCACATAGCTTACAAGTAGCAAACCTAGGAGTCAAACTCCATTTATCTATCTCTGGAGCTTTTCCATAGCTCAGATAAGAAGCACATCTGTGTACAGAGGTACAGCTGACATTTATTGTTTATGCCAAAGAGCTTTCTCCCCATAGAAAGTAGATGCATCTTCTTATATGCCATTAGTCAAAGAACTCGTCACTAAAATTTTACTAAAATCATAACAATACACATTTCCATGGTAAAAGAGCATTATTTCTCCCCAAACTGGGGTTCAGTCTACTGAAATGAATTTTTATAGTAAGAGATCACAGAATGCTTTCTTTGAAGCATCCACTAGTCTCTGCAATGCCTACTCTCAGGGGTTATCTCATGCCCCAGCTTAAACATCAACCTCCTGTTGGTAGAGATTTTGTCCATTTTATAAACTTTTTCATCTACAGTACCAGTGCAAGTGCTTGGCCCATCGTTGGGTCCTAATGGGTATGGGTTGAAGAAAACAAGAAGAAGGAGAGGAAGAGAGGAAAACGGGGAGAGAGGGAAAGAGAAAAAAAAGGTGAGTGGAAAAAGTACGAGAAGGAAATAAAAGAGAGAGAGAAAAAGGGAGGCAGGGAAGGAAGGAAAAGGAAACGGAATTTAAGAATTCACTATACTTAGCACAATCCTCACCCGCTCCCAGACTTAATGATGAAGGAGCTGTGGCCAGATAGGTAAAATGGGTAGCAGATCTCTAGTTCTAGACAGGGCAAACATTCCCTTTTCCTTGGAGCTGGTGATGAGGCAGGAGGGGAAGCAATGCATTACCACTGATATTTTGGGCCAGAAAACCCTTTGTTGTGGGATGCTGTACTATGCACTATGATTAGCAACATCCCTGCCCTTCCCCGAGCCTGTAGCACTGCCCGCCAATCTGTACGTTTGTGGTGACAACCAAAAATGTCTCCAGGTGGTTGGGGAGAGGTAGGAGTGGGATTTGTGCATGCAGACAACACTGGCCAAGTTGGGAAACACTGGCTTAGAAAATAGTGCAATCACCAGCTGCTAACAGGTTAAAGAGTCTCTAAAATTCAGTGCTCAGACAGAAGCAGGGAGACATTTCAGGCTTTCAGTACTCAAAGCCATGGCACAAGTTGAGGAGACAACAGGAATCTGGGACCTGGCTTGATGCCACACTTCGGAGGCAGAAGAGTATTCATCAACGTGGTGATTCAGGAAATGAATGTTCTCATGGTCTGCCTGTCATTCCAGGTAAGAAGTTAAGAAATTTAATAAGAAAATTGATCTCTACGTACATGGTGAAAGAGAATCTAATGAGCAACAAGCCAGGCAGATTCAAAAGCTTCCAATTATTCTTCCTAATCCAGGCACAACCATTTTTTAACACAATTATGGACTTGAAACCCCACAGGGGAATTCAGTGGAAATCATTTAAACATTTATTTGATGTGAAACCTCTGACCCAAGCAATTTATAGAGCAATTAAAGAAGTAAGGCCTGGAAGATTTGACAGTAACGTCATTTTGGGTTTTGTTGACAAATGGTCAATGCAAATAATAATTGGTGGCATCTTAAATTAGATCCAAATGTGAATAAGAATTAAGATAGTTCCCATAGGGCTCCATACCGGATATTCTACTGTCCAATCTACAGTGCTCATTTAGCAAGCTGGAGGAGACAGTAAATTTGACTTAGATTAAATTTGCAGATAATGCAAAATGAGTGAGAAATGATGAGTACAGAAGATAAATTAAAGTTAAAATTACCAAAGGACCTGGATATTTGAGAAGCTTGGTCAGAACTCAGTGAGATGAAATTTCATGTGGAAAGGGAAATATTGCACCATTAAGTTTAGCTACATGCAAAGGTGCAAGTAATCAGATCACTGTATATGAAGGTAGGCCAGGCCAGATGAGCTGGAGAGAAACGTACTCCCCCAACACACCTTGCAAGGTGGCTTAATAACTTAGCAGAATGTGTGTCTTGGGAGATTTTGCAGCAGGGAAGCAGGAAGTAGCAGATGCAAACCTGCTTCTCCCGCTCTCCTAATTCAGAGCAAAGAATTTTGCTACAAGAAAATGGAAATGCTGGTGGTGGTTACCAAGGAACTCAGTGCTTTGCACACTATCATTGTCTCATCCTCATCACCACCATCATCATCACTTACTGAATTCCTATAGGTAGGCCAGACTGTTATAAGAATTTTATTTTGCTTTTTACTTCCTACCAGTCAGGTCCTCCTAGCTATGAAGACATTGGTATGAAGTTGTTGAGATGCACAGAGGTTCATCATATTTTTTACCCCCTAAGGTCACACAGTAAATGGCAAAGAAGGAATTATCTACCCATATTCTTTGGGAAGCAAACTGCAGCAGAAGGAACCTAAAAAGAAAACCTGGGAGATTCCTAGCACATTTAAGAAGTGGTAAATTCTATTTGTAGGCCAGAAGCCCTAATCAAAGAAATATGAAATTTGCTTTCCATCTGGTTCAACTTTCCTTTTTAGAACCTCTTTCTATAGTCTAGGAATTTGTTTGGCTGTAATAAAAACATTAACAGTGTCTCAAATAAATAGGGACTTATTTGTCACATGTAACAAGAAGACAGAGGTAGACAGACATCAGTAATGATTTCCTATTTCAACTACGTCAGGGCTAAAATGTCTGCATATTTCTTGAACTTTCTTTCCTAGCACAGGATGGCTGCTAGAGCTGATTGGGATGTCAACATTCAAAATTGGAAGGAGGTTCTGTTCTGTTTATCAGAAAGGGAAAGGTTTACTGAGGAGCCACTCCAAACAAAGTACCCTTAGAACTCACTGGCCCAAACAAGGTCCTGTGGCCACTGCAGCCCAGTGGGAATCTAGGAAAGTAGGAAACAGGATTACTGTGAATGAGTTGAAGCATAATCCATTGCCTAAGCCTGGGCCTTGGGTTCTCCTTATAGGGAAGGAAGGAGAAGTGCGTCTTTGTTAAGCTGTTAAAGGTATCTGCCACATCTCTTTCTCTTGACCCTTCATTTACACAATCCATGGTAACTTGATCTGAGCAACTGACCTATTCTAGCTAAAGCCCAGGTCAGGAAAGCAAAGATGGGTCTATTCCTGTTGGTGCTGTTTGTGGAGTGCATCAAAAGCATCAGAAATCACAGATCTAAAAATCTAGAAATAGGTTCTGAAATCTATGCCTTTCTGGGAGTGAGTGTACATGGAGGAACTTGAATATTCACTGGAGGAACTTGAATATTTACTGGAATAAGGATCGACCAGGCATTTCTGTGCCGTAAATAGAGTCATACTTAAGAGGCATCCAAAAATATGGAGGAAAACTTGGTGGAGTCTTCAGCTTTTGAGGGAGGATCACCTTTTGTAAGAGGAAAAGATTCTAGCTGACAAACAGCAATAACAAAAGAAACAAAACAAGAAAACACCAAAGAACAAAAAACTGGAAACAACCCAAACCCTTTAACTGGTGAATGTTATGTAAACAAATTGAAGATAGCCACATGAGGGAATAGTACTACTTATTGGTACAAAGGAACAATCATCTGACACATGCAAGTGCGTGTCTGAGTCTCAAAAGCATATGGCAAATGAAAGACACCAGATGAGAAAGACGGCATACTGAACACTGTTTGTATGAAATTCCAGAAAAGACAAAGCTGGTCTGTAGTAGCAAAAGCTTATCAGTGATTTTCTAGAGCTGGACAAACTACTGGAGGTGACAGGAATGTTCAGTATGTTGATTGTGGTGACAGAATGTGTTTGTCAAAATTCAGTAAGGTATCTTCCTAAACTGGATGTCTTTTGATGTGCATATTATACCTCAAAAAAGTTGCTTTATAACTTTAAAAATCCTGTTTATGCCCCTTTCTTCATATTTTTTTAACATCCTCTGTTCCTAGCCAAGTTCCTTCTGGAAAATTCCAATTTTGCTTTGGCAGAACTGCAGTAGAAGTAAAGGCATTATATAAAGATACAATTAACATTTAAACTGGGAGGGCTGGGGATATAGCTCAGTCGTACAAGTGCCTGCTTGGGAAGTGCAAGGTCCCGAGTTTGATTCCCAGTACCAACAAAACAAAACAAAACAAAAAAACATTTCAACTGGAAAACTTTGAGTAAAGCAGATTGCCCTCCACACCGTGAGTGGACCATGTCCAATCAGTTGAAAATTTCAGGGATAAAGACTAACCTGTCCAACAAGAAGGAGTTTGCTGGCAGCCTATCTTTGGACTTGAACTGCAATATCTACTTTTCCTTGGGTCTGTGCTGCCGATCTGCCCTGCTCATTTTGGATTTGCCAAGCCTCCGTGATGATGTGAGCCAATTCCTTAATATAAATCTCTCAATTCATTTATAGATAGACAAATAGACAGACAGATAGGTAGACATGTATTGAATCTGTTTCTCTGAAGACCCCAGAATAATGCAGACAGGCAAAGGTTGAAACTGTAGAGTGCTGTAAAGGTCTAGGCATCGTATAAAGGTCTTTATAACTGTATAAAGTTATCACTCAAGATTTAGCACTGAAAGCTGAGTGGGATGGCACATACCTGTAATCCCAGCATGCTGTGAGGCTGAGGGAGGAGGAGTGAAAGTCTGAGCCCACCTTGGTCAAATTAGTGACTTAGCGAGATCCTGTCTCAGGATTTAAAAAAGAACTGGGAATGGAGCTCAGAGTGAAGGCCCCAAATTCAATCTCCAGTACTGAAAAAAAAAAAGGCTTAGCAGTACAGAGGGGTGTTTAAAAAGACGAACTCATGTTTAATTTTCTAAGACTCCCCAACTCCAAGAAAGGGACCCTAAAATCACCTATGTATCAATAAGGATTAAATGAGACATCAATACAAAAGAATTCTCACTCTACCATTAATGACATTTACTACCAAAGGATGACTTTTCCAAGGTCACACCGAGTTAATCAAGCTTCCCCACTCCTTGGCCATGCTTCACATACCTGAAGAGTGTCTCTTCTTTGTATTACATGACAACTGTAGTAGACCACACTACTCTGAAACTTAACTTTAATTCTAGTTTACACTTGAATTAAAGTTCCAATTGTGGCAGGAAGCACTGTAGTACTTTTACCCTATTATGTGCTATGATCTGGAGTTTTAACCTGTTGTTATGGCTTGTGTCTAAATATTCCTCCAAACCGGATATGGTGCCTATAATCCCAGCACTCAAGAGGCTGAGGCAGGAGGATCATTGCAAGTTCCAAACCAGCCTGGGATACAAAGTGAGCTCAAGACCAGCCTGAACTGCATAGCGAGACCCTGTCTCAAAAAGGAAAAATAAATAAATAAATAGTTCCCAAAAACCCCATGCAATCATAGGAGAGGCCTTTTCAGAGATGGCTGGATCTAGAATGTGTGATGCTGAGATTAACAGTGTATGATTATTAAATTAGTCCCCTGATTGGTTTGGCACCTGCCGTAAGCCAGGTAGCCTAGATAGAATATAAAAGGGGCAAAAAGAACCTGCTATTGTTCCCTTGTTGCTGGTTGTTTGCTTTTGCTGCCTACCTGCCTGCTGTGAACTATTTCTTCCCTGCGATGCCCCTCTGCCATACCGCCCTGCCTTAGAGCCAGCTGACTCTCAACTGAAACCTCTACAAACTGTCAGCCAAATAAACTTTTCCCCCTTTGACTTTAGGTGTTTGATATTTTGTCTCAGTAATGAGAAAAGTAGCTAATATACCTGCTTCCAACTTATTTCCACTGGCTTTATTTTCTTTGTCACCATGACCAGCAGGCTGTGAGAAACCTGTGTATGTCACATGACACTGCTTTCTCAGCATTTCCTTCCTGAGCCTTCTCAGGGGCCCTGTTCTCCAAGATAGCCTTGTATCCACCATAATATAATATCTTGGTCTGAATACCTGAGTGTTTCAGTGATAGGGACCATCATGAAGGAGAATGAGTGAGATGGATAGATGTCTCTTGATTTAATCAGTCAAATGAGATTAAACTAATGGCATTTCAGAGAGTTTTCTGAGTAATTTTTTCCTCAGGAACTCACTACTAAACTTAGTTTGCAACTTTGCCTGGCCAGAGTTGACAGCTAAGGCCAAGGGAAGGGTGGAGCAGAGGCAATGGTTCAGAGATTATCATAGTTTGCATCTGGGTGTTCAGCTCTGTTGCAGTCAGGATTTACTAGGGAATAGATTTAATACAGGATACATAATTTATAGGATTATTTTATAATATTCACCCAAACAAATGCAGAAGAGTGCAGGAAATCTGTCCACTCATTATACACCCAAAGAATCCAGCTGAGGGCCTGGATCCCATGGCAATGTCCTGCATGAGTCCAGCTGAAGATCTAGAGCCCATGACAATGTCCTCCATGAGTCCAGCTAGAGGCTCATGATAAAGTCTCATGCAAGTCTATATCAAAGGTCTGCACTTGGAAGACCCAAAGGTCAGTGGTGGGAGTTAGGAAGTCTGCACTAGCAGGATGAAGGATCTGTGCCAGTAGGCTGAGGGATCTACACTGGAGCCAGGAAACGATGCTCAAGGTAAGGACCAGACCTCCACTGAAAAGGATCACAGACATCGTAAGCAACAGTGAGGACCCAAGCTCCTCAGATGATAACAGCTGTTTCCTGTTTATATCAGGAAAGCCAGTATGACAAGCTTCCCCAGGAGAATCAACAGCACACCATATTCTCCTACAGTTCTCTTTTTTATGCTGTAGGCAACAATGCTCAAGTGGGCCTTCCACATCCAGAACCACACTGATTCAGTTCAGCTGTGTGTTACAAGCTGACCATTAGTTAACCCAGTTAATTCACCGTAAGCTCTTTCACAAAGAGTCTTCTAAGGGTCCTTATAAGAAGAGAGCGCAACCGCTCAGTCCCAGAACTGCCAGCTCCACCTTTGACACCATCACCTACTCTGCTTCCTATGTGACCTGAAGAATGGCTGCCTTCGTCCTCACCTCTATATTATCTTTGGAGTGGGCAGAAGGTTTGAGGCCTCCCAGTTTTGGCAGGGTTGACTTGGAGTATGCAGTGGCTTTCATTTTCCCAGGCCTAGGTCTCTTGGCCAGGAAGCTAGCTAGCATAAGAATATGCCTGTGGAAAGTTCTGGAAAATTCTGCCTCTTGCTCATCAGCTTCCTCGTTCCCTCTGGGATGATCATGAGTTTGTGGCCATACTCAACACCCTGTCTCTCACTTTCTCAACATTATTTTTAATTCTTTGTCTTTTTGAGACAAAGTTTCACTACGCAGTTCAGGCTGGCCTTGAACTCACTTTGTAACCAGGTTGGCCTCGAACTCACAGTGATCCTCCTGCTTCAACTTTCTCAACATTAAAGGTGAAATAGTCACATAGGAAATGTTCAAAATTGATCCTGTCAGGATGGAGAAGGGAGGGGCTGCTGCTGATAGACTGGGAGTGCGTCTCGTACAGGCCGGAATCAGAGGTGACACCAAAGGGTCTGTAAGCACTTGAGGGATTGCCAAGGGGACCACAGCACAGGGTAGAATATGACCACTTGGTGGAAAGACACAACTAAGCCCACAAAAGACCTCTATCAGGCTCACTAGGAGGAGTTTTCTACCTCAGTATTCTCTAAAGATGGGAAACAGGGAGTGCTCTAGCCCTGGAAATGTCCAGGTATGGAAGCCAGCAGCACCCTCCAAGGATGGCTCAGAGGAGGAACAGTTAAATGAGACTCCTGGGTTTGGCAACGTTGGGAGACATTTTGGTTGTCATAGCTGGGGAAGGAAAGCATGGCATCCTTAAATAGAGGCTAGGGCTGCTGCTCAGCATCCTACAGTGTTCAGACAGCCCCCATGACAATTAGTTGGCCCAAAATATGAAAAGAGCTAAGGCTGAGACTCTCTGGATTAAATAAACTATAAGTTTGAATCCAGATTAGTCACCCTCCAATCTATCCGGTTACTCAGGAGACTGAGGAAGGTAATCAGTGCCATGCAAACACGATTTGGAATGCAGGAGGATGGTGCAGTAAGATGCGCAAGTCGATGAGTCTCAGAAATGTATTTTCCGTTTCAGACATTGTGGGCTATATTTTGGGACTCTGGCCATCGTTTCTGTAGCCAAAACTATGAGCCTGTTATTCTGCTATTCTCCAAAAAGCACATTTTATGTTCCCACACTTCTGCCTCCTTCCACCTACAGTATGGAAGGTGCCACACACAAATCTAGAGACAGGGTGGGCTGGGGAGAGGTAGAGAACAGCACAAAACAAGCAGAGAGGCCTACCATGAGGTTCCCCCAAAGCCTCTAAACATACCCCCATATCACTTCTAAAATGATATTTTAATATTCTTTTGATGCCTTCTGGATTGCAAAATTTATTAAATCCCAGAAAAGTCCTACTACAAAGAAATTCATTGCTGCTAGATTTACCACACTCACAATCAGATGTCTCTGCTGATTACTGAATGGGTATCAAGCATGTTATTTAACCTTTCTGATCCTCAGATTTCTCATTAGAAAATAGGATGAATAACCCTGACCTCATAGGTACACCTGCTGTGAGAACGAAATATACATAACAACTACACACAGTCTCAGGTACATAATACTTATATCATATCAGTTATGATTTATATGATCACCTCCTCACAGGACTTAGATAGCATGTGGTGTTGGGTTAGGTGCCAAACAAGGAAATTATGCCATCTTGCAATTCACAATCTAACACAGAAATTATCTTGCTCTAATGGCAGTTTTCCATTATTATTAACCATAAAGATTAAATAGTTGTCAGTCAATAGATACACACAATCTCATCTAATCCTCCCAACAGCCCAGGAGGTGTTAGCCAAGTCTACCTACAGATGAAGAGACTATAAAGCAGCCCCTAAGTGATTTGCCCAAGGTCACATTTTGTGGCAGAGGTGGACTGGAGTTCAGTAAACCCAAGTCCTGAGCTCCTAACCACTGCTCCTTGCTCCCTTTTCAGCTGCTTCCTCTGTCTGACCCCACCTGGATATCTTACAGCCTTTCACTACAGCAAGACAGAGCCACAAAACCTTCCCTGGCACCAGTGTTTGCACGACCAGTGACAGTTGAAGGTAGTTCCCCCTCAATGAGCTATTTTCATTTAGCAAAAATAGCCCCTTAAATGTAAAAGACTCACAGCCTGTCATCTCTTAAGGGCTATCGTACAAGCGTATGAGCTACTTTCCATATTCCAAGAAGTTCCTCTAAAATAACACACAGTTACTCTCAGTGAAGCCAAAAAGACTAAAATGCAACATTTCATTGATTTAAGTTGCAGATACACTACTTCTCTGTGGGAATGCTAGTTATTTCAAACTGCTTAGAAACCGATAAACAGTTCTTTAAATCTTGTGTAAGTTAAAATGGGAAATTAAAATAGGACATGTTTCACAGTAAAAATATCACTAAATCTTGAACTTCATAGAGGCAAAAAAATATAAATGTCTTCAGGGATAGAGTATCTGAAAGTTACTGAGCTAAAAAGACACAGCACAAACCATAAACAATCGAGGTTACAGACAACATGCCGAGGGGTCTAGAGAGAAGGGATATAGTGTATGAAGCATCTGGGTGCCTGCTTCACCTATGCACAGGGACACAGCTGCCAGAGTCCTGCAGAGTGGACATTACCACATCCACCACACAGGTTCCTAGACCCTGACCAGAGCTGCCTGGAAGTTCTAGACTCATCAGTAAGATCTTGGACAGCCTGTAACCTGAGTGGCTGGTTCAAAACAAAGAGAAAGATTCTTTTGGAAATCTAGAGTTAGGAAACAGAGACAGAGGCAATATTTGACAGAGGCAGAAGTTAGGAAGCCTTGTGAAAAGTTGTCTTCTGATTGAAGAAGCTGTGGGGAAGGCAGTGGACCCCAGAGTGGTCAGGAGTTATGCAGGAATAGGAACACATAGTTGGTATGAGAGTCCATCCATAGACAAGGACAGAGAGGGAGAAATATTTCATGAGGCATGGGACCTTAGATGTGGCCCTAGTTCCATGAAGACTGAGCTAAATTACACAGACCCGATCTCTGAGTTTTCTGATATTTGCAGTGTATTCTTGCAACAAATCCTGCTTTGCTTAAGCTAGCATAAGAGAGTTTCTCTTCTTAACACACAAATAAACCTGATTAGATTAGCCTATCCATACCTTTAAGGAACCTCCTTAAAATCATATCAGAGTCAGGATTTCTAGAAGAGAAAAATCATAAGACACAAACTGACCTGGAATCTTCATAAATCTATAAAGATATATATTTCTCACCCTGAGGAGTAGGGATCCCACAGGGGAAATAACTGTTGAATCTCCTTGGAAATGTCACCTGGGAATGGAGAAAAGGGCCCATAGGGGTGTGACCCTAGATGTTCCTTGTGGTGATGCCAAGCTGAAGGTGAATAAACACTGTTCTGTTGACCAGATTATTTTATTGATGTTACTCTATACCTACTTTCTCTTCTCTGCCCTGCCATAGGTTGAAGCATTGCCACATTCTGTATCTCTCCCTGGATTGACACCCTCATCACCGTCTCATGAGAAGTTCATGCTTCCCACATTGACCATGCTCTTGCCCAGGTAGCTTGCATGTGACTCCTAATCACATGAGAGAAAAATGACAACATGTAAACTCTAAGTCCAGGCCTTCAGGAGCCCTGTCCGATATATATCAGCCTTACCACAAGAGGGCAATGTTCTTCCCAAACTGCTGATTTCAACAGAATGAGAGACACATGTGGCAACCTAAACAGAAACCAAACCTTGGACTGGAGTGAAGTTGAATGGAGCCCATGAAAGATCAGGAGAGCTACTCCTGGCCCACTATAGGCACAGGAAAAATAAATCTTATTGGGCTGGGGATTTAGCTCAGCGGCAAAGCGCCTGCCTGGCAAGCGCAAGGTCGTGAGATCAGTTCCCGGTACCGGAGAAAAACCAAAAAAAAAAAAAAATCTTATTGCTGCTGACATGTGCTGTTTGTTATGTAACACTGCTATGGAAGTGGTTAAATGATAAGGATCCTTTAAAAGATTAAATTGAATGATCTTGCATGGGGAATTCACTGAAGGAGCAGCTGGGGCCACAGCAGCTCAGTGAGTCCAAGGGATGCTGCCTATGATGGCAGCAGAAACACCCCTAAGGGACTAGAACTTTAGGGCACAGGAGGTGGGCTAAAGGTCCAGTTTCTCATTTCCTTGAGGAGAGACTCCTCTTGCCCAACCATGCAGATTTAGTTGTATTTAACTAAATAAAATATGATAGATTTCCCAAGTACCTTAGCTGCCTGAGGCTGGTTCTGCCAGTTTCTCAGCTGTCCATCAACTTTCTTCAGCTCCTTCTTCCACCGTGATGCAAGCGGAACTTGATACATGACTATCAGCCTCTCTGGTAGTTACCTGCAACCAATGGGCTGACTTTTACCCAAAGTGATGTGAGCAGAAGAGATCAGTGCTTCATTTGTGCTGGTATAGCAGGGAAGTGGGCATGCCTCCTCTACTTTCCATTTCCTGCCAGCTGCAGACAGAGACAGTGCTTTAGGACATGCTAATCAAACGTTGTCCAATAGACTAGATATTTGTTACCCAGGCACAGTGAGATTAAAAATCTTGTTCCAGAAAACACACACAAAGTAATTGCAACATTGGTTAGTTCAGTTGAGTTTTTTCCATAGCAAGACATTCCAGATGAAGGAAACAGTGCCTGGGTTTACATTTTAATGCAAGTGCCTTTGTGTAGCACTGTATTAGGAAATAGTAGAAGCACAAGATGCCTTGTATTATGGTTTGTGTCTGGATGTCTCCCCAAAGCCTCATGCAGTCATGGAGCAGGCTTCTAGAGTTTATGATTGATTCATGGTCCAATGCTGGGATTATGGGTGTGAGTGCTACACCCGCCCTGGGGCAGATAGCTTGCGTACAATATAAGGGAGGGAAAGAGGCTGGCCTGTTGCTCTTCCCTTTTGCTCTTGTTGTTTCGCTATCTTCTGCAGCCATGAATTGTTGCCCTCTGCCATGTGCCACTCTGTCTTGGAGCCAGCCGAGTATGGACTGAAACCTTCACAAATTGTGAACTAAATAAACCTTTCCTTCCTTAATTTTTGGCATCAGCTTTTTTGTCTCAGCAATGAGAGAAAAGTAACCAAGACACCATGGATCCAGGTTCCTGAATATCCACATGGGATGGGCTGCCTACCAACCTGGAATGCCTGCCCTGGACACAAAAGAGAAACAAACTTTTCTTTTGGATGGGTCATTGCATTGTGAGGTCTCGTTCCCATAGCAGTTCACTTTTCCCTAAGTTAGGGGAATTAATCATCTCTTTGTGGTAGACAGTTGTGACAGTTTTTAAATGCACATGAGAAGACACTCAGCCAAGATCTTCTAGGGCTCATTCATACTGGCTGAATCAAACATTAAATGGTAACAAGACACCGACTTTTCTGGCTATAGGACTAGACTCAGCTCCTATACTTACAGGGCAATGTATCCATACATTCACAACTACTGAATCCCAGCTCTGTGCCTAAACCTAGGCCAGGCACTGGAAGCAGTGCTGAACAATATTATTATTGCTGCTCTTATAGGTGCCAAAGCAGTTACTATGGACCCATCCTAGTCTGGGGCGGAAAGCTTGTGGGCTGGGGTATTTAGAGCAAAAGCTGGGGTAAATAGAAGGGCCCAGTACTTCCTGGTTTGCAAATAACACACACACACACACACACACACACACACTCAGAGGGCTGCCTGCATTAACAGAAAAGTTGTGCTTTCTGTAGAACTATTCTTACTTTTGAATGTCTTACAGCGTTCCATAGGAGGAAAAACATCATTTAAAAGGTTCTAAAATAATCTTGGGGCTGGGGATTTAGCTCAGTGGCACAGTGCCTGCCTGGCAAGCACAAGGTCATGAGTTCAATTCTTGGTACCGGAAAAAAACCCAAAAAAACAAAAACAAAACAAAACAAAACAAAACAAAAAACAAAAAAAAATAAATAAAAGGTTCTAAAATAATCTTGATTAAACGAAAGGGAAAGAACATATCTCTCCAACACAAGCGGGAGAGAAAAGGCCTTAATGCTCCTCAAAGGCCTGAGGTTGCAGAAGGTATTAAATCTTAGCATTTCTTTGATTAGTCGTTCGTTCATCAAATACTTGTGGAACACCACTGTGATCCAGGCGCCCTGTAGGCGTGGAGCAAGGCCGCGTTGCTGTGGGAGAGCAGACTCACCGAGTGGGAGGTGGAAGCCTATGGATGATCAGTTACCTGTCAGGCAACATCTGCGTACGGATGGGGCCTGGGGATGGAATGCAGAGGCTGGGAGCCCAGGAGAGTTGGAGCCCAGGAGAGACGGAGCCCAGGCCAAGTGTAGACTCTTCATTTCGACTTGCAGTTAGATCACTCCCTCAGGATAGTATTGTTGTATTTCCTTGGCTACCAATCATGATCTTAAGCATTTTCCCCTTAGAGCCAGGAACATGCACAAAATACTTTTGCAAGCCCAAGAATTCCGTCATGCAATGTGCTGTGTGTGACCACCTAAGACGGGCACAGATGTATTGAATCACTGGATGCTCAGGCAGAAGCATAATTTTCCAACCAGTATCAACACCATGTTGTCAGGGAACACGGAGGACTCACCAGGGAGGAAATTTGCCAGCCCTGGTGGAGGGGGGAATAGACCTCTTCTACTACAAGGACAACCACAGGACCAGCTCCGGCAGCCAAAATGTGGGCGACAGCCTCCTACCACCTTCTATTTATTGTTGCATCTTCTCTTAGCACCCATGGCACTTAGAACCTCAGGAGCTGGGCTGATGACCTGCCTTCAGATCTGAGAACCTAAGGGCAGAGGAGACTTGAGCAGCTATGTGCATTCAGCCCATTGGACAGTGTGAGCTTTCAAGTAGGGGCAACCTAGGGAAATCAGCTGAGAAGCAGCTTCATCTTCTGTTGCATAGAAGCCACGTGCTCCTTGAAGGGATCATGTGTTTACTCGGACTAGCCTTAGCTCCGATCACATCCTCCTTTTTGCCCAACGAATGTGTGTGTGGGTGACTGGAAAGCCGTGGTGGGATTGTGTGGGTTATGGGTGGAAATCTGCAAGAGCGAGACAAGTCCTAAGGTCTACAGGGATGGCGAGGAGGTTGTCGGACGTCACAAGTTCCAAGCCCCTCTAGAAAAACCCAGCCCCAAAGCGTCCATCCTTAGCGCGCAGCCCTTTTGCACCCTGAGATTAGCCCTTCAGGTCCCTGCTCCCTTTTGTAGGTTCCAACATGGAAGGCCCCCCGGGTGAGGCTGGAGAGGAAGGAGTTTACTAAATTGGGTTGGAACCAAGGCGTCGAGGATAGGAGGAATTAATCGGAGGTGGGGAACGCGGACGGGACCAGGGGAGAGAGCGGGGCCACTGTATCGTCACTCGCAGGAAGATGGATGATTTCCCGGGCCGCGCGTCCGGCGGCTCTGTGCGGAGACGTCAGAGCGCTCGGGTCCGTGTTGGAAGAGCCCCCAGCCCCTCCCCGCGCCAGGGCTTCTATATAAAGTCGGGGCCCTAGTGGAGGCTACAGCAGTGGCGCAGACGGCGGAGGTGGTGGCGGAGCTGCTCCGAGGTCGGGTCCTCCCGTCGCTGCTCCGCGGGGAGAACACACTCGCCACCCAGCCTCGCCCAGCCTGGCCGCGGCGCTCCGAGGGCTTCCCACCGGGATCATGCGGCGCCCTGAACTCCCGCTCGTCCTGCTGGCGCTGGTCCTCTGCCAGGCACCCCTGCGGCCAGCCGCCCCGGTGCCGGAGGGCGGAGGGACAGTGCTGGCCAAGATGTACCCACGCGGCAACCACTGGGCGGTGGGTGAGTGTCCCAGTGGGGAGAGTCGTGCGCTCCTGCGCTCTGAGGGCTCGGCCAGCCAGAGGAGACCTGGGTTTGGGTTTGCTCCGAAACACCTATGGCAATCTCCCCAAACTCCACCCGACCCTTCCCACTCCCGAGAGTCTGTGGGTCTGCTTCCTTGATCCTTTCCCGCTGGCTTCGCGTCTGTGCTCACCCTGTTTTCCCCAGGGCACCCCCGCCAGCGCTCAGCTCTTCAATGAAACCCAAGCTTGAATGCAGATTACGCTCCCAGTACCTCCCCGCACCTACTCAGTACCTGCTTTTGTCCACCTGATCTCTACCCTGCCTGGCGTGAATTCTTTTCTTGAGCAACTTGGGGAGCGAGGTCCCCGGAGGGTGTCTCGGATCCCTGGCCCATCCGGCCTTTTCAACTCCGATCGCCAGGGGCTGGAATCTGCTGCGCGACTGCGCCGGGCAGAGCCACAGGTGTGAGGACCTGGGAGCAGCGCTCCCATCCCGGGTTTCAAATCCGGTCAGACTGAATCTCGCCTGCATCTGCGGCTCTCCTGGGTTATCTCAGTTCCCTCCCCCTTTGCCGGGAAATTCCTTCCCTTGTCCGTCCTTCTACCCATCCCTACCTCTTTCCAGCCAGCGCACCGGGCGCTTCAGAAATCTAGCCTCCTCTCCTGCTCCTTCTGGCCTCTCTTTCCTGGACCCCCAGCTCTTCCTCCGTGTCTTTAGATCAGCGACTTCGCACTCCTCTCTCGCTTTTCTCCCATTTCCTCTGCCAAGACGTCCTACTGTCCAGGCAAGGCTGGGAGGTTTCTTAGTCCAGGAATCCTGTCGGTGAAGACTCCAGAGCCCGGTGTGGGTGGGGCTGGGGGCTATCTGCGGGGTCTGCGGTCTTGGGTGCGATGCACCTAGAGCAGTCCTGCAACTGAGATGCAACTAGTGGCCTGGCAGTATCGCCCTGTCCCGACGCTATCACCCCGAGTCTGGGCCTCTTGAACTCTCCCAGAATAGCTTCGGACAAATGCGAAGGATCCAAAGTCCTGGGACATCCTTCCGACCAGGCAAATGCAATAGCTTCAACATTTCCCGGGAAGCTAGTCCATTCCTGAAGAGACTGAAGGCGTGTGTGTGTGTGTGTGTGTGTGTGTGTGTGTGTGTGTGTGAGAAGGACTATTTTTTTTAAAAATCAACTACTTAGAAGCAGGCAAAGCGTGTTGGAAACGTACTCATTAATTCAAGTATCAACTGATTCACAGGTTCTCCTTGCCACTTCGAGGAAGAATTTTGGGGAAGGGTTGGAACTAGAACTGCTTCCTGGGCTTCTCAGTGTTGTATGCACTTTGTCAGAGAAGCAAGAAGCTTGGTTGTAATAGAGCAGGTTCTATAGTTGCGAGAAGTATCAGCTGGCAAATCCTGGCAGGTCCAGGCCCAGAGGATTTGTACCCAGCCAAGAACCCAGCAGCACCGAGTGAAGGGGTTTGCATGGGGAAGCTGAGAAATCCTGCATTTTCAGAATGAGGATACTAGAAGGTGTCAAAGAACCCACACTTAGACGCGATGATTTTTAAATAGGGTTTCTGGGACCCTAGACCTAGTGGCTGTATCATCTGGTCCAGCCACCAGCCAGTGGGATGAGCAGGAAGGGTGGGGTGAGACTTCCAACTTTTTTTTCCTCATCTATTTTTATACTAAAGTGCTTCACTATTAGGTAACCATTGCAGGCCAAAAGGAGGACACCAGAGTTAGCTGGGAAGCTAGCATCAGATTATTTCTGGTGCAAGCCAAGCTGACCCGGATTTACTGTTGTTCTGGAGCACATCTGTCCCCAGGTGTTTAAGGCATCTTTGTTCTTTCACCCTTTATTGTGGTACACAGTATATCTAACCCAAAAGCATAGCATCCAGTGGTGACTCCAAATACCATTTTAAAATCTATTCATACATGCACACTTTTTCCTTTTCCTCCCTTTGCTGGCTGTGGAGTTGAAGAAGAGCAAGGAAAAGGGAAATGAAGTAGGATATCACATTTCAGCCTACAACTATGCTGTACTTGAGGAGTTTGCTAAGGTAGACATACTGTTGGAATACAAGCACTGGCAAGGATGAATAATGTTAGATTTCAAATTTAGCTTTCAGTTATGCTAAAACAATACCTATTCTCTCCAATCACCAAAGACATGCAGTTTAAACTAACATACATATTTTTGTCCACAAGGAAGCTGGCAGCACGCATTTGCAGGCTTGTTAAGTGAATTGCTTCTTCCAGCTGAGAAAAGCACGGTGCAGCAAAGGAAAATAAGATAAGAGCTTGCAAATATAACACATTCCTATGTGATCCGGTGCTCATGGAAGTGTTCTGCTTACACAATGGAAATATATGTAAACACTAACAGTGATGACTATTCTATCTGCTCCCATGAAATGCTCCCAGCTAAGGCTCTAACTGTGGTATGAAGCATGTCCCAGAAGGCTGAATTGGGAAATACTAGTATTCAGCTGCAAAATGGCTTGACATAGTAGTGCTGCCTCAGAAAATGAAATTTAAAGTGTGATGGAGTTCCAGGGCTGAGGGTGCAGCTTAGCGATAGAGCACTTGCCTAACATGTCCTAGGCCTCAAATTCAATCCTCAGCATTCTGGAGTGTGACTCCAGAAAAACTAATACTTAAAAGTACTCAACACTTTTATCTATACCTTGATGTATACCTCCTTAAGTTAGGATAATTTTCAGGTTTTGACTTTAAGGAAATTCATTGATGTTTCAAATCTCCCCTTCAGTGGTGTCTTTAAATGATTAAAACAGACAGAAGCTCCACCCTATGCGCCCAGCAAGATTTTATTTTTCTAGAGCCTGTCTTTTGTCTATGCTGAGATCTCCATTTTTTTTTTATATGGACGTGTGACAGATGATGATGATGTTGCCATGGAAACAACAACGCTTTGGATGACAGTAGCCAGCTCAAAAGTGAAATAGTACCTAGGGAATGTGTGCTTCCCTGGAGTGTTATGGATGGCATGCTTTCCTTAATAACCAGTTTGTAGCTAGGGGTAGAGGGTTTAACACCACACATACCCTTCAGGCAAGTCCTGAAATTAAGTCCAATGCCATAAGGATCTTTATTAAATAAATCACAGAATGGGCAATGACTTTATCCTTCCATTATAGAAAAGTCCACAAATTTATTCAAGCCTGTCAAAAATGAGTTCTTATCTGCAGAAATGTCTACGTCACCTCTCTGCTTAGTTGGCAATAACTCCTCTCTCATTTCCAGCATCCTAACCTGAAGATAGGCCATTAGGGAGGACAAGAGTGACTGAGGTCGTTAGTGGGAGCATGAAGGTTCCAATCCAGCCTTCCAATCATCGTAATTCAATTTCTTCCACACCAATGAAGCTGATGCATCAGCGCCTCCTGGGAGGTTGTGCAACAGTCATCACTGCTAGGGCTGAGCGCAAGGTTGTTTAGTGGGTAGACAAGTTGACCAAGCAGATGAGTGAAGAGCCAAGCATTCTGTATTTCAGTCCTTTGGCCTAGAAGTATCCTCTATAGGACCTTGCAATTATGTGAAGTCTCAGCTCACAGTGACTTGGCAAGCACTCATACTTAAGATCTCACTTGAAGGTTCCCCAGTACTCACAGCGTTAATTTTTATGAGTCACATAATGAGATGAGATATGCCAATGTACAATCCCTATTCCTTTTATAACATTAGAGGGCCTTTGGTAGACCTTATCCTTGTGTCCACACCCAGACTTGAGGTGTTGCTTCCTTACATTCTTAGGAAGGTAAAAGATACTTTGAAATAGTATAATGTCCTAGAATTTGGACTCTGAGCTGATTTCAGTTCTTTGTTTATACCTGTGTCTCCTCTGGCAAGACTTATTCTGAACGAATTTATTTTGGTGGACACTACTATGGTGTGGATCAAATGAAACAATCCACATTTAAACATTCTGTTAGCTGTGAATTGCAGGGGCTAGGACAGCAACAAAGTGATGATAAAGACTTCTTTGTTGGCAGACAGAGCTGCTGGGAAGGGGCCTCTTTCAATTTTAGGTGGCCGAAGATCTTTCAAATATTATTTCTGTGATATTTGCCTTAAATACTTCTAGTGCCAGTCTGTGGTGCAACCACAAAGACCTTTCCTTTGTGTGCTTTAAGCCAAAAACACCAAAGTTTTGTTTGATATTAGAAATTTCACACTGGGCAATAAAGCCCAGTTGCAGAAACATGGGGAAACCAAGTGAATAGAGTCAAATAATGTAAGTATGGTTAAACAGGGACTAAAGTGTTAAGAAAGCAGAATTTGAATTCTATGCCATCTTCAGATCCTGTATTGCATGCATGTCTTCAGTGCTTTGGTCTCCATACCAGCAGCTCTCATTTATTTGTATGGTCAGTACACATCCCTGGAGCCACTGAGACCCTTCCACTGGCTACTTTGTACATCCAAGAAAAATTTCTGCATTATGTGGCTGGCAAGTGTTAGTCAGAACTTGTTTTCAGCTTGTTTTTCATTACACTCTTAACAAATCGTAATTTCTAGGTGACATCTCCTAGATTCAATCTCAGCTCAAGTTCTGAGAAAAAGTTTAAATGAAAAATTCCTTTGATACATTTGTATTACAGACAAGAGCAAGGCAACGTTGTTTTTTTTTTTTTTTTAATCAGACAAAGAAACACACCAAGACTTTTATTTTCAGCAGCAATTCACAATCGGCTGAGAAAGATGTTTAAATTTCATCTTTCAGTTGGGAACAGAAGTCAGTACCCACAGAATTGGTTATAGAATTTTAGATCTGGAAGCTTCCTTGAATTTAATCTAGCCCCCCTCCCCAATTCATTTATAGTTGAGGGAATTAAAGACTGGGGATGCGAGGCAACTTGGCTGAGGTCACCCAGCTAGTTAGTAGAGCAGCTGGAACCAAACCCACGGTTCCTGGGGTACAGTTCTGAATTTGGCCCAGCTCATGGCACATTATGAACAGAGCAAAATCCCTGCCTTATGTAAACTAACTCTTAATCATCCACTGCAGTTCAGCCTGCACGTAAAAGGAAGCAGCACAAATACTGTACAGTAGGTGTTTCTTGTTTGTTCATTCATTCTCCTTGGTTAGATTTGTGGCATTCTGGTTTGTTTCTGTTTTTGTTTTTACAGGGCACTTAATGGGGAAAAAGAGCACAGGAGAATCCCCACTTGTGCTTGAAGGAGATGGCCTGAAGGAGCAACTAAGGGAAGCCGTTCAGTGGGAAGAGGCTACAAGGAATTTGCTGGGCCTCATAGAAGCAAAGGGGAACAGAAGTCATCAGTCACCTCAGCTCAAGTCCTTAAGCAACCACCAGCCTTCTTGGCACACAGAGGATAGCAGCAACTTGAAAGATGTAGGTTCAATGGGCAAAAGTGACATCAAACATACTTGGGAGGTGGGGTGGGAGATATATAAGGACACCTGGAAAGAGGAGTTTGATTAGGGGAATATCAAATTGCTTATGCTACATGTCTCCATAGCTACCACATAGGTCAACATCAATGCATGCTAGGCAAACTAGTAGACAGTTTCCATGCTCTATTTTGTTATTGGCAGAATAGATTACTGCTCCTCTTATTTTTTTTTTTTTTTTTTTTTTTCCTCCGGTACCGGGAACGGAACTCATGACCTTGCGCTTGCCAGGCAGGCGCTTTGCCGCTGAGCTAAATCCCCAGCCCTGCTCCTCTTAATACATAAAAAAGTTGTTGTTTCCAAGCTCTGGTGTAGGAGTTTTATTAGCAATTGTGTTTATTGAAGTTATGCACTGTGAGCCCTACAAGAATATTTTGATAGTGAAGCTATGAACTATATTTGAGTAAATCTCTATAGGTCTGTAGATATATTTAGTTTTGATAAGCACCAGTGGAAGGAAGAGCTTATTCACAGATATTTTTAGAAGAGAGTATTCTTGTTTGTATGCAAGAAGTATTTCTTCCTGTTTGTTCCATGGTCACCTGGCTCAGGTTTAATTCTGATATTTCAAAGCTTAGTGAATACATCTGGGGCCAGCTAATATGCCCTGAATATAATTTTATAGAGGACATGAAAAATATTAATAGGAAATTCTAGCAATATTTATTTACAAAGTAAATAAAACAAAGGGGAGCATACATTTTATAGGAAGAAAGCAAGACAACTGAAAATGAGGTAATTATCATAACTTTAAAGAAGTTTCTGTGAAATGTATAATAAAAGGTAAAAACAATAATTGCCATGATTATAACTGCTAGTTTTCATGAATGTTTAGTATAATCCAAGTAAGTAGTCTCTCTCTCTCTTTTTCTCTTTCTCTTTCTCTTCCTCTCTCTCTCTCTCTCTCTCTCTCTCTGCTTTATACTCACTGTAGTGTTAGTAGGAAGATTTTGTACTCTCTTGTTCTGGAGATTGAACCCAAGGCCTCCCAACATGCTAAGCACCTGCTCTGTAACTGAGCTGCAGCCTATTTTAGAGATAAGAAAACTGAGACTAGTCACAGAACTTTCCTTTGGTGAAATCAGGGCAAAAGCCTGTGCTCAGTCTGCCTCAGACCATCTGTACCCGCAGGATCTCCAGGGAATGGTCCTCATGGATCTTAAATATGCAGAATACCTGTATCTAGCACTAGCAGGCCTTCTTTCTCTTTGTTTTTGGCAATGCATAATACTACTTGTCATTCACAAAGCTTGGAGACCCTGCTGGTTCATTCTTTCATGGTGGCTAGCTTTTTGATTAACGTCACTTTGCAGAGCCTTGGAGCTGGCTTTGCCGAGTCTCAGCCGGCTTCCCTGGAGGAAGGCTGCTTCACTGCTGCATGTCTCCTGAGGGTTCTCTATACCAAATGCAGACTAAAAGTTAAATTGTTGCATGAGACATGTAGAGAGAAAGCCTTCAGTAGCTTTTATTAGAAAAAAAATCTGCATTAAAGCAACCACTACGAAAATAAGCAGCAACCAGTACAAAAGTAAGTACCAACTTTATAGAAAGCCTCTTGTTACGCCTATGTACAGGTGTTAGGTGATCAGCTCCATTTGTTTGTTGATGGATCACAAGCTTTGAAGGCAGTGTGGACTTCCTCTAGGTGGATGTCTAACTAGAGTGCCTTTCTCATTTGTTGGAAAAATTACAAAAATTGCCACCACACAGCCTCCTCAAATAACTTTTCCAGACATTGGAATAGGCTCGCTCTTCTGGCTCATGCATAAAATACTATCTCCCAACATGCACAGCTGTGTTATTAGTCTATAATGTTTCATTTTTGGAACCAAATGGTAGTGTCTAGTTTGAGTTGCTTTGATCCCTATTGGTTCTGTCAGTCTTGGGAATCTTTTGAAAATTTCAAGTCTTTCCTTGAATATCAAAAACTTCGTGTGTTAGGAAGAATATTTAGCGCTTCAAAGACAATGATGAAAGACTACCCCGAAAGGTCTCTGAGTGGCAGTATTATAGGATGTATTGAGTGGACAGCAATGGAGAATGACTACTCAAAAAAGGGCAATATTTCTCCCAAGGTGAGGTGATTTTCCTTAAAAATCAGGCTTTGCTTTCTACACTGTTTTTTTACGTGTTGTTTTTCTTCTCTCTTTTTTTCAAGTTTAGAAAGCCTATCCCATTTTATTCTCCTCAAGTTGAACAATTTGTTAGTGTACATATTGATCCTATTATTTTGGACATGTTTCCCAGTAATGTGAAAAACAAATCTGACAACTCACTGTTTGCAGATACCAAGGTAGTAATTTATCACTCCTCTTGCTTAAGAGATTTTGTGTCAGTGAAAGTATGTGGTTAGGAGAATTGGAAACATAATTCATGTACAGAAAGGAAGAGTGTCTAAAGAACAGTTCTACTAGAAATCCATAAATCTCTCAGAGCTGAGGAGAAGTTTAATAACTTCGCTGAGTATTGCCAGAATTAGCAGCAGGAGCTTTCAAAGGCTGAAGGACTTGGCTTAAAAATTAAAAACCATCCACATATGCTGTTCTCTCCCATTATAGTAATAAAACACCAAATCCTGTTGCCAGCTCTCCCAAGCTGTAGTTAGAAACTCTGGGCAGTTCCCATGTTTTGATGACAACAGTGCTTAACTCAGAAAGATGTGTGGGAATGCGCACTGACTAGCTGATCATGGCATACAGGCTCCAGGACTTTACGAGCAAGAATGGCCTAGAAATTTCAAGGTTAACCTTAATCATCCTTTCACTTGTGTCCTTCTCCCAAATCCTTTAATTCCATCCTGAAGGTAATGGAATTTTTACCTCATGGTTTTTAAAATATTAGAGGGTGTTCAGGTCCACTCCAGGGCCTAATTCAGAATCCTCCACATGTATGTAGATTGTGCTGTGACAAATGAAGGTTCCAACTGCCCTTGGGGTTATCTTGTAATTTGAGCCCCATAGCTTGTTCCTTGAAGCCTCAGGTTTTTCCTTTCATTTAGCAGGCATGAAGAAAGGAGATGGGGTTGGGGAATGGACACCAGAGGTTGTTCTGGAAAGGGAGTAGATGTGTAAGCTTGTCCTTACTTTGAAGGGACCCCTCTCTGTGTCAACGCTCAGCGATCACTGTGAGACATAGGGAGGTTTTGCTTCTTAATATTTGCAATTCTCCAGAAGTAGTTCCACGTGCAGAAAAAGCAACACATACTACAGAATAACTAATGACCCTGCACTTACCCCAGTGGTTTCTATGAAGGAAAAGAGAAGCCAGCCCCTACCTCAAACAGAATTCCACCCCATCCCCAACCATTTCTGCCTCCTGGGTCTTGATCTTCCAAAGTTACACTTGAAGATACTTTTCATTTTCACTTTGCTTCTATTCCCTTGAGCCAAACCTCTCAATTCAATGTTTAGGGTGTGTGGGGGGAGTGCCTTTATGGATTTTCCCCACACCTTAGCTTTATGGATTTTCCCTTTACAGATTATGCCCTAGCACCTTTTAGACCAGAGTCTCCTATGGCAGGACGGATGGTGGCATCTCCAGGCGGGACACAGGCCCTTAATGGTGCAGTCTGGGTTGGCTGAGGAAGGCAAAGTTAATTGGCAAGGTTGGGAACTGAGCCACAGCCCTGGGCTCATTAGCATCTGCTCAAAAGTGTCCAGCCACATAGCAGGTAACCATTTGCCTAAGAATAGCCGTAGTTCCTTTATTAGAAGAAATAAATAGCCAGTCTGGAAGTTGGGGAATCTGAATTGCCAGAGAATCCTGGGAAGAGTAATAAACTCTAGTGTGGGTAAAACATAATAAGCTCTGGTCTCTCATCTCATTGGGGAAATATTGCTATAGGGGAACAAAGAAGTGGTTGTGTTGTTGTTTTGTTTTTTAAAATTGCAGCCACCCTTTCTCCAGTCTTAGTTAAGTTGAGCAGAAGCCACAACAAGCCACAATAAATTTAGAATTTTGGCAGAAACCCAAATTAACACCGTTTCTCAAGATGTCCCACACTACTACCATTTACAGTCTGTGTTTGCAGTGTGTAATTTGGAAACTAGGTCTGATTGCTGTAACGAAGCATTGCCAAAGTAAGCCAAGAGAGAATTAAATACCACCTCTCTGTCTCAGCTACTACTCTAGGAATAAATTCCTGGGAGTAATACTTTTAATCTCCAACACTGGGTAAAACGTACTTGAGTAATCAGATCAGGGGCAAGTTAAGTGGACACAAAAAGATCCCTAAAATGCATCTGCTTTGAAAAGTAGACATTAATATCATTGTTTCTCAAACACTGGGTGCTCAGACGCACTGAGGGGGTTATGAAGGCAGATTGCCTGTCAGGCTCCTCCTCTAAGTCATTCAGATTGAGGTTGACTCAAGAATTTATCCAGTAGGCCAGGCATGGTGGCATACACCTATAATCCCAGCACTTGGGAGGCTGAGGCAGGAGGATCCTTGCAATTATGAGACCAGCCCGGGCTACAAAGTGAGCTCAAGGCCAGCCTGAACTGCATAGCAACACCCTGTCTCAAAAAAAAAAAAAAAAAAAAAAGAATTTGCCCAGTAAACTCTCCACTGACGCTGATGGTCTGTTGGGAATGGGTTACACTTCTGTGTCACTAATGTGTTTAACTCTTTCTAATATTTTTTAAGTTGGTAGACTATCTGCTCCAGGTTCTTAAGGGGAAGGAAGGAACCCCCAGCTAAACAGCCAATGGTGACAACAGCCACAAAGGAACAGAACAAAATCCTTAAGAGACTGCATTCTGCAAGCATCGACTCTACTGGATCACAAAGATCTCGTTTGTGCAAAAACACTTTGCTAGTCTCGTATCTTTCAACCTTGACTAAATTAGTGATTTTCAAGCAGTATCTTCTGGTTTGAACTTGTTTGCTGTGAACAGTTGTCCAAAACAGAGTCTTCCAATGATTGCTTTGTACATCTAGACTACTTGTTAATTAGATTCAGGGCCCCAGTCTGTTACCATTCACAATAAAAGCTTAAACGTATTGTCCAGCGGGAAGGTTGTTCTTTTCTTTCAAGTCCAAATGAGAGGACAGTGCGGCAGAGATGAGCAGTCCTTGTGTGGTTATGAATTAAGTCAGGCTGAATCGATAGCACGGCCCTCTGAAGGCCACTTAGTGAGTCCTCATAGTGTGTAATGGCCCTTCCAGAAGCTCATGGTCTTTTATTATCTCCGTTAGACTGGCTAGGTTGGAGACAGAGGCTGGCCCTAAGTAATTCCCTTCTCTTCAGCCTTTGCCGTGACCAGATATGTTGCTGATGTTATTGATACACCCTTTTTAACAGCCCTGCAAAGTGAGAATAATCATTCTCATCCAGTAGATGAGGACACAGAGGATTAGGGACATCAGGTGGTTTGCCACATAGTAAACATAGCTGAGACCCAAACATCCACAGTCACCAGGTTTTCTGCCTTGCACCATTTTAAATCCTTCTTCCTAGCTGGGTGTGGTGGTGCATCCCTATAATCCTAGCGCTCTGGGAGGCTGTGGTAGGAGGACTGCGAGTTTCAGCCCAGCCTGTGCAACTTAGTGATTTACCAAGACCTTGTCTCAAGATAAAAAATGGCCAGGGATGCAGCTCAGTGAGAAGGCCCTGGGTCTGATCCCTAGGAAAACCAAGCCAATCCAATCCAAACCAAACCAAACCAAACCTTTTTAGCATATTTAGCAAGTAGAACTGTTTCAAAATTTCACTGCCCATCTGGGAGGAAAAGTTGTCCCCCTTGTCAGATTTAGCCAGCTCAGTGGCAAAAAGATAAGATGAATTCAAACAATTGTTTCCATTTTCAAAGAATGTGGCCTGGCGGTTTGTCACCACTCACCAGCTCCATTTTCTCACGACATTTGCACAGTAACAGATTTCGAAGCGTTTTTGCCATATGTTTAGGTTTTCTTCATTTAGGAAAACCACATTTGCAACCTTAGAGAGATCTATCTCCCTCTTGTTTTGATTGCCAAAGAACCACAGAAGAGATGTCGTGTTCTTTCTAATTTCTTTTAAAACCATATCGATTCAAAACTTATACAAAGTGAGACTTGGGGAAATATGCAAAATGTATCTTCAGCGTCCTTCTAGCCTCCCCCTCAGGGTCCCTGTTAGGCTTTTCCCCAGGAACATGATCGTGGGTTGTGTCAGCTAAAGCCCCATGCAGCTGAAGGGGGAGGGTGGGGCTCTCCAAAGGATTCGTCCTCTATAGGACCCCAGGAAGATGAAAACCATCTCCCACACCCAGGTGAGCTTTCTCTAACAATGGCATCACAGGCAGGGAGAACACACTTCTTAGACATGAGGGGGTGTGGCTAGAATCACCCCCTGTAGACTGTCACTTGTTGGGTTTTTCCACGAGAGTGGATACACACGATCCTGCGTTTTGGTGGAAAGCATTTCTCCTCAGAGTTTGGGCTGAAAGATAAGAACAGCTCACTCAGGGCTCCTGACCTTGCAGGGTTCCTCCCTGCTAAGCCCAGGTCAAGATTAGAATTCCATTAACTGAGAGATGTGTTCTTCCTTACCTGAAGGGCTTCTTGAGCTTTTTCCCAAGTGGTGTTATATCACATACACACCTGTGTGTGCCTGCTGGGTCCCGTAATTACTAGCTGCAGAGAAGAGCACCTGCCTTTGATAGTTTAAGCAGAGAAGGAGGGATCTATGAGAGGATGTGAAACAGGGAAGAACAGAGAGAGGGGCTCAAGGCTTGAGCCGGAACTTGTAGGTTCAGTACTCACAGCCTGCTCCTGACTTGGTTGATGCGATGGCTGCCTTAGAAGTCCTCTGCCCTTACCTCTGCCCTTACTACCTGCCCCACCAGGGCATGGTGTCCTGAAAGCCTCACCCACTGGGACTCAGTCCCAAATCAGTCTTTAAGTTCCTTACCAGTATTTGTTTGCAGTACATAATAATTACATTTGCTTTTGGGAACTGGAGCCCATCCCTACTGCATCTTGATCATGTTCACAGCCCATTCTCTCTTCCCTCTTTTTCAGGCCCCCTTCTCATCTCCCAGAAATCTAGCCCCATTTTCTACCGCCTCTCCTTTATTCTGCTCTTTAAATTGTTTATATTTTGGGTTTCTCATACAGAGGAGACCATGCAATATTGAACTTCCTGTGTCTGATTCTAAATCAGCCTTGAATAAGGATGCTTGCTCAGTGGGACCTAGATTGCAGACCCCTCTCTAGCTGCAAGGGCAGCTGGAAATGTAGCTTTTAGGATTCTGCTGTGGGAACACAGGACTAAACTTATGGGACCCTCTCAGAAGCAGAGAGGGTGTGAAAAGATATGATCAAGCACAAATAAAAGATGTTCCCTCCTCTTTTTGTCCAGAAAAAGATTTTCCCCTTTGATTTCTGCCCACTGTTGATAAAGAGAACAGTTAGTACCCAACATGGGATTCTGGGCAAACAGGGCCTGGTGGTTGCTGTCCATGGCACACAGGCCAGGTGTGAGCACAAAGCAAAAATACGTTTCTAAGAGGTGGCGATGTTTAGAAATCCTTGCAGCAAAGCAGGATAATCAAGAGGCAGAATCTAAAAGGGAAGAAAGCAATAACAGCCTTCAAATTTGGTCTTTTAGAGTCTTTTTTTTTTTTTTTAAGTGCTGCAGGGTGGATTGCTGTGGGTAATTTGGCAATCTCTGCCTATGATCAGAGATTCAGAAACACACTAGACAAGCATTTCAAGTAGTACAGTACAATTTTTAGCTTCAAAAATGCCCACCTTTCAGTTCCTGCTGGGGGTATTGGATCATCACAGAGCATTTAAACCCAGCTCAGATGTGTGGGGGATAATCTCAGTAGAAATGTGGGAATTGCATTATTCACTTCCTCGGCCACGGGCTGCTGTAATGGGACTGTATGAATTGACTGAGGGAGATTCACAACAGTGGACTCTTAGCATTCTCAAAGTGAAGGGCTCATATGGACTAAAAGCTCCATATCACCCAGTTAATCACCGTAGATGAGACCCAGATAAGACTCAGAGCCTCTTTCTACATTTCACTCCTTTTACAGCTACTTTATGTGGTCCACATACGTTAAATAATGCATAGCCTGGCAGACGGAGAGCAGATCGTTACCATGGGTAGCTTGAATGGCCGCCTGCTCAAAGTTTGAGGATGAGTCCCAGCTCAGAGGAACTTTGTGTAGCCTCCAGGAGAATGAGCTCTTCAAGGTCCCGCTTTCAATACTGTAATCACACTCTACCCTTTTCTAGAGGGCTGTCATTCTTCAGCTCACCTTGGAATAGATATCTATGCATTAAAAGCACACTTTGCACATGACAAAATATGGTTACTCATATTTTTAAAAATTCTCTTGTGATTGCTACTTAGCTCTGTGAGTTATTAATGTCCATTTTACATGTAAAAATGTCCTGTTGGATGTTAATGATTTTTGCCTATTAGTTCCAAATAAGAAATTTCTCTTACTGTCTTAACATGATAATTGACAACCCAGAACGCTCTCCTTTGGAAGCACATGAGAATTTAGCTGTCAATTATATCTATATTGATTAGAGATTGTATTTAAATATATGTGACAAAACCAAGCCCAACCAAATATCCATGGTTGAAAGAACATAAAGTTGAATTATCTCTCATATCATAAAAAGTCTAAAGGTTGGCAGTGAAGTGATCCACAAACTCAGAGCTAAGAGTTTTGTGATATTCTTCAATTTCCCTTCATCACCAGTCACAAGGTGGCTGCCACAGCTCCAGCCAACCTATCCCAGTTTCATCTAGGAAAAACAAAGGGAAACAGGAAAGTGTGGGATCCGTATCAGGAGAGCAAAGCTTTCTCAGACATGTTCAGCCTCTGTGTTCTGGTCAGAACTGAGTCACAGGGGAGAAGCTGAGAAATGTCAGATTTCAGGTGGGGACATTGCAAACCCATCACCCCCCCCCCAAAAAAAACCCCTCCAAACAAAAGCTAGCTAGTGTGACCTGTTATTATGACATGGAGTACTGAGAAGAAGCAAGGTGGAACTAGTGGGTGTTATGCTGGATATGACCAGTGGAGGCCTGGATAGCGGTGTCCATGTTTGGTCAGAAACTGCCCCAACCACGTCTCATTCCACATACTGAGTGCAAGAAACGCAAGGTTCTCGGGCAGTATGCTTCCTGCATGGCCTCCCCTCCCCTTTGTCCCTGAAGACAAGACAGTAATAGCACCATATTTCGTAGCTTGGGCACATCTTAATTTCTAAAACTAAACCCAAGTTTCTCTTTATGTGGAAAAGACCCACTTTGAGCCCTGTCATATCCATCTGCCCACGCGGGCACAGGGTTTGCAAGTGTATACGGGTGACGGTGTCCGTGGCCTCCTCATCCACGTCCCCTCAGGCGCAGGGTCTTGGTGCAAAAACTGCACCCAGCTCAGCACTCCAGGCTCCGACGGAGGGGACCCGTGTTGCTGCTTCTCTTTCCCCTGTCATCGGACTCCTTTGTGAACAGATGATGTGCGAGGATTCCGCATGCTCTCTAGCTGGAAAAAAAGACTGCTTTTGTAGACTTTCAGGAATAATGAGTGTTGAATTAGTTAGGATTCCCGTGGCTGTGAATGATAGAGAACCCTCAACTCAAATTGGCATTAAAGATAGAAAGATTTACCTCACATAAAAGAACTCTAGAGAAAAAGGTGTGTGTGTGTATATACACATACATGTGTGCGTGTATGTGTAGGTGGGTGGGGGCTTGGGCACTCACGCTCACTTAGTTCAAGGTAACTCGGTGACTTAAAAACTCCTTCAGGGATGGCTGAGGGTCTTCCCATCTTCTCACTCTGCCAGCAGCACTTCAGACATGTCTTTAAGCCAACTTCTCTCATGGTCACAGGTTGGCTGCTGGAATCTCAGATGTCACATCCAGGCACAACAACATTCAGAGGAGGAAGGTGAGAGGCCACCTCTTTCTCAGCTTTGCCTTCCCAACAGAGCTAAGTCCTCTCCCTACTTGCTTACAATTTGCCCAAACCCAACCCTGACGAAGGGGACCAGACTACTATGACTGGAGTCATGCGAGGACCGGTGTGTCACTGGGAGCAGCACCAACCGCCTAAGCCAGATCAAGAGTTTCTCAGCAAGCAAGCAGGCTAGTGACCTGGGATGGACACCCAAGCGCATCTGCTACAGCATGAATTTCGTTTCTTGGGAGCACCCCCAATTCTGGTTCTTTTGATAGAGCAATTTCAAAAGTTGCTTGCTCCTACTTAGTACAAATAGTCTAAGTTTTATTCCACTGTCGGGTGCTCCCTGAAGTTTTGGGGGAGAGTTTCAAGACCTCAGACTCTCAGAGCAAGCAGCAGCCATCGCTTGAGGCGCGGGCAGTGTGATTGCAGTCTAGGGCGGGTGTTCTCCTTTGTGTGGGCGCCTCTCACCACTCACTCCTTTCTTCGCTTTGAAGACAAGTGGCCATTCCTGTAACAACGTAATTGCTGCTCTGCCTCCACCGCTGAAATAAACAGAAATGAAAAGGAAATAGAAAGCATCAGACTGTGTTCCCCTCTGCCTGGCAGCTTCCCCAGATACCTCCGCTGCACACAGTTGAAATGGACAGGGCTGAAGATTGAACTGGAATTTAAAGAACAAAAAGCAAAAAGCAGGTCGGATTGGAGAGGAGGGCCTGGCTTCTTGCTTCACTCCTAGGGAGGGAGGGAGAGGAGAAATGTGAATAACCTGAAAAATGATTTTACTCAGTAGCCAGGGACCGGCTGCCTGCTGCCTGGGTTGGCGTGGAAACGTGGTGCTTGCCTGGGCAGGGTCTTGGAGATTAGAATTAACTGGTCATAGATATTTCAAAATCAAAGAGAGTTCATACATAAAAAAACCTAGCTTTTGTCACATCAGAAGACCTGCTGTCAAATCATTCCCCAGAAGGGTCTCAGTGCTGGTGCTGCCCTTGAGAATGAGGAATTCGGGCTCCACTTTGCCTCAGACACCAGCACATCCAGTAATAAGTCCCGGCTGATCTCTCTGTCAAGTCTGAAGACATGGATCTGGCCTGGACCCAGTTCTGGTCTGTATGGGATGGCAGGGGCTGGGAACTTTCCTCCTTCCCTCCCAGCCCCGGTCTGCTTATTGAGGGCCGGGTTTGGGTCTGGCTTCTTGCTTTGCTTTCTCCCTATCACTCTGTTCCTAAATAACCTAGGCTGAGCTCAAACTTGTAATCTCCCTGACTCAGCCTCCCAGAGTTCTGGGATTACAGGGGTGCACCACCGTGCCCAGCTTTATGCTGACCTTCTTACTTTGGATTTGGCCGAAAGTGAAAGATGCCATCACAACCTGCTGCCTCCTAACAAGAAGCCAGGTCAGACTTTAAACCAACAGGACATTTGTGACAGGCTCACCAGCTGGTCTGCAGACAATAAGATCACTGCAGTGCGCTGCTGGATCAGGAGAGTGAACTTGACCCCTCCTCCCTGCCGCAGCTACTGAATAAACATGAGGTCTCCGCAGTGCAAGGGAGGAAAGGGAGTCCCAGCCAGTGGCCCAGCTGATGAGCTAACTTGAGGAGTTAGTTTCCTGTGGACCTCAATTAGGGTTTATCCACTGGTTTTATGGTTTCTGCTGAACCAGAAAGCTGACACTCAAAGCAAATACTTTAAAAAATTATTTTTATCTATTTATTTTTGCAGTCCTGGGGATGGAACCCAGGGCCACATGCATGCTAAGTGAGTGCTCTATCATGTAAGCTACACCCTCAGCCTCTTTTTTATTTTGAGATAGTGTCCTGATAAGTTGCTCAAGCAGGCCTGAAACTCGTTATTCTCCTGCTGCAGTCTCCTGAGTACTAGGATTATAAGTGTATGGCAAAATAAACCCTTTATTGGCAAGTCTAAGCCTGAAACATAATATTCCTCTTCCTTCCTCTTCCCTTCCTTCCTTCCCTTCTTCTTCCCTTCCTCCCTTCCCTCCTTCCTTTTCTTCCTGCCACCCTCCCTCCCTCCTTCCTTCCTTTTGAGTTTATCTGGTTTGGCTATCAGGGTAATGTTGACCTCATAAAATATGTTAGAAGCATTCTCTTACGTTTTGATAGAAATTATGTAAAATAATGTTTATTCTTTAAATAGTTGATAAAATTCTGCAAAACCTGAAATCTGAGTCTGGGGATTTCTTAAATTTCTTCAATTTTGAATTCCACTTCATTAATGATTATAGGGCTATCTTATCTTGACTGAGTTGCTGGTTTGTTTTTAAAGAGCTTAACTTCCAGTGAGATAAGTTCTCTGGCCTTAACGTTATACTTCCTTCTGTCTGCACTGTGCGTTTTGTAGGCAGCCCCACACCCTCAGAGATGCTCTCTGAGGTCTGCTGTTGTCTGGTCATTTTGTGTCTTTGTGGAACTTTCTCCTACCGTGGTTTCTGGACAATCCCTGCCTCACCCTTCTGGACTTCATAGTCCTTGTACTCAGAATACAGATGTTCACCACTTCAGGGTGATGGCTTCACATTCAGCGGTATATTTTTTCAGCCCTTTCTGAGATCTGGCTAATGGGGCTACATCTCCATCTTCTTGCACGTAGCTTCCATGATAAGCTTTATTATTTGGGGAAACACTCATACATTTTCTTTGAATGTTCACATCATAACGATCCTATTATATAAAGCATAAGGTTAATAATTTCAAATATACAATTCAAGAACTAGCCCAAGGGCACCTTATTGGAAAACAGGGATAAAACCATTCCATTTTCACTCTAAGGCATGTTCTAATTTACTATATCACAGCTGTTATAGTTTGTGTCTAGGTGACCCCCAAAGCCTCCTGTGGTCCTAGGTGGAGTTTCCAGAGGTGGCTGGATCTGGAGTGTGTGATACTGAGATCGAGGGTGTGTGATTACTAACTCAGCCCATTGATTACTGATTACTAACCCAGTCCACCGATTGGTTTGGCATAGTTCTGGGTAGGATTAAGGGTGCCCTAGCCTGGGTATGGGTGCTATTTGCCTAAGGATGGGTAGGTTGGATAAGATATAAAGGACAGAAGGAGGGTCGCTGCCTGTCACTTGTCACTTGTTGCCTACCATGAACTATTTCTTCTCTGTGATGCCCCTGTGCCATGCCACCTTGCCTTAGAGCCGGCCAACCATGTCCTGAAAGCTCTACAGACTGAGCCAAATAAACTTCCTCCCTTAACTTTGAGTATGGGGTATTTTGTCTCAGCAATGAGAAGAGTAACTAAGACAGTAGCTGTCTCTTACATATTCCAAAGTCAAAAGATAATTCCCTTCCTAAGATTGTTAATGTTTGTTCTAGGAAGCAACTGAATGAATAAAGTGCATCCTTTCTCATCTGTCACTCTTAAGCTACGCCAGCACTGCAGTCACATATGCGTTCACTGGGGCCCGCTCATAATGGTTGCTGAACGGTAATGTTTTCCCCACCAGATTGCTTGTATGCTGCCAGTTCTACCGTTATTCCTTTGGGTTGGCCATTTTCCTCTTGGAAATTTACTTAAAATGCGGGTTTTCTACATGGGAAATATATTAGAATACGTCTGTCATTAACACCTTGGTATTAAACACCAAGTATGGGAGACTAGCTTGAGTGGAAATCCTATAGCGAGTAATGTCTCAAGATAAAACTAAATTCATTACCTGTGTATTGTAACTTGAAGGTGCCAGGAAGAGGCTGTTATGTATAAAACACTTTTTTTTTTTTTTTTTTGCTGTCCTGGCACCTGAAAGTCTACCTTTAGCAGATTTTTTCTTTTTGGTTTTGTTTTTTTCCAGTACCGGGAATCGAACTCACAACCTTGTGCTTGCCAGGCAGGTACTGTGCTGCTGAGCTAAATCCCCAGCCTCTACTAGAATTTTTTTAATTGATTAGATTTGAGTCCTCTACTTCTGGGCCCCCTTCATTTTTTAAAAGAGAAATATTTTCTCATAAGAGCTTTAGGAGATTAAGTCAACCACTTTGAAGAGGTTAACTTAGAACCAATTTCCTCCTACCTGGACTTGGGGACAGTGGGAACACACAGAGGCATAGTTTTCTTGGCTCTGATTTTTCCTAGCATGCCCTTGATGATATGGAATCTGTGTGGTTGGGTTGGTTTTCCCCGGATGAAAATCTGAGTCGGAAGGGAGGAATTTCCATCCAAAGCGAATTCCTGGAAGAATCTGGAGTTGGGAGACTCGGGAGGGAAGGGCATTAATTGGCTGAGGAAACGTCCTTCATGGAAAGGAAAGCGGCCGGTTATGCTGGGAAGTAGGCAGGCATCTATCAGAAACACCGTTGCAGGAGAGGCAGGTGAAGTTCTGACGAGGGCCACCAGATGGCAGGCTTGGCTAAATTACTGAAAAGTCCAGAAAAGCTAGAGCTGCAATCTTAGTACTCTATCAACTGTCAGAACTTGAGTGTGAAGCGTCACAGTGTTAAGTTTTAAAACTTAAAACTCGGGCCTCGAGCTAACTTTTGGTCAGCTATCAGCTGTTCACTGAGGGCAAGTCTGCTCGGAAGAAAGGTGGGGTGAGGACGGAGAGTGGGATCCTGGAGGAGAGAAGTTTGACCTAGGAGCAGAAAAGGCCTCTTAGCCGGAGGAAGCATTGTTTGTGCCCAAATAAGAATGGAGAACAGGCCCTTGGTCCCCGCGAGGTTGGCCCTCTGCCAACAGGCAGTGAGCCGGGCCTCCCTCTGGCCTGTGGCCTTGCTCTTCTTGCATTTGCTCGGCACAGGACCTGCCCACCTCCCTACCACTACTTAGCTTCACTGTCACCTGCTGAAAAGTGTCCTTAGCCAGTTTGGGGCATCACAGGGTGAATCTGCGAGATCGTTCTCTTCCCCAGGAGAGCTGGCATTTTAGGCTGTCTCTAATACTGCATCAAAAGCCTTTGTCCATATTAAGCAACAGGAGAGGAGATGAACTGGAAAGGTCAAGAAGCTGTGACGTCACATGCTCAAAGCAGAGGTCCGCGCTGCTGAGAGGACACCGGGACATAGGGTGCGGGATTCGTGCAACCGAGCCTTGCAGGCAGAAGGCTGGTTGAACTTTGGAACTGTGGGGAAAGCTTACGGGTGTCTTTCTCACTACAAGCAGGACATCAGGCTCTTAACACCTGCCGGCACAGTCTGTGCGTCTTTATTGATTCTCGAAGGCCCAATAAATAAGAGGACGATGGGACTTAGGAAAAATATGTGTGTGCTGAGCAGCCAGGGCTGGGGGAGAAGACTAATGCTGTTTAACTTTGACAGCTTCCTCCAGCTACGATTCACACATCACCCAGTTCTCCTATTTGAAGTTCACCTCCCAATGATTTTTGATATAGTCACAGATATGTGCAGTTGTCACCATAGTCAATCCCTTTTATCTATTATCATCCCTGTGTCTCCATGTCTGTGTGTCTCAGCACTTAAAATGAGTCTACTTTCTGTCCCTATAGATTTCTTATTCTGGACTTCCATGGAAATCTTCAGTCATATAATATGTGGTCTTCGTGACCGGCTCCTTTCACATGGCATCATGGTTTCAAAGTGCACCCACAGTGCAGCATGCTGTAGGACTTCACTCTTTTACATGGTGGACTGAAATCTCCACCATATGGATACATTTGGTTCGTACACGTATCTGCAGTGGACATCCGCATTGTTTGCTCCTTTGGGCTAGATGCAAACTGTATGCCCATGCAGAAATGTGTCCTTGAATGCTGCATATTTCTGTGTGGGCAGTTTTCATTTCTTTTTTGAGGTGGGGTCAGTCTCACTAAGTTGCTGAGGTTGTTTAGGATGGTCTGGAATATGTGATCCTCTTGCCTCATCCTCCCAGGGTGCTGAGATTAAGGTGTGAATCACTGCACCCAGCTTCTTCAATGGTCTGTAGTTTCCAAAGTCTAAGTTTTGCACTTTTAGTTAATCTTATTCCCAAATATGTTGTCCTTGATGGTGTTTTTATGGTAGGAATCATATCCTTAATTTCATTTTTGGATTGTTTGTTGCAAAGATTTTGTACATTGATCTTGTATCCTAGAACCTTGCTGAACTCATTCATTAGCTCTAAAGTTCAAAGCCTCGAAGTGAAAAAGCATGTGGTGGGTCAGTGACATGCAGAGCACTCTGGTGTCACCTGGACAGAAAGCGAAGAGGGAAAGAGGGCTGAGTGGGGGATGCTGGGGACAACCTGGGAAGACGGGTGGAGGGAGAACAACCCCGGATGCCGTTTTCAGGAGTGTGGCTTTTGCCTTATAGGCCATAAGGAGTTGTTTTTAAGCAGAGGAATTGTTGGAGACATCTAATTCCGGCTGCAGTGTGAAAGGGTGTATTGAGAAGATTGAGGGCTTGTGTCTGTACAGCTACAGGGCTCAGCCCAAAAGCAAAGAACTCAATGAAAGTGTGCAAATGAAATGACTGCTGCATAAAACGGGACCACACTCAGCTCTATGGTGCAACACTGCAGGCCAGGCATTGTGGGTGAAGAAGCCGAAGCAGTCTTTATTCTTGGCAGCCAAGTGATAGCTAAAATCCGGACCGTGTGTAGCTGAGAAGAAGGAAAGGATGTTGGGCTCTACCTCGGCTCAAGAGGTTAAGAATGATTTTCCTCCTACCCCATGGTGGATGTCAGGCAGAGGGAGAGGGCAGCTTTAAGGAGTTTTTAGAAAGCTATAAAAGAATGCTTTGTTTTGAACACATTTATTCTATGAAATATGAAATGCTCAGGGGAAGAAAACCAGCTGACATTTGGAAACGTGGCAGTTGGGTCCTGTTATGGTTTCTGTCTAAAATGCCTCCCAAAGCCTCATGCATTCAGAAGGTGACTGGATATGGGGACATCGGCTGTGAGGAGATGGGGTCTGCTTGGATTAGGTGGGTCACAGGTGCTGGCCTGGAGGGTTACATCTCCCTTCTAGGCTCTGCCCTTCTCTCTGTTTCCTGAATACCATGAGGTGAGCACCTTTTCTCTGCTGTGCCCCTCTGCCTTGGAGCTGATGACTATGGGCTGAAGCCTCTACAAACTTTGAGCTAAAACAAACGTTTCCCCCTTTAGATTGTAGGTGCCAGGAACCTTGTCCCAGCAACCAGGAAAGTGACTAAGACGGTCCTTATTTCCCCTCCTTAGGCCATGCTCCTTGAGGGATGAGAGTATCATCATGCATCCACATGCCTGGCTACAGATACCAGGTGTTGGGGGCTGTGGGGACCTAGGGACCAGTTTTTTTTTTTAAGAGTCTCATCTCTACCGACTAAGCTAGCTGGGCAACTGTGGGACCAGTTTTTTTAAAAAATACTAATAGGATCATGTCATTTGCAGGAAAAGGGTTGACTCTTAAGTCCATAATATTAACTGAAATAAGCCAGACACAGAAAGTTAAATGCCACATGGTTTCTCTCAGTTACTCTCATAAATCAATTAAAGAGTAAAACAAAGGAGAGATTGCAGGGACAAGGAGGCAGACTGCTGGGAGACGGTGACAGGGTCTAGGGCAAGGAAGGGTGGGTGGATCAGGGATCAAAAATGACCAAGAAATGGCATTATTTGTACCTTTCCCCCAAACAAATGCAATGCAAATAGACACACAGACACACACACACACACAGAGACACACACACACAGAAATGCTAAAGAAAAAAATTCTGACAGGGATATTATAGCACATAGTCACTGCGAGAACTGGAAAAAAGGACTTCTCAGACAGCTTTGGACAGGAAGGCGTCCATGAGTACAATTCATTCAGAATCCACTAATGTAAATATATGGTAGCTAACTTTACACTAAGAACAAAGCAGAGGAAAACTTTCTGAAATGAGATGCTACATTGTAGGTGTCTATGGTGGAGAGAAGAGGATGGGGATCTCAGCCCTACAGCAGGAGTGCCCTCAAATCACAGCCACAACTGCCCACAGACGTCCCCACTTCCAGGATGAGGGGCTGCCATCGCAACCTGCCATGAGCTAAAGCGGCCTGCTCCAGATGGTGGGGAAGCAGCAGCTTCCCTGTCCTCGAGGGCTGTGTGGGACAAAACCAAGGATCTAGATGATTTAATCCAGTTTTAAGAAAGGCGTTTTACAGTGAGCAATTATGGCGCAGTTAAGGAATTAATCACTAATGAGTCATTAACTCTGTCCACTGTTCTACGGTTAACGAGCTGAGGCCACATGATTACAGCCGGTCCCCAATTAAGGGGACATCACTGGCGCACCGCGGGCCTCTGGAAGGGTCCGGCACACCGGCCTGGTGCTGCCCGCCCTGCCCTTTCTCAAGTGGTTTGAACCCAGAGGAGCTGCCGCGACTTGAACTCCACGTCATCGCCCCTGCCAAGTCTTTCCCGTCCCGCTGGAAGCCTGGATCCCGTTTTTGCGGTAAGAATCTGAAAAGGAGCCTTGGAATGGGGACCAAGAGGCGAGCTGAACCAGGCTGAAGTGGGGCGACGCTGTGGGGCTGGGTGGGGGCAGCATCGCCCACCCCGTGCGCCGGGGCTCCGAAGAGACGAACGTGCCCGGGCCCCTCCAGAGGGCCTCTCCCGTCCCAGGCCGCTCGGGTGGGAGCTCGACCTTCGCGGGCAGGACTCAGTTCCGAGAGCCGGGGCCAGCCCGGGGCCAGCCCGGGGCCGCCGCGCAGAGCCCATGGGGGCCCCGGCAGACCCCATAGCTCTGCAGACCCGCGTCCGCTGGAGGAGAAGCTGAGCAGTGACAGAGCCGAGCGCCGCGGCGCGCAGTGCAGACACCGCCCTGGCTGGGTGGGGAGAGACCTCCAGGGAAAGGGAGGAAGGCGGGAGCCCGATCGCAGCCCCGCGGCTGGGCGGAGCCCGCTGCTCCAGTCCGCGATTTCTCGTGGCTCGCAGGGCGGTGCCTCATCTCCTGACTCCGCCCTCCTCCGGGAGCCGCCCAATCCGACGCGTTGTCCCCGCCCCCGCTACTCGGGAGCCCCGCCCAACCTCCTTAGGTGGAGCCGCGGAGGAACAGTTGCGCAGACTCACCTGCTTCGCTGGGCTGCCGGCCGGAGTCCTCGTCATCCCGGAGTGAGGGGTCTCCTAGGCCTTTCTCTTAGATTGTCCGGAGCTTGGTGGGCCCGAAACAAGACCTGCTTTGATCTAGGTCCCTGAGCTTGGAACAGCGCAGTACCTTTTCCTGAACCCGGTAAGACCATCCCTCGCTAGTTCTTGCTTCCCTTTGGTGGCTATTTGGCGTCACCTGAGCCAAATCTGCCTACGTCATTACGTAAGAGTCAAGAACCAGTGGACGTGAATCTTGGGAAAGTGATGTAAGCTTCCCCGGGAAGGCTTTTCCCTGCGGCGCACTGAGAGCTGTGTGGCTGCCCCACACCAGAGCTAGCAGTCTAGCTGGGGAAGCCTCCTCCCGCCTTGGAGCCAGAGCCTCTTTGACGTCGTTCTGTGGCCTTGAGCTTGAGCAGCAGCACCTCGTGTTTCAGAGTTGTCAGGCCCTTCTTCGAAAGCCGCTCTCCTCGCAACCCGTGTCTACAGAATCCGCATCTCACCAGCTCCCCTATTCCTGGGTCCCACAGTGAATCTCCAAACCTTAGAGCTGCAGGACTGGACGGAGACAGGGTGCACCTAAGTCTCCCCAGGAAAGTATTCACAGGCAGCACTCACACCTCCAGTCCCGGTGCCCGGTATGGCCTGATGAGCTCTTCTTAGGAGCTGAGATAAGGAGAACCCAAGGCCTCAGGCTGCTGGTTTTCTGTTATCTTTCCATATGCACTTTTCCTACCACTCTCTCCTCCTCCTCTTTAACTTTACCTGAGAATGGATGCTCTTCTAAACCATCAGGCTAGGCAAAAACAGCGAGCCTCACTTGGATTTCAAAGACAAATCCTTGGAAAATGATCATAAAATACTAAAACTACTGATCGTTGAATGCTCAGTATGTGCAAGCACTCTTCTAAGAGGTTTATATTTGCTCAGCTAAACCTCACAACAGCCCTACTAGGAAGATATAATTGGTCTCTTTATAAACTAGGAAAGTAAGGCAGAGAGAGTTTGCCTCGGTTTACACTGTAAGTGTGGGAGCTGGAATCACCAGAAGTGCCAGCCAGTTCATGCTCACAGTGCTCATTCAGGAAATGTTGCTCTGTAGGTTTTCCCTATTTCACTAAAAAAAGAAAGGGGGGATTAGCAGAGAGCAGACAGGATGGACAATGATGGAAATGATCTATGGGAAATGAGGAAGATGCCACTGGCGGGTTGGGCAAAGCCACAGGAGCCCAGGACTGTACTAAGGAGGAGAAGGATGTGTGCTCACCTGGGCCAATGAATTTAGGAGTTCCTAGAGCCATTGTCCGTCTTAAAAGTAGGACATTAAAGGATGAAATAAAAGATGGAAGGTAGATCAAATTGGGAGAAATTTGCATATATCTTCACCCTAGGTTTGTTTTTCTTTCCTTGCTAAGAGCTAGGGTCACTTGGGCCAATCCATGGGTTTCCTCACCGAGATGGTGTTGTGAGGAAAAGTGCAGCTATTACACTCTACCTCTTAGGACAAATAACCTGTTCAATAAGTCCTCACTGACCATCTACTCTTAGGTACCCAGCCTTGGCTACGTGGTAGCCTCTCAGGACCCAAAAGACAAGGATTGGATCCATGATGACAGTCCTACTGCCAGCCCTGGGATAATCATCCATTTCCCAAATAAGTTTCAAGAACTGGAGACATTGCCAAGGTTCCAAGATTATGTGTATTGCTTTTTGTCGGGTCCTCAGCAGTTTACACAGAATCAGGTGTAAATCTTATTCCACCTTTCTCACCTACATCAGGCGTGATCTATTCAGGAAAGGGAATTGGAGAGCACCACGATGACGCTAACAGACAGTTTTTAGTGTTAAGGTCTTGGTCACAATCCATCGGGGGGGTTCCACTCTCACGGCGGGGCAGAAGGGCCGGTGCTCAACTTCAGGGTCAACAGCAGATACAGTGGCATTCAGGCAGGAGTCCTGGACCTCACCCGGAGCTTTGGTAGACCTCAAGGGTATCTGAAGGCTGCCCCAGACCCTATGATTTCTCTTGTGCTCCAAAGCTGGTACTCCCCACCTGCACCAGGCAAATGCAGATAGGGTGCTGGAGCATCATAAGTAGCCGACACATGGTTACCAGACCTCTAGGTTGGAAGGTGGTGTGCGAGTTGGGGAGACAAGAAGTTCAGGGTTCAGAAAGAGTCGCCCTGCTTCAGTCCTTGGAAAACTGTTATCAAGTCCCGCTAACAAGTCCAGTGACCAGCATAATGGTCTGAGAGGGGCCCTTGGGCACAGGCAGACTGGACAGGGCGCAACGGAGGTCTTTAGGAACCTTGGGATGCTCAGGTTTTACCCAGGGAAGGTGGTGTAGACGCTTCCTATTGGAGTCAAAGTAGCGACTGCGGCCCGGGTATTGAAATAGGAAACAGGGAACGCGCAGGCAGCTGAGCCTTAGACCCCACACGCCCCATGCCCATGCTAGGGAAGGGTGAGACAGCGTGCCAGGATGGGAACCGTGCTCCCCTGCGGCGAAGTGTGCCCAGGATTTGCAGCACGGAGGATCCCCGAGCCCCGTGTGATTCTCAATTCCCTGATTCACGCTGTCCATCACCGTACTCCGGTACCCCACGTTTGCTTCTGCCCTGCAGCCCCGAGAGCGCTTAACCACACTCAGCTCCAAACAAGCAAATATTTAATTCTCCTTCCAAATACTTCGAACTACTCGACAGTTTCTCAAACTCTATTTTTCGGATTTTCCTTCCATGGGAAAGGCCAAGGTCTGGAGCGCGGGCCCCCTCGGGACTGGAGGCGCCGGCGCACGCGGGGATAAGGGTAGCTATCCCCCTCCGGCAGCAGGACTGGGGGTCCGTGGCGGTGGCCTGGGTCCTCTGCGGGCCTGAGGCTTGGCCTTGCCCCTCGGTCTGGAGCAGCCTAGTCCTGCGGTGCCGGCGGGCGCGGAGAGCGGCCGAGCGAGCGAGCGAGGTCGGCGGGGAGGGCGGCCCGGCGCGCGCGGCTGGGTCGCCTCCCGGCCCGCACGCCCCCGGGGCCCTAGAGGGGCTGCCACGGCTTCCCGATGGCCTGGATGTGCTCCTTGGCTTTCAGGCGCAGCGCCGCGATGCTGCTGTTGCGCGGGTCCGCCTCGTCCAGCGGGAACTTGTCCCCGAAGCCGGGGCCGCACGGGTAGGCGGGCGGCGGCGGCCCGAGCGGCTGCAGGCCGGGGCCCAGCGGCGGGGAGTTCAGGAAGGGCGG